>NC_090445.1:449681519-449984550 GCF_031143425.1 Pleurodeles waltl | reverse complement strand
TTCTGGGCGCAGCACACCATTGTAGTTGTTTCTATGCTCTCTCTGATCCTGAGAAAAAACACCTAAGGAAATCCCTAGACGAGCTGTCAGCCCTATGGTTCGTTCGTCACTCCACCTCCCTTGCATCATCGATGTTCTTCTTCGTCCCAAAGAAGAATGGCAAATTGTGGGCATACATCGACTATAGAGCATTAAATAAAGTAACTGTGAAGAATACATATCCATTGCTTCTAATCCCAGTCTTGTTTGACCAGGTGCGGAAGTCCACTGTGTACACTGAATTGGATCTGTGTGGTGCATGCCATCTTATTCACATAAAAGAAAGTGATGAGCGGAAAACTGCCTTAAAAAACTAAATCTGGACTACTGAAATACACAGTCATGCCATTTGGGTTATGTATTGCCCTTGCAACTTTTCAGTACTTTATAAATGAAGTTCTGCAAGATCTACTGAACGTTTGCATGGTCGTATATATTGATGACATCCTCATTTATTCACAAAACATGATAGAGCACTTAGAGCATGTCAGGGAAGTACTGCAAAGACTCCAAGAACATGCCCTTTTTGCTAAACTGGAAACATTTACATTTTATACTCAGTCTGTTGAATTCCTGGGATACATCTTGTCTCCAGAAGGGGTAACCATGAATAGAAAGAAGGTTCTGGCAATATTAGACTGGCCAGCACCAACCACAGTTAAGGAGGTGCAAAGTTTCATGGGTTTTTCAAACTTTTACAGATGATTTATCACCCATTTTTCTGACATTTTAAGTCCAATTACTAGGCTTTTAAGAAAGAAGGTACAGTTTCTGTTGTCCCAGGAAGCCAACAATGCTTTTAATCTACTTAAGGAAAGATTGACCACAGCCCAATACTTAGACATCCAGATACCACGCAGCCTTACTTTGTGGAGGCAGACGACTCTCGGGTAGCAGTTGGAGGTATTCTGTCACAACGCGACAGCACAACTTAGCACATACACCCATTTGCCTTTTTTTCGAAACAAATATTGCCAGCCGAGCAGAACTATGCAGTTGCAGAACAAGAATAATTGGCAATCAAATTATGTTTCCAAGAGTGGCGTCAATATTTAATAGGCGCTCAACACATTATTACTAAATACACTGATCAGAAGAATCACCAGTTCCTTAGAATATTAAAAGTACTGACTTCTAGACAAATAAGGTGGCTATTGTGTTTCAGTAAATACAATTTCATCACCACCTATCAACCAGGCCCACAACAGACTAAGGTCAATATGCTATCTAGGTGGAGTTACACAAGTCATGGCTCTCAAGAGCTGATACCACAGAGCATCATAGCCCCAAAACATATTGTAGGATTTTGCAAACAAGAATCATTCTCAAACAGAGTTAGACAGAGCATGAGCCAGGAAGATATGGCCTCATTAGTGGCTGAAAAGGATAATCATACACATAGCAATCTTCCCTACCATGAAACCACCTTCTATGTCCCCACAGAAGAATTGAGACAAGAAGCTTTAACCTGGTGTCATGATACCACTCTAAATGGACACCTTAGAATTCACAAAACTCTAGATAACTGTCAACAATGGTTTTGGCGACCAACATTGTCCAAAGATGTGCACAATTACATCCAGACCTGCCCTTTATGTTCATAAAACAAAGCATCTCATTCTGCCCTTGTGGGTCACTTATGAACCATGCCTGTGCCCCCACATCCATGATATACTATTAGTTTAGACTTTATCACAGGCGTACCCAACTCCAATGGCTATAATACTATTTGGGTAGTAGTAAACCTCTTTTCCAAAATGCCACAGTTTATCACCCTTCAACAGATAACCACTGCCAAGACTCTCTCCATGTTATTTATTCAACAAATCATGAGGTTACATGGTCTTCCCTCCATCATCATTTCGGACAGAGACCCGCAATTTATTTCCTAGCTTGGCACATCCTTGGACATTGACGTTAGTCTCTTGTCCGCTTCTCACCCACAAACTGATGGGCAGATTGAACAGGTCAATCAGGCATTGAAACAGACACTGCAATGCCATACCTTCCATACAAGATTTTGTACAACATCTGTCAAACTCACAACAGGTAGTATCATGCTTACATCAGGCTAAAGCAAGCAAGCATGGAGAAATATGCTAACAGACCCCACCAACAACCGGCCTATAACATTGGAGACCAGGTTTGGTTGGGCACACAAAACCTGCGACTACAGGGTCGATGTAAATTACAACCCTTGTTCCTGTCCAATAGAACAAATCATTGACCCAGTAGCACATGTGATTAAAGCTGCCAGAAGATCTACCAATTCACCCAGTATTTCCTGTATCCCCCCTGAAACCTTATGATGCACAAACCTATCCTGCTCCACCTCCATCACCTAAAACACTTGAACGCCATTTGGAATTTGAGGTATAGCGAATCCTAGACTCAAAACGCGTTAATGGTAATTTGTTTTTATTTAACTGATTGGACAGGCCATGGTCCTGAAGAACAGTCTTGGGAGTCAGCCAGCAATGTTCATGCCCCTCGCCTGGTCCGTTCCTTCCAAACTCGTCACCCAGACAAACCACGTCCCATCGGTCATTCTTTGCGGCGGGGGGAACTGTCTCAACCCCCTCTTGTGCCCTCTGTACAGTGGATCTGCTGCACAGGGCTCATGTTATATTTCATGGCCTCCTGTGACACAAAGATAAACACCCCTGAGGCCCCATGGTCCCACTACACTTAACCCCTTGGCAGGGCCCCTCCCCAGACTATTAGAGCATTATTGCATTAAAGGTCAAAACTATTAGGCTGATAGGTGTTCTCTCCTAGGGCCTGTTTGAACCTTCCTGTTTCCCATGTGAGCCAGGTGCCTTTTAGGAGTCAGCCACACCCATAGAGTATTTAAACTGCACCCAAAACACGTGCTGGTGCTTGGCCTCATTTTTGTCCTGAACAAGCATCATCCCGGCACTCACCTCCTCAGTTGACCTCCAGCACTCTAGTCTTCCTCAGCCCAAGCCTCTCTGCAGCTCCTGTGATCCTGATGTCATTGACGCTTCTGTTGTCTTCACTTCCAATGAGGCGATTCCCCTTTGACTCTCTGTGCTACAGCTACAAAGACCTCCGAATTCAATAGGAGAGACAAGGTTAAGTACTTGATCACAGGTTAGTGTGCACTAAGTCTTAGATTATAACACTGTAATAATGTGCACGGTGTTGGGGGTGATAGCATGGGAGGGATTGCAAGGAGGTTGGAGTAGTGGCAGGGGGCAGGGGGTGGTGGGAATAATAAAAAGAATATTTAAAAAACACTTACCTGCTGCATGCCACCTCTGGGTTCCTCGCTGTCTCTGTGCTTGTCTGCGTCTTCTCTCCCCAACCAATGCAGACGCTTCTCTCATGCTGCTGCCCAGCGTGAGAGAAGCACTTGGATTTGTCTGAGTGGCCTGAAATGCCGCTCAACTGGGGACTGGTAGCCTGCACTGGTTCTTCACCCAGACTGTGCAATAAAGCCCGGGTGGAGAGCTCTAAGTGCGCATGTTGGTTTGGACGGCCGGCCCAACCGGCATGCGCACTTAGAGTGCACACTACTCCTTAACCCTTGCTGACGAGGATCGCCCCACCCTGCCCTACGAGGAGGAAGAGAAAAATAAAGTTATAATACACCTATTGTATTATCATTTTATTTTTGTGATGCCTTTCAGCAGCGAGGCGATACTCCTCTGTCATAGCAGAGGGGCTGCAGCTGCTCCTATCTCATAAAATTAATGGGGCAATGTAATATTAAAGGAACCACAATCACAGAATCTAATCAGAAATGTACTCCTGTATTTTCCTTATATATTTGGAGTAAAGTTTCAGCTTCCAAAAAATTAACAAATTCCTGAGATGAGAATCTGTGACTGTCGGAGATTTCCAGGAATAATGCAAGTGTAACTCAAACTTGAAACTGCAATTTAAAGCATCATATTTTGTCTCTCATTTTTTGCCTGTGGCCAAATTTTAAGCTCCACTATTTTAGGAGTTGTTCACTCCCTATTGACACATTACAAATAAATGTGCTCCTGCCCTTGACAGGTGTAAATCTCTGACCATATTTAGGGTGCAAATGACTTGCAAAATTTGAAAATATCTTTCCTTTGCGTTTCTGTAGAATTATTATGACTTACGCAATGTTACCATAAGATACAGCATGAAGTAAGACATATTCTTCTAAAGGGTGTCCTGGCATGAAACAAGGTACTTTTGAATGTGGAACTAGTTGGAACATGCTGCCTCGAAAAGTAATTTGCTGAGATTATAACATTACAACCATGTCCATTGTTTTGCTAATATCTCTTGACACACCACAAAAGAAACAGGCCAGTATATCAGTCCCTGACCACTGCAGTCACGTTTTTTCCAATGCCCCATAGTGTAAGAGCTTTCCCAGCTGTTTGGTTTGGTATTGAGTTCACTGACACTTATTAAAAAGCAAATATCTCGTGCCACAAATCTGTTTTCACATCGGGGCCCAGTCAGCCTCTGTATTCGCTATCCTGAGTGGGTGTGGGAGGTGTAGGGGGGCTTGCCTCAGATTTTGTAATGGATAATCGTCACTATTCACTAACATCAAAACCAGTACAAGTGCTAAAGGGAGCTCTCCATAGCCTGTCAGAGGTCCACGAGTGGATGAGTGTACTCCTGGGGGCAACACACAACACACGGGTGGGCGGGACAAAGGCCAGCTGGGAAAAGACAGTATCATGCACGTTCCACATCAAACAAGGCGCTCTTTATATTCACACAGTCATCAGGGTAATTACTCCTGAAAGTGCTTCTTGGAGGTATCTAGTACTTATGCTGGTTTGGGAAGAAGATACTGGTCTTATTATAAATGTCCTGGCCACTCAAGGTTGCTAACAGCTTTTCGGGCTTTCTAGGGCAAACCTTGAGTTTACAGGAAGGAGTGTGTAATCCTTTACAAGCCAGGTGTGAAGGAAACAACTTCTCTCAAGGGAATATAAATGGTAGCAGGAAAAAACAGACTCATAACCACAGGCTCTGCATTCAGTGAAGAACTGTAGTATTGCAGGGATTTTAATTATTTCTTTATAGACCTCTTACTATACACTCTTCTGCTGTAGGACAAAGGCCTAGTCATATGAGACTGCATGGGTTTTGTAGATGGGTAGTCAGAAGACTTCTCCCAGAGTACTGAAAGGGTAGTACCCTCATACACAATACATTTTCACCAGACAGGCACTCATTTACTTTAGAACAAGTGGATGGAGGTGACTTTACAAAGAAGAAATTGAGTTGAGGCAGAGGGTGTGTTTTGTAAGCGCCCAACCCCGCAGGAGCCTAGGGTTGTGCTAGGGATTGCTTAGAATTTGCACCATAGAAACTACTTGTGGTTACAGGCCCTCGGCTGATTTGTCAAACAGGAGACCTTGTGGTGAAAATAGAGATTCAGCTTGAAGGTATGATTTTAAGCCTGCAGAGGTCCTGCGAATTTACTGTAGCTTATGCTGACTCTTTAAGAAACATTGCGAGTTAAGGCAATTGTATTTTGTGGGAGTCTGATATGTACCTGATCCTCAAAAGACAGATTTGAAACTGCACTACCAGTTTGCACATTGCCACATGCACCCTCTATAACCGGGTGTATTGTAAAGAGGGATACTTGGTCACTATATCACTCATTAATTCATATCTTTAACCTTAACACAGGTAAGAAGAGCCATTGTGTAGGACTTTGGTTGGCAGTGTTGTTGCACCTGGTAGCGGGAAATGTCCCTCCTGCTTTGCAGCAAAAACCATCCTTTATCTGGAAAATTTGACTTTTCTTATCACATAAATTATTCTAATGCACCCTGCTGCATAGCTCAGCCCAGCCAATTTTCCCACGTCCATGTGTGACTAGCTGCTCTAGTCCAGCATTTCGTCTTTAAAATCTGGGACTTGTAGTTTGTTTACTTCATTATAAAACCAGGTTTACAAGTCCCAGAAGTCAATGAAAAAAACTGAATTTTATGACAATACCGGAGGCTCCTATTATGCAGTAGTCTTTTCTTTATTTTTAATAGCAGCTCCAGTCAAGATCAACTACAACTCCCATAAGGCAAACCACAAGTAGCCAATGGGAGAACAACAGTAGTCCATAACAATGTACCAATCACCGCCGTATCCACGGAATAATACCCGTCTTGACTGAAAGCAGCCCTCTTTTCTTGCTGCTCCTCAGTCAAGATAAGTATTATTCGTTTTTTCCCTTCATCTTTTTATTCGGCGCTTCGTTAGTGTGTGTTAGACATTAACATTATTTGTTTCGTTTTTATGTGGGTTGCGAGTTCGGCTTGTTAGCCGCAAGGGTTCTGTATTGATATATTGGATCGCGCGCGGCCGGTAACGGTCCCTGTGACCGTTTGAGGTTCTTCAGCGCGCGTTGGCATATTTCAGCCTACGCGCGTTGAAGAAACTGCACGCATACCTCGGCGCTGCTCCTGGGACTCAGCAGACGCTCGTCCTGGCAGGCTCATCGGTTTTCCGTCAATTTCAGCTCCCGGCTCGGTTTCTTCTTGTTTAACTCCGCCCGTGGGCGGAGCTTGGTATCTCCTTTCCTCTCTTTGAGAGAGGGTTAACCCTTGCCTGTCTGGGATAAAAGGGTGGTGTTCAGATTTTATCATGGATAGTTCCCAGCCTCAGTTAACTCATGAGGAAGAGGAAGATGTTTTAAAAGAACATTTAAATGATTTTATCCAGTCTTCTGTGGATCAGGCTATGGTTGCCTCTTGGCAAAAACTTTCAAAAAATTTGGAAAATTCAGTTGTTAATATTGTGTCCAAGACCATGCTGGCCCATTCTGCGGGGGAAAGCAGAAAGCGTCCAATCCCTTCAAAAAATAAAAAAGCGACGCTAATTGGAAGTGACAGTGTTTCACACATGGCGGAGGACGTGGTTCCTCATGGGCCTCCTAATAAGGAGGGGTTAATAGCTAAGTCTATGAGGAAATGCATGGTTAAAACCAATCATATATCATCCCCTATTAAAATAACTAAAATTTTGGACACAGATGAGGAAATAAACGCTCCTGAGTCGGATGTGGGTAGTTCGGATGAGGATGTTGGAGAGTTGTTCTTCCCTCCTCCTCTCAAAAAGTCCAAATATGTTGCGGAGTCCACAGCCATTCTGGATTCTGAAGGGTTTCCTATGTTCGACCCTGGGGATATCCAGCATCCGAATTCCACAGAGTGGCTTCCCTCAGAACATGTGGCGAACTACGTTGCTGCCAGACTTCGTACCCCCTTGGATAAACAGGTCCGGGCGAAGTTGAAATCGGAGTGTCCTCGCCCGGCTCTGTCTTCTAAGATAACGGCGACTCCATCGATTGATTCCTCACTCCTGACGTTCTTTACCAGATACAGCAAAGATCCCCGTAAAGGGGTAGATAAGGCCTGGTCCACATGTCAGGATAAGCTTTTGGACATTGTGGGTCCCTTGACACGCATATTTGATATAGCGGAATCAGCTCGGCTGGAACAAGTGGCCATTGACCCGGAAGAACTCTCCTTATGGGCACAGCGGGCTGTTTGTTTGTTAGGAAATGCTAATTCCTCCATTACCCACGAACGGAGGAAAGGACTCTTACTCAAGTTGGACCCAAAATTGGTTAATTTAGCTGGTTCAGATCCGGGGGTAAAAGCAGAAGGACTGCTGTTTGGTGATTCCTTCATTAAGGAATTAAGCAAGTATGTGACCACTTTTTCGTCTTTGGATAAGGCGCAGCAATCTTTGAAGAAGGTGTTCGCTTCTCGGGTTTTCACCAGGGCCGGCAGAGGTAGGAACCGCTTTGCCGGCCGAACTTACGCTAACCAAGGTTCCCGCGGTGCCTACCAGACCTCCTATCAGGATTACAGGCCTCAATGCTATCCCCAAAGAAGCAGAGGCTACAGAGCAAAAGGAGGCCGTAACTCCAGAGGTGCGACTCAACTCGGTAAGTCAGACTTCCTTTACTCCTGTGGTGGGGGGTCGCATTGCGCAATGTCTGTCAAGATGGGAGGATCTTACAAAGGATCCTTGGGTTTTAAACACAGTGCGAGGTTATGTTATAGAACTCTTTTCAGAACCTTTTCAAGAGGTTTTTCCTCCTCCTCCTCAGTTTTCAGATCAAATGACAGATTTAATCTTGTTGGAGATTCAAGCTCTACTGCAAAAACAAGCTATTGTTCCTTGTTCTCTAGATCCTTCAGGTTTCCTCAGTTCTGTTTTTCTGGTTCAGAAAAAGAACAAGAAAATGCGTCCGGTCATCAATCTGAAACAGTTCAACCAGTTTGTTCTTTATCGGCATTTCAAGATGGAGACTATTCTTCATCTCAGAGATACTCTTCTTCGAGGCGATTGGTTGGTAAGATTGGATCTTCAGAATGCTTATCTGTCAGTTCCCATTCATCCCATCTCGCAGAAGTTTCTCCAATTCCACTGGGCAGGTCAGTACTATCGTTTCACCTCTCTTCCTTTTGGTCTTTCCTCCGCCCTGTGGTGCTTCACAAAGTTAATGAAGCCGGTGGCGGCTTTTCTCAGAGCTCGAGGCATACGCCTGGTGATTTACTTGGACGACATTTTGATCATGAGTCAGACTCGCACCTTGCTATCGTCTCAAGTGCGTCTAGCTTGCGTTCTGTTGGAGGACCTAGGTTTTATCGTAAATTACGAGAAATCTTCTTTAGAGCCAGTTCAACAAATCGAGTTCCTAGGTTTTTTGGTAGATTCCGTATCAGCTACTCTCCTTCTACCGTCATCAACGATCAAATCCATAAAGTCCGAAATTCTCCTGATTCTTCGCAGTTCTTTTATATCCCTCAGATCTTTAGCAAGAATTGTGGGTCGGCTTTCGTCCTCAATTCAAGCAATTTTTCCGGGTCCTCTGCATTATCGAGCATTACAAAGACTAAAGATTCGTCATATCCAAAAAGGTCTAGCCTATTCGGATATTATAGCTCTAGATCAAGAGTCACGGGCAGAACTCCAGTGGTGGATAGACCATTTAGACGCCTGGAACGGCAGAACTATCTTTGCGTCAGCCCCAGATCTTGTATTAGAGTCAGATGCAAGTCTGACGGGTTGGGGAGCCCGGTGTGGTGCAATCTCGACTGGAGGTTCATGGTCTCTAGAGGAGTCAAAATTGCACATAAACTGTTTAGAGATGCTTGCAGGCTCCTTTGCAATGAGGAGCCTCGCAAGAGACAGGATTTCTTGTTCGGTTCTGCTCAGAATGGACAACATTTCGGCGGTGCGTTACATCAATCGGTTAGGAGGCACAAAATCCAAACCTTTAGCGGAATTAGCGAAAGGGTTTTGGGAGTTCTGTCTTCAAAACAAAATCTCTGTTCAAGCCGAATATTTTCCGGGCAACCTCAATCTGGTAGCGGACTGGTACTCCCGTTTCTTTCGGGATTCCAGCGACTGGATGCTCAACTTGCAGGTGTTCAACGCCCTACTACACAAGTGGGGATCCTTTCATATAGATCTCTTTGCTTCACGGTTAAACGCTCAACTTCCTCGTTTTTTCAGCTGGCTTCCAGATCCTCTAGCCCTAGCCTTCGATGCATTTACTCAGGATTGGTCGTTTTCCCTCAATTACGCCTTTCCTCCTTTTATCTTGATTCCCAGAGTTCTGGCTCAAGTCAGACGTCAACGAGCTTCTCTAGTCCTCATAGTTCCTTATTGGCACTCCCAGGTGTAGTTCCCTTCCCTCCTGGAACTGTCATTCGAATCCCCGATTCTGATACCCTCCTTGCCAGATCTCCTGACCAATCATCAAGGCCTCCGTCACAGTTTAATTCTTCAAGAGTCACTGATCTTATCTGCATGGAAAATTTCGGAGAATCCCGATCTAGCGTTTCAATTTCGGCAGAAGCTGCAGCCTTCATTGACCGGGCTACAGCTCCTGGAACAAAGAAGGCTTATAGATCAGCTTGGTCTCTCTGGTGTTGCTGGTGTTTGGGAAGACAAGTTGATCCCGTTACAGCGGATGTGCCTTTGATGGTTAATTTTCTGGCGTCGGAAGCTAGTAAAGGTAAGTTCTTTCGTACTATTAATTTATATAGATCTGCGATTTCTTCAGCTCATGTTTTCTTCCAGGGGAAGCCTATTGGAGAACACCCGCTGGTTTGTCGTCTATTAAAGGGAGTAAAATGTTCTAATCCGCCTAAACCTAAATACAGTTGTTTATGGGATGTCAATACAGTTCTAACTTTGTTTACCTCTTGGCCCGACAATCCTTTGTTATCTTTAAAGCAGTTATCGGCTAAGCTAGCTATGCTTTTATGTTTGGTATCTTTTAAACGATTATCTGATGTTAGAGCTCTCGATGTTACTGCTCGCTATTTTACTCCCTCCGGGGTTCTATTTAATGTAGTGAGACGTACCAAAACTAACCTTTCTTCAGTTTTTTTATCCCTTTTTTCCTGATCATCCCAAGCTCTGTGTGGGTCAATGTTTAAAGGTTTATGAACAACGGACAGCCGATTTGAGAAAGTCCTCTTCTACTCAGTTGTTGATCTCTTTTAAGAAACCTTACAATCCTGTATCCTCTCCTACTTTGGCCCGTTGGGTCCGCTGGATTATGACTTTGGCTGGTATTGATACCTCTGCTTTTGGTGCGCATTCAGCTAGAGGGGCCATGGCATCTAAAGCTTTCTGGGCTGGTTCTCGTTTAGAGGATATTCTCAGGTCGGCTGACTGGTCTAATGATAATGTATTCAGAGTTTTTTATTGTAAACCGATTCAGCATGCTTCTTTTAATGTGATAGATTCGCTTTAAAATTGCATAATAGGAGCCTCCGGTCTTGTCATAAAATGTAGATTTTCCTAGTAATTTATGAAGGAAAGTCTTAATTTTATTAAAGACACGGAGGCGAGTATTATCCCGCCGCTATAATTTCTAACTCTGTGTTTTTATTACCCTCCCTTTTAGCTTCGAATTCAGCACAGCAAACCTCTGCATAGGGATCGTTTAGGTGCGGTGGCCTTCCCGGAGTTTTCTTTCAAGGATTGTCAAGAGACGAGTCGACAAAACCTACTGGATTTCCTTCAGAGACTTTTATTTTATTTACAAGAAGTTTTCTCTCTCTGTTTGGCGTTTTGTATTTGTTGTGCTATTATACCTTTGTTTACTTCTTATTGAGTTTCGCACAAGAAAAGAGGGCTGCTTTCAGTCAAGACGGGTATTATTCCGTGGATACGGCGGTGATTGGTACATTGTTATGGACTACTGTTGTTCTCCCATTGGCTACTTGTGGTTTGCCTTATGGGAGTTGTAGTTGATCTTGACTGGAGCTGCTATTAAAAATAAAGAAAAGACTACTGCGTAATACTCACCTCCGTGTCTTTAATAAAATTAAGACTTTCCTTCATAAATTACTAGGAAAATCTACATTGCAGTAGCTTATCACGCATGGGTCTGGGAACTTTGCAGCTGTGATAGTTTGATTCTCCACTATTGCAGAATCAAAAATTCTATATAAAAAATGAATGGGAAGTTTCACTTCCATTAAGCACATGGAGATGAGGGTTATGGATTCTCTTCTCTGCTTTTCATCATTAGCAGCCATGTGACAGTAAATATAAACTCATAAAATGTCAAGAAGAGCCAAGGGAATATAATAATCATAATTTATGTGAACAATTAAAAGTCTCATGAAACCTAAAGGTTCATAGTTTTGACGTCTGTATACGCAGCAAAGGTGATATAAGAACCTCTTCTTCTTGCTGCAGGACCAAATGCCATCCTACATAATATCAATAGGATCATTCTTGCCTTCAATTTGAAACTGAACAAACACATAGTAGTACTAGGTAGAAAATCTATGAAATTGTTTCTTTGATTTCGTATAGGTGAGTGTAACAGGGTTGCGGTAACCCAGTTGCAGAATAAGAGAATGGGACTGATGTTATGGTACCCCGGGGGTCCTGACAAGAGAAGAGAGGGCTGGACTTATGGTAAAAACCCGAATATCCGGGCCGCCAGAGAGAGGAGGAAGTTAGCCGGAGCAGGAGGACGCCGTAGAGACGAGGAAGGAGCCGGAGCAGGAGGGTGCTGGAGAGACGAGGAAGGAGCCGGTGCAGGAGGACGCCAGAGAGACAAGGAAGGAGATGGAGCAGGAGGACGCCGGGGAGTCAAAAGAAACGAGTGAGAGTGACGGAAACTCCAGCGCGGGACAAGACGAAAACTCCAGCCACGTCCCTATAGGGACGTGGCTTATGCAAGTTTGTGCACGTTTTCAGAACCCCACGGGGTATTAGTGGGATTGGGGAGGTGGGAAAGGCAACTGGGGAAAGAAACACTTGTTAAGAGGAAATAAATCCCTGCACACCTGGGTGTTCACTATAACACTGTTATGTCTTGTGAGAGTGTGATGGGCACGCGCACCACAGGGTTAATTACACTATATATTACTAAACCTCACATGGAACTACTCCTCACCCCCATTCGCCCGCCCCTCCCTACCCAGTAATTTACTTATATATGCCAGAATATAGGAAAAGATATACACTTACCTGTCTTGTCCTGGTTCTGTTTTCCCCGCATGGTCACACTGAATTTGGAGGTGGACTCAGGAAGAAACAAAAACCTAAAGGAAGAAAAGGAAACAAAAGGACATCAGAGACAACGGACAAGAGACACCCAAGTTACAATAAGGACTATAAAGGAAATAAGGACAAAATTAAGACCACTTATCTATACATTTAAAACTTAAAATGAAAAAAATCCAATAAGGATGACCAAAATATTTGTGTGTCTTCCTTAACCCCTTCGTCGCTACGGACGTAATGGTTCCGTCCATGGCTGCGCCCGTGTGGCGCCATGGATGTAACCATTACGTCCTGGGACCGGCCCTCGCGGGAAGCGCTGGGGCTCCCCCCGAGGGCCGCCCCCCCAGGCCAGGGCTGAAAGGGGAATCCCTTCCCCCCAACCACCCCCCCCAAGCCCCCTGTGACATCAGCGTGCGATCGCGCGCTGTTAGTCACAGGGCCTCGATCGGAACAGAAATGCAAAGCATTTCTCTTCCGATCACGTGGGGGAGGCCAAGAGAGGCTTCAAAGGGAAGGAAAGTTATTTCCTTCCGCTGAAGTCTCTCTCTGCGTTTTGGCAGCTGGATTGAAAGCAATCCGGCTGTCAAAACGCCCACTAGACACCAGGGATTTAAAAAAAAAAATGAAATGGACATAAGGGAGCGATCCCTTGGGCAAGGGTCGCTCCCAGCGGGGCATTTTTTTTTAAGGCCTTTTTTGCCCCCCCTGGGGGCAGATCGGCCTATTATTAGGCTGATCTGCCCCCAGGGATAATTTCTTTTTTGAGGTGGGGAGCGACCCCTTAGGCAAGGGTCGCTTTCATAGGGGGCAAATTATATTTAGGCCATTTCTGCCCCCCTTGGGGGCAGATTGGCCTATTTTTATGAGGCCAATCTGGCCGCTAAGGGGGACAGAAACCACTAGGCACAAGGGAGTTTTCTTGTTTTTTTGTTAGTGAATTTCACGTAAGGTGAGCGACCCCTTAGGCAAGGGTCGTTCCCCTGGGGGGCAAATTTATTTTAGGCCATTTTTGCCCCCCAGGGGGGCAGATCAGCCTATTTTAATTAGGCCGATCTGCCCCCAAGGGGGGCAGAAACCACTACGCACCGGGGATTATTTTTGTTGTTGTTGTTTTACAGATGGGGAGCGTCCCCTTAGGCAAGGGTCGCTCCCCTGGAGGGGCAAATTGTATTTAGGCCATTTCTGCCCGCTTTGGGGGCAGATCGGCCGATTTTAGGTCAATCTGCCCCCAAGGGGGGCAGAAACCACTAGGCATTAGGTATTTTTTTGTTTGCGCCGACATGCAAGGGGAGCGACCCGTAGGCAAGGGTCGCTCCCCGGTGGGGTGGGAGGACATATTTATTTTAGGCCATTTCTGCCCCCCTGGGGGCAGATCGGCCTATTGTTATTAGGCCGATCTGCCCCCGGGGGGGCAGAAACCTCTAGGCGCCAGGGCTAATTTTTTTTTTGTTTTTTTGTTTTTTTAGAAACAAAAGGACATCAGAGACGACAGACAAGAGAGACCTATGTTACAATAAGGACTATAAAGGAAATAAGGACAAAATAGATTAAGACCACTTATCTATACATTTAAAACTTAAAATAAAAAAAATCCAATAAGGATCACTAAAATATTTGTGTGTCTTCCTTAACCCCTTCGTCGCCACGGACGTAATGGTTACGTCCATGGCTGCGCCCGTGTGGCGCCATGGACGTAACCATTACGTCCTGGGACCGGCCCTCGGGGGAAGCGCTAGGGCTCCCCCGAGGGCCACCCCCCCAGGCCGGGGCTGAAAGGGGAATCCCTAACCCCGACCCCCCCCTCAACCCCCCTGTGACGTCAGCGTGCGATCGTGCGCTGTTAGTCACAGGGCCTCGATCGGAAAAGAAATGCAAAGCATTTCTCTTCCGATCACGTGGGGGAGGCCAAGAGAGGCTTCAAAGGGAAGGAAAGTTATTTCCTTCCGCTGAAGTCTCTCTCTGCGTTTTGGCAGCCGGATTGAAAGCAATCCGGCTGTCAAAACGCCCACTAGACACCAGGGATTTTATTTAAAAAATGAAATGGACATAAGGGAGCGACCCCTTGGGCAAGGGTCGCTCCCAGCGGGGGCATTTTTTTTAAGGCCTTTTTTGCCCCCCAGGGATAATTTTTTTTTTAGATGGGGAGCGACCCCTTAGGCCCATAGGGGGCAAATTATATTTAGGCCATTTCTGTCCCCCTTGGGGGCAGATTGGCCTATTTTTATGAGGCCAATCAGCCCACTAAGGGGGACAGAAACCACTAGGCACCAGGGATTTTTTTTTGCGCCGTCACGCAAGGGGAGCGACCCGTAGGCAAGGGTCGCTCCCGGGGGGGGGGTACATTTATTTTAGGCCATTTCTGCCCCCCCGGGGGCAGAAACCTCTAGCCGCCAGGGCTAATTTTTTTGTGTGTTTTTTTTTTTTTTTTTTTTTTTTATAGAGCTGGGGAGCGACCCCTTAGGCAAGGGTCGCTCCCCTGGAGGAGCAAATTGTATTTAGGCCATTTCTGCCCGCTTTGGGGGCAGATCGGCCGATTTTAGGTCAATAGGCAGAAACCACTAGGCACCAGGGATCTTTTTTTTTGCGCCGTCACGCAAGGGGAGCGGCCCTGTAGGC
Organism: Pleurodeles waltl; assembly: GCF_031143425.1. Taxonomy (NCBI): domain Eukaryota; kingdom Metazoa; phylum Chordata; class Amphibia; order Caudata; family Salamandridae; genus Pleurodeles; species Pleurodeles waltl. The sequence goes on along the minus strand of NC_090445.1, from coordinate 449,969,370 downwards.
AAGGGTCGCTCCCCGGAGGGGGTGGGGGGTGAAATTTGTTTTAGGCCATTTCTGCCCCCCCTGGGGGCAGATCGGCCTGTTGTTATTAGGCCGATCTGCCCCCAGGGGGGGCAGAAACCTCTAGGCGCCAAGGCACATTTTTTTTTGTTTGTTTTTATAGAGATGGGTCGCTCCCCGGGGGGGTACATTTATTTTAGGCCATTTCTGCCACCCGGGGGCAGAAACCTCTAGCCGCCAGGGCTAAAATTTTTTGTGTGGTTTTTTTTTGTTTGTTTTTTTAGAGCTGGGGAGCGACCCCTTAGGCAAGGGTCGATCCCCTGGAGGGGCAAATTGTATTTAGGCCATTTCTGCTTTTCCGCTTTGGGGGCAGATCGGCCGATTTTAGGTCAATCTGCCCCCAAGGGGGGCAGAAACCACTAGGCACCGGGGATCTTTTTTTTGCGCCGTCACGCAAGGGGAGCGACCCCGTAGGCAAGGTTCGCTCCCGGGGGGGTACATTTATTTTAGGCCATTTCTGCCCCTCCGGGGGCAGAAACCTCTAGCCGCCAGGGCTAATTTTTTTTGTGTGTGTTTTTTTTGTTTTTTTAGACCTGGGGAGCGACCCCTTAGGCAAGGGTCGCTCCCCTAGAGGAGCAAATTGTATTTAGGCCATTTCTGCCCGCTTTGGGGGCAGATCGGCCGATTTTAGGTCAATAGGCAGAAACCACTAGGCACCAGGGATCTTTTTTTTTGCGCCGTCACGCAAGGGGAGCGACCCTGTAGGCAAGGGTCGCTCCCCGGAGGGGGGTCAAATTTGTTTTAGGCCATTTCTGCCCCCCCTGGGGGCAGATCGGCCTATTGTTATTAGGCCGATCTGCCCCCAGGGGGGGCAGAAACCTCTAGGCGCCAAGGCAAAAAACAATTTGTTTGTTTTTATAGAGATGGGTCGCTCCCCGGGGGGTACATTTATTTTAGGCCATTTCTGCCCCCCCCTGGGGCAGAAACATCTAGCCGCCAGGGCAAATTTTTTTGGTGTGTTTTTTTTTTTTTTTTTAGAGCTGGGGAGCGACCCCTTAGGCAAGGGTCGCTCCCCTGGATGGGCAAATTGTATTTAGGCCATTTCTGCTTTTCCGCTTTGGGGGCAGATCGGCCGATTTTAGGTCAATCTGCCCCCAAAGGGGGCAGAAACCACTAGGCACCGGGGGATCTTTTTTTTGCGCCGTCACGCAAGGGGAGCGACCCCGTAGGCAAGGGTCGCTCCCTGGGGGGGGGGAATTTATTTTAGGCCATTTCTTCCCCCCATGGGGCCGGCTGAGCTAGAGGCCAAAATCCACAGGTAGGCACTTTGCAAAAAACACCTCTGTTTTCTGTGAAAAAATGTGATGTGTCCACGTTGTGTTTTGGGCCATTTCCTTTCGTGGGCGCTAGGCCCACCCACACAAGTGAGGTACCATTTTTATCAGGAGACTTGGGGGAATGCTGGGTGGAAGGACATTTGTGGCTCCTCTCAGATTCCAGAACTTTCTGTCAACGAAATGAGAGGAAAATGTGTTTTTTTAGCCAAATTTTGAGGTTTGCAAAGGATTCTGGGTAACAGATCCTGGTCAGAGCCCCACAAGTCACCCCATCTTAGATTCCTCTAGGTGTCTAGTTTTCATAAATGTGCTGGTTTGCTAGGCTTTCCCCAGGTGCCGGCTGAGCTATAGGCCAAAATCTACAGGTAGGCACTTTGCAAAAAACACCTCTGTTATCTGTCAAAAAATGGGATGTGTCCACGTTGTGTTTTGGGGCATTTCCTGTCGCAGGCGCTAGGCCTACCCACACAAGTGAGGTATCATTTCTATCGGGAGACTTGGGGGAACATAGAATAGCAAAACAAGTGTTATTGCCCCTTGTCTTTCTATACATTTTTTCCTTCCAAATATAAGAGGGTGTGTAAAAAAGACGTCTATTTGAGAAATGCCCTGTAATTCACATGCTAGTATGGGCACCCCGGAATTCAGAGATGTGCAAATAACCACTGCTCCTCAACACCTTATCTTGTGCCCATTGTGGAAATACTAAGGTTTTCTTGATAGCTATTTTTTACTCTTTATATTTCAGCAAATGAATGGCTGTATACCCGGTATAGAATGAAAACCCACTGCAGGGTGCAGGTCATTTATTGGCTCTGGGTACCTAGAGTTCTTGATGAACCTACAAGCCCTATATATCCCCGCAACCAGAAGAGTCAAGCAGACGTACCGGTATATTGCTTTCAAAAATTTGACATTGCAGGAAAAAGTTACAGAGTAAAACGTAGGGAAAAATTGCAGATTTTTTCACCTCAATTTCAATATTTCTTTTTTTCAGTTGGTATTTTCTGTAGGAAACCCTTGTAGGATCTACAAAAATTACCCCTTGCTGAATTCAGAATTGTGTCTATTTTTCGGCTTCTGGGATCCAGAATTGGTTTCACGCCCATTTCTGTCACTGACTGGAAGGAGGCTGAAAGCACAATAAATCGTAAAAATGGGGTATGTCCCAGTAAAATGCCAAAATTGTGTTGAAAAATTGGGTTTTCTGATTCAAGTCTGCCTGTTCCTGAAAGCTGGGAAGCTGGTGATTGTAGCACCGCAAACCCTTTGTTGATGCAATTTTCAGGGAAAAAACCACATGCCTTCTTCTGCAGCCCCTTTTTTCCCATTTAAAAAAAAACAAAACGAAATTTTCACTGTATTTTGGCTAATTTCTTGGCCTCCTTCTGGGGAACCCACAAAGTCTGCGTACCTCTAGAATCCCTAGGATGTTGGAAAAAAAGGACGCAAATTTGGCGTGGGTAGCTTATTTGGACAAAAAGTTATGAGGGTCTAAGCGCAAACTGCCCCAAATAGCCCAAAAAAGGCTTGGCACCTGAGGGGGAGAAGGCCTGGCAGTGAAGGGGTTAAATACCCCAACAGAATCCCGTCACAGTGGTGTCAGAAGTGAGATTGGGGTGAAAGACATACAACCACATAGAGCAATGGAAAATAAACCTACCCTAGAGGACATGATTTAGAGATTGGCAGAAGGTCAGAGCAATTGGTATGGGAGGAGCAACAGAGAGAGGCCAGAAATGATTGTGAAACCCTTCAAAACGCTTTGAAAAGTCAAGCTACAATAATAGCTAATAACCAACTGGTGCATGAAACAGCACTACAAAAACTCACAGATACCATCGCTTCCAGTCGTGTTCATCCCAACGTCCTAAGTTCAGTTTTAAAAAAATTCCAAGAAGGGGAAGATCCAGATGCATTTTTTACTCATTTTGAATGAGTAGCCGAATCAGCTACACAGACAGAGGATAGGTGGGGACAGTATATAGCCCTCCTTCTAACTGGAACCTTACAGGCCGCATATGAGGCTGTGAATCCTGGAGGTACCACCCCTTATCCTGAAATAAAGAAAGGTATCCTAGAACGAGTAGGGTTCGATACGGAATACTATTGAATCAGGTTCAGGAAAACAAAATGGAGTCCCATGGAAAATCCTCAGGCCCTCTACTACAGAATTCAGGATCTAGGGATAAAGTGGTTAGGTCCCATAGGGACAGATAGAGAGGAGGTGATCCGAATTATCCTACTCGAACAATTTGTAGAGGCGCTACCCTTCTAAACCCATAATTCGATTAAGCAGCATCCCCATGTAGACACAACTACGGCAATAGAATTAGCTTGTGCTTTCCATCGGGCCCCTGAATTCAAGATAGGAACCCAAAAGGGACAACCCATAGGGAACCGCCTAACCAGTCCCCCATTCCGTAACAAACCAGTGAAAGGACCCGAAGAATCTCTCACACAAAGAACATCCGACAAGAATCCTAATCAATTACCCCAGTGTTATAATTGTGCTAGGTGGGGACACATAGCACGGAATTGTCCCCACAAATTAGACAAAACTGAATCAATGGAAATTGGGGTCACCAGAGGCAGAGTTCTCTATACGGGCAAGGATGTCTCTCGTTACGTCAAGGACCTGTTAATAAATGGACAATTTACTAGAGTATTGATCGATTCAGGATGTAGCCAGTTGGTAATTTGTGAGTGCTTAATCCGTGAGACGGTATCATCAACTGAGGAGCATGCCTTTATTTGTTGCATTCATGGAGATATGAAGCAATACCCTTTAGTACCAGTATCACTCGAATGGAGAGGACAAAAGGAGATTCTTATCATGGGGGTAATATAAAACCTAGTAGAAGAAGTAATAATAGGCACCGACTACGACTACTTTCTCCAGCTACTGGACAGTGTCCATGACGAACGGAAACTAGGTATATGGTGGGATGAAGCTCCTTTTTTCCAAGTCTCTATCACTCCGGAGAAAGAAAAATTAAGATTAAGTAAAAGACAGAGAAGAGAAGTAAAGAAATCTTACCAAATGGGTATACCATCGGGTAATTCGATCCCAGCGAGTCAACTGGTGTTGGGGACAACACCCCCTTTTCAGATCAGCCAGCGAGATGACCCAACCCTACAACATGCCTGGGAGAATGCGCTAACCAAAAAAACGGGAAAGGTGGGTCCTTATTTTCTTGTCTGGAAAGGTCTGTTATACAGAGTAACCCAACAGAACAAGCAGGAAAAAACACAATTAGTAGTACCTCTCCCATACCGTACCCAAACCTTACATCTGGCACATAACCACATGGGAGGAAAAGCGATACACTTACCTGTTTCGTCCTGGTTCTGTTTTCCCCGCATGGTCCCGCCGACGTTGGAGGTGGACTCAGGAAGAGACAAAAACCTAAAGGAAGAAAAGGAAACAAAAGGACATCAGAGACGACGGACAAGAGACACCCAAGTTACAATAAGGACTATAAAGAAATAAGCACACAATAGATTAAGACAAATTATCTATACATATAAAACTTAAAATAAAACAAATCCCATAAGGATCACTAAAATATTTGTGTGTCTTCCTTAAATGCCCCAACAGAATCCCGCCACAGTGAGCTTATTGTTATAGAATAAGTGAATACATTTTAAACTTGTAATGCACAATCGGTTCAAAACAACAACAAACAGGGTGGGACAATCCTCGCCTCGTGTCCTTAATAGAATTGAAAATTCTTGTTCACGTTTGCTATAACATTTTTCATTCAATGACAGGCCTGCAAGGTCAAAGCTGTTTCAAAATCACACAAAAGGGGTTACTTACTGGCTTGTGATAAACACAAAATCTGATGACCAATCTGCCATGTGAATGATGTCCTCTCGAAGCGCCCTAAATCCGAAAGATTTGGAGGACATTGAACCTCTGAATACGTGAGCATCAAAAACGGAAGAGTAAATTCCTGCCTCAGACAAGACCCATCTGATCCAGCGAGCTAAAGTAGGGCAAGACACAGGTCCAAAGCTGCAAATAAAAAAAATCAGTAATTGGCTAGATGGTGAAGATCTGAGGATAGACCTGTAGGTAGTTTACCAAACACAATTTCTGGTCTCCTGGTAAAGCAGGGAAAATAATTTGTCGAGATACATATTTTGTTCTCTTAGATATCAAAAAGTTAACCCCTTCAGGAGTAAAGTACCTACCTTTAAAGACTAATGCATTAAACATCTAAAACTGTTTTGCAACAGGCTAGACAAAGAGGTATAGCTACATTTGCCGAAGTTGCTTCCTGGATAAAGATGTATTGTTGAGCCAAGACTGGAAAAATCTGGGGACCACAGAGACAATAGCGTTATAGTCCCGTAAAAATCAGCTGAATAGAAGAAGTTTGTAGACCTATGAGCCTGGCTGTCCGATGGAGCATGAGTTTATCATTTGCTATAGCTTTGCGAATCACATGTTTGAGTGTGCAAATCTTTTGACCTGGTAAGGACGGGGGTTTTGAAATGGAGTCTATGGTAAACCACATAAAACTCATCTGGTTGGATGGGTTTGGATATGATTTTCCTTGGTTGATCACAAAACCCAAGTTCTGCAAAAGGGAGAATTTCAAGTCTAGCTATTGGTTAAGGAGACATAAGCAGACTGTTGTCTAGTAAATGATCAGATTAATTCCTCTGGCTCTCAAGAACTCTATGACTGGTTTCAGCAACTTGGTGAAACACCAAGGAGCTGAAGAGTGTCCAAATGGTAGTGCCTCCATTGAAACTGTAAAAAACATTGATGTGGATGAAACTTTTAAATCGCTAATTAGGCATCTTCGGGCTCTAGGCAGCCAATGAAGTCACCTCCTCTTATAAGTTCTCCTAAAAGTTTATGCCTCCCATTTTGCAATGTCTGTAAATTACCAAAGCATTGAATTCCTTGAAAATGATTATCAGATGGAAACCTCCTTTTTTTGTCCACAAGGAAAACATTGCTGAGGAAACAAAAGGAAGGGGAAGGGTATATTGTTTGATGGGCTGTTTCATAATCAGCAAAGAATTTTCTTTATCTGTACAGAGTTGTTTCTGCATTGAAAATTTGATCTATTTCAGGGATTGACCTGGAAGGGAGTCAAAAACATTTTGAGAGGAAACCTGCATGAACTCTTCCCAATTGTGAATATAATGATGGATTTTCCTGTTTACCTCTAGAGGGAAAAAGTTAACCCACTACAGAGGGGTGTGCATGGGAAATGGACCCTGTAACTTCAGCTTCTTAAAGGGAAGAAAGGAGTTTCTCTTTGGCTATCATTCCAAGAACCTCTGCAATGAGGATATCCTCTGAATGGAGCCCCTGCCTCTCCTAGCCCTTGAAAAGATAAGTCGTAAAGACCTTTTTGAGAGCAATCTGAATCTTCTCAAGAGATTTAAAGGTGTTTACAAATTTTGCCACCTTTTTTACAATAGGATCCATAAACAATAAGACTCATTCCAAAGCATTTGTAGCCAGTTAGTATAGTTTGTGATCTATCCGTATAAAGATGAAAGAGTGGCATTCTGAAGATAATGCATAGTTGGCATTGCCAAGGAGACAAATGGCTCTCTGGGCCCAACCTGTCAGGACACTTTGGGTCAATTGGGGTCCCTGATCCTTGTACATAAAGGCCAAATCTACAATCTTGGAAAGCAGGCCTGACAAGTCTACAAGCTTATCTTGCCACTTTAGTGTAAACTTAATGCAAGTTGGCTGACGAGGGCCTGCAAGGTGCTCTACCACTTAAAGGGAAAAGTGAACATACATATTAGAAACAGAAGAAATTAAAAGAAGTGGAAAGAGTCAGAAAGGGAAACAACAACAGCCGAGGACCATAAAAGACTGACTGAATCATCGTTATTGCATGCACAAGAAGTAAAACGCCAAAGATGAAGAAGATGAGTCCTCGATTATAGTATGGACACTGGGAAGCATATTGAGGCCAACTCAACTGAGCAGCCAGAGAGAAGGCAAGCAGCGAAGACCACCAGAGAGCCAAGAGGAGAGTCCATGGAGGCCACATCACTGGAAGAGAGTTATTCAGAGTATACCCACAGTAAATGAGATGCAATAGAAAAGAAAAGGTCTGCGGCCCAACCATACCACGTCCCTGACCCACCACAACCGCTAGGAGGGTTATGTATTCCCATGTGTGTACCTGGTTGGCCTTGGAGAAAACAGAACCAAACGCTTTGTGGTGGGAGAGCAAATAGGAAAGCAGTATACTTATTTTCATTTTGACTACTTTGTTTTTGGGTGTTAGGTCTTCTAAACACCTTGTGTTTGTGCAAAGTAAAAATGATTAATTTCACCCAGAGGAAAGGACAGGATGCCAGTGCAGGAGAGGAAAGCTATTCAAAAAGTAGAAACAGGAGTACACATTATGAGGACTAGGCCATAGAAAAGCATGAGGAGAACCTAAAAGGTGTACAGACAGTTAGAAAGAGACTGGAAAAAAGAACCAAACTTAAAAAAATCAGAAAAAGGACAGTCACTATCATTCACTTTTGGGTTTTGATTTTTCTATTTTTTTTCCCCTTTATTTGAGTACTCACCATGTTTATGTGATCATCAGGTGGGGAGGTGGTATATATCAGAATACCTAAATGTAAAAAAAGGAGAAGAAACCTTAATAAGATGAACTGTATATTACACAAGTGTCTCCTATACCAGATACACTGTGTGCTGTCCTGGAACCTTTATGACTTACTATTTCTTAAAAAATGTTTTTGTGAAAATTTAAAAGGGACTTTGCAGTTCCTATACCAAAAAGGTCTTGAGTCGGGTTCTAGTTCTACAGTCCCTATCCCTGACCCTCTACGAGCACGATTTTCAAGACCTATCAATACCCTTTATATGGCCTTTGATAAACTTTCCCAAAAAGGTGGTCAACTTGAGATCAATGTCTGGAGTCATGATCACTTGTCCCTGAAGTCAGGGTCTAGACCATTCAGCATCGAGTCTATTGTGGAATTATTTTGGGAAAGGTTTCCAGAGATTAGTAGTATTTTTATTCAATGTTTTACCTTTGCAGGGGTATTCTGGGTAGGGAAACGTTGGGGGATCCTCACAAGCGACACCTCCCTGGACTCCAATAGATGTCTACTTTTCAGAAATGTCTGGGTGTGATAGGTTTTCCTACATGTTTGCCAACCCCAGGACTAATTAGTACACCCACCACAGTTATCTTTATTGCCACAATATGTTGTGGACCCTTCCCTTTCGCGGGCACTTGGCCCACCCACACAAGTGAGGTAGCATTTTTATCAGGAGACATAGGGAAACGCTGGGTGATTGAAAATGTGTGCCAGCCAGAGATCTCACATCTTTCCCTCACTGAAGTTTGAGAAAAATATGACTTTTAGCTAAATTTGAGGTTTGCATGGGGATTCTGGGTAAGAACACTTTGGGGGATCCACACAAGCCACACCTCCCTGGACTTCCCTGGGTGTCTAAATTTAAAAATGTGGTGGTTTGGTAGGTTTGCCTGGGTGCCGGCTGAGCTGCGGCTTTAAATCGACAGCAACCCACATTGGAAAAATGCATTGTTTTTCACAGGAAAAATGTCTACGTTTTGTTTAGTGCCCTTTCGTTCCACGAGCACTAGACCTAACCATACGAGTGAGGTACCATTTTTACAAGATGACTTAGGGGAATGCTGGGTGGAAGGAAGCTTGTGGCTCCTCCCAGATTTCAGAACTTTCCATCAAAGCAATGTGAGGAAAATGTGTTTTTTTTATCAAAATTTGAGGTTTGCCAGGGATTCTGGGTAAAGCAATCTAGTGAGAGCTGTGTAAGTCATACCATCCTGGATTCCCCTAGGTGCCTACATTTTTAAAATGTATACGTTTGCTAGGTTTCCGTAGGTGCCACTAAGCTAGGGCCTAAAATCCACACACCAGCACATTGCAAAAAAAAGGATCAGTTTTGAGTGGAAAAATGTTATGCATTCATGTTGAGTTGTAGGCTACTTCCTGTCATGGACACAAATCCTATTCACACCAGTGAGCTGCCATTTTTATCAGAAGATGTAGAGGAATACTGAGTGGAAGGAAGTTTGTGGCTCCCCACAAATTCCAGAACTTTCCATCACAGAAATGTTTTTAGTTAAAATTTGAGGTTTGCAAGGGCTTCTGGGTAGGGAAACCAGAAGCCACCCCACCCTAAATTCTCTTAGGTGTCGAATTTAAAAAAATGTTCAGGTTTGTTAGGTTTCCCTAGGTGCAGGCTGAGCTTGTGCCCAAAATCCAAAGCGAGGCACACTGTAAAGCAAGCACTGGAAAAGCCAATAGGTGTCTCCTAGTAAAGAGCCATTGACTTTGACAATGTGTTTTGTCATGTTATACACCAGAGAGGCTGCTGTCCACTATGGCTAAAAGTTAGTGGCATGGAATGTCAGAGTGCAGTGGGGGAATAGAGTGTCATAGAGTGGATTTGCTGGAGTGTACTAGAGTGGAGTAGGGGGACTATAGTGTTGTAGAGCTAAGGAGAGTAGAGTTCAGTGGTTCAGTGACAGAGAGTGTCATAGAGTGGGGTGGGGTGGAATACGGTGGAGTGTTGGAGTGCATTGAGGTAGTGGGGTGGATTGGATTGGAGCAGAGAGGGGTGGATTGGATTGGGGTAGAGTGGGGTGGATTGAGTGGAGTGGGGTGGACTGAAATGAGGTGAGGTGGATTCGGGTGGGTGGGGTGAATTGGGGTGAATTGGATTGGAATGGGGTGGACTGGATTAGAGTGGGGTGGATTAGACTGGAGTGGGATGGATTGGATTGAAGTGGGGTGGATGGGATTCAATGGATTGGAGTGGGGTGGATTGGACTGGAGGGGTGGATTGGATTGGGGTGGGCTGGGGTGAATTGGATTAGAGTGGGGTGGGGTGAATTGGATTAGAGTGGGGTGGACTGGAATGGGGTGGACTGGAGTGGGGTGGGGTGGATTAGATTGGGGGAGATCGGATTGGGATGGTGGACTGGAGTGAGGTGGATTGGATTAAGGGGTGGATTGGATTGAGTGGGGTGGTTAAAGTGGGGTGGATTATGGTGGGGGTGGATTGGATTGAGTGTGGTGGATTAGATTGTGGTGAATTGGATAGGGGTGGGTAGGGTTGGATTGTGGTGGGTAGAGTGGGTTGGGGTGGGGTGGATTGGAGTGGGTGGGGTGGATTGGAGTGGAGTAGATTGGGCTGGATTGGAGTGGAGTGCAATGGGGTGAATTGAACTGGACTGGAGTGGATTGGATTGGAGTGGGTTGAAGTGGGTGGATTGATTGGAGAGGGGTGGATTGGAATGGGGTAGATTAAGGTGGTTTGGAGTGGTGTGGAATGGACCGGAGTAGGGTGGATTCATGTAGACTGGATTGGACTGGAGTGGATTGGGGTGGATTTAAGTGGATTTTTTTGGAGTGGGATGTATTGGGGTGGTACGGATGGATTGGACTGGAGCGAGGTGGATTGGATAGCAGCTGACTTGATTAGAGTGGGGTGGATTGGAGTGGGTGGATTGTGTTGGAGTGGGGTGGGTTGGATTGGAGTAGGGTGGGTTGAATTGGAGTGAGTTGGACTAGAGTGGGGTAGGTTGGATTGGAATGGGGTGGATTGAGTAGCAGTGGTCTTGATTGGAGTGGGGTGGATTGGAGAGGGTGGATTGGACTGGTGTGGGTTGTACTGGAGTAGGGTGGGTTGGATTGGGGTTGGGTGAGATGGTTCAGAGTGGGGTGGATTGGATTGGAATGGGTTTTATTGGAGTGGGTGGATGGGCTTTGAGTGGAGTGGATTTGGGTGGGATGGGGTGAATTGGATTGGGGTGAGGTGTATTGGATTGGACTGGGGTGGGGTGGGGTAGATTGGACTGGGCTGGAGTGGGATGATTGGATTGATGTGGGGTGGACTGGATTGTAGTGGGTGGATTGTGGTGAATTGGAATGAGTGGGGTGGATTGGAATGAAGTGGGGCAAATTGGAATGGGCAGATTGTTTTGGATTGCAATGGTTTTTTTTAGATTGGAGTGGGGCAGGTTGAGCAGGGCAGGTTGTTTTGGATTGGAGTGGGGCAGATTGAAATGGATTGGACTGGGGCAGATCGGAGTAGGGCGCTTTGGAGTGGGACATATTGTTTTGGATTGCAATGCGGCAGACCAGAGTGGGATAGATTGTTCAAGATTGGAGTGGGGCACATTAGAGTGGGGAAGATAAGAGTTGTGCAGATTGTATTAGGGTGGGTTGGAGTGGGGTGGATTAGATTGGAGTGGGGGAATGGATTGGATGGTGTGTGGGGATTGGATGTGAGTGGGGTGGACTGGATCGGAGTGGGGGAATTGGGATGAAGTGGGCTGGATTGGATTGGGGTGAGGTGGATTGGAGTGGGGCATGTTTTTTGGGATTGGACTAAGGCAGGCTAGACTGAGGCGGATTGGAATGGGACAGACTATTTTGGATTGACTGGTCATATTGGAGTGGGGCAGATTTGAGTGGGACAGATTGTTTTGGATTGGAGTGGGGCAGGTTGGAGGGGGGCGATTTGTTTTGGATTAAAGTGGGGCAGATTGGAGTGAGGTGCATTGTAGTGGGGCAGATTGTTTTGGATCGCAGTGGGGCAGATTGGAGTGGGACAGATTGTTTTGGATTGGAGTGCAGCAGATTGCAGTGGGGCAGATTGTTTTGGATTGGGCAGATAGGAGTGGATTGGAGGGAAGACAAATTGGAGTACGGTAGATGGGAGTGGGGCAGATTGGAGTGGATTGGAGTGGGGCATATAGTTTTGGATTGGAAAGGGGCAGATTGTTTTGGATTGGAGTGGGGTGATTGTTTGGAGTAGTGTAGACTGTTTTGGATTGCAGTGGGGGCGAACTGGAGTGGGGCAGATTAAATTGAGTGGGTTGTGAGGAGTGGGGTGGGTTGGAGTGGATTGGGGTGGGATGGATTGGTGTCAGGTGAGGTGGGGTGAATTGAGATGGATTGAGGTGGGCAGATTGGAGTGGGGTGGATTGGGGTGTACTGCACGATTATGTGTTAGAGCATAATTTCAGAAATTACACATAAAAAGAAAACAATGTCGCTCTGCAATATTTAGAACAAGATAATCGTCATCTTTTCAGAACAGCGCCCATGAGCAAAAGCAAAAGTAAACATGAGTGCAAAGTGGCAAAAGACAACTTGACAAAATAAAAGAAAGTTATCTATAAAAAATAAAACTTTGCAATTTTGTTTGTCCTGCTGGGCACGTTTTTGACAGTCACATGCCTTCTGTTTGCAGAACACTAGAAGTTTAAAAGAACAAAATAGGGCCTCAATCACTTCAGGAGCAGCGGATGGCCACTGATTAAGTTGAATCAATCAGTGCTTAGTCCCTGCTCCACACAGAGGAACGGAAGTGATGCCAAGCCTGCAGTGACGAATTACAAGGCTGTAAAGCAGATTGCCATACAAAGCAACAAAGGTAAGGGATGGGTAGGCTCCAAGCTCTTTAATGTTCGCAAGCGAGACACATGTGCTAGTGCATGCACTCACAGGCTCAACCCTAAAAAAGGTTAGTTTTCAGTGGAAAAATGTGATGTAGCCATGGTGTGTTTTGGTCTGATTCCTGTTGCGAGCACTAGGCTTATCAACACAAATGGGTTACCATTTTTATCAGAAGACTCAGGGGAATGCTGGGCGGAAGGAAGTTTCTAGCTCCCCGTGAATTCCTGAACTTTCCATATCAGAAATGTGAGGAAAATGTGTTTTTTAGTCAACATTTGAGGTTTTCAAGGGCTTCTGGATAGGAAAACCTGGTGGGAGCCACACAAGTCACCCCACCCTGGATTCACTTATGTGTCTAGTTTTTTAAAATGTACACGTTTGCTAGGTTTCCCTAGGTGCCAGCTGAACTAAGGCCCAACACCCATACCTAGCAACACTTCAAAGCAAGCATTTGCAATGGAATGAATCTCGCATTTACTAGAATTAGAGTTATTAGCGTTGTAAACTCTTAACCGGACTTTTCTTTGCCACATAAATTGAAAATGAAAACAGTTTCACAAATGCGAGCCGATTAACACCGCCATGAGCATCAGCAGGAAGGAGAGACTCAAAAAGAAAAAGAAGTTTGCTTGCAGTGTAACTGATCAGCAAAAGTGCAATTATCCATGTAACAGGGGTGATGGCAAGGCGGTAACAACACCTCCCCAAGGAAGGACAATAGTACACCATTTATTAATGTCATCAAAGGATTTTTGATGGGCAAGCCCACGAACGAGTGGTAGTGATGGGCGTGAGGTGGGCATTGTTAAAAGCTCAGATACATACCAACATGTCGGAAAAGCAACGCTTGCGTGCTGCTATGCTCGACTTACAAAGGGTCAGTTTTCAGTGGAAAATATGATGTGTCCATGTTGCGTTTTGGGGCCTTTCCTGTTGTGGGTACTAACCGTACCAACACAGGTGAAGTACCATGTACATCGGGAGACTCAGGGGAACACAGAATAGTAGAGCAAGTATTATTAGCAATTGTATTTCTCTGTATTTGTGCCTTCCAAATGTAAACCAGTGTGTAAGAAAGAAGAAATTTTGAGAAATGCCCTCTACTTCACATGCAAATATGGGTACCCCAAAATTCGGAGATGTGCAAATTACCACTGTTTCTAAACTCCATATCTTGTGTCCATTTCGGGACTACACAGGCTTTCTTGATTCCTATTTTTCACTTTTTATATTTTACCATATGACTTGGTCTATACCTGGTACACAAAGAAAAACCATTTCAAGGTGCAGCTCAGTTATTGGCTCTGGGTACTTCGAGTTCTTGAAAAACCCTCAAAGTCCATAAATCTCTGCAACCAGAAGGGTCTAGCAGGTGTCATGGTATATTGCATTTGCAAATCTGCCACTGTGACGAAAAGTTACAAATTAAAAAGTTGTCACGAATGGAAGGTTTTTTCTCTACGAATTTTCAACATTATTTTATTTCAGCACTTAGATTTTTGGGAAAAACCTTGAAGTATCGACAGAAATGATGCCTTACTGAATTCCGAATTTTATCTAGTTTTCAGAAATGTATAGCTTTCTGGGATCCACCATGGGTTTCACACCCATTACCACCAGGAACTGGAACATGGTTAAGAGCAAAAAAAATAGGAAAAATGGGCTATCTCCCAGTAAAATGCCAAAACTGTGGTAAAAAAAATGTTTTCTTGATTCAAGGATCACTGTTTCTGAAAGCCGTGAAGATGGTGATTTTAGCACTGCACACCTTTCATTGATGCCTTTTGCAGAAAAAAAGGCACTTTCTTCTGCAGCACTTTTTTTTTTTACCAAACCCTCTAAAATGTAGCTATGTTTTGGCTAATTTCTCGGTCTTCTTCAGGGGAATCAACAAACCATAGATACATTTTTTATAATTATAATTAATTAATCTTTATTTCGGCCAATTAGGCCATAAAAGATGTACACAAAAAACACACATATGAACATGTAAAACCATCAAGGGAAAGTAAACAGGAAACACATCAGATAAAAGACCATACAATTAAAATGAAAACTTAAAATTAGATAGGAGCCTGCAACTTTAAAATACGGGTACGAATATGCCAGACATTGGTAAGGAATTTGGCTAGTGCAAACACAATTGGACCTGAAACATCAGTTTTTAAAATTCTGTACACCGGGAGGTACTCCCTAAAACCAAGGTTTCTAATAAGTGGTAGGAGCCAATATTTCCTGGCGGCCTTGTAAGTTGGACAAAACAAGACCACATGCAGATCGCTTTCCTCTGCTCCCACACATGTCGGACATAGCTTGGTAGATGGCAGTGTTGACCAGGAGCAGGTGTAAGATCGCAGAGGCAATGTGCCATATCTCCATTGGAGAAAAAGCTTCCTGGCCAGCACAGGAGACATAGCATCCAGAACCCTCTCCAAACGGTATGAGTCCTTGCTTTGCGCGAATACAGATGTTAATGACCCCTCATTCTTACAGTCTAGGGCCATAGCTAATTTCTGCTCGTGGTAAGCACTGACCAAAGCTCTTCGTGGGATCCTTAGTGAGGCGTTGGCTGGATCCGACCACAGGTCAGGGAGGCCCAATCCCATACAGGACTTTTTTATATATTTTATCCACGGGATCTGTAGAGCTTTAGGGTGGGTTAAAAACTCCCTCAGTTCCGCCCTATAAGAAGAGAGTTCTTCGGTGCTCCATAGCCTTCGCCAGAAGACTATGGGTCTGAGACCTAAATCATCTGCTATTGGTCTCAGACCCAGATCCATCCTCAGGGGGAGGAGCGGAGTACTGGACGGAAGTGCTACTATCTGTCTAATAAAGTTGTTCTCAGTTATAGACAAACTGCAGGAAGCTGTGTGACCCCACAGTTCCGCCCCGTACATCAGAGCTCCTCTAGCCTGTGCCTTGTATATCTGGATAAGCGGCCCCAGCGGTCGATATGTGGAACTTCTCATCAACCGAGCAATGCCGCCAGTGGTCTGCACTAATTTAAGGTTAACCCTAGTCTGGTGAGTTCCCCAGGACATGGTTTCATTCAACGTTACACCTAGATATTCAAAGGTGGAGACTCTCTCTAAACGTGAAGCTCCCAGTAAGGGGTTCGGGCGTGATCTTGGGGTTGGGTTCATAACCATAAACTTGGTTTTGTTAGCATTGATTTCTAACCCCCTATCTGTGCAAAAAGCCACAAAAGAATCAAGGATCCTCTGTATCCCCATGGGGGTTTTGGACAGCAGCAGGGTGTCATCTGCAAACATGATTGCAGGCACCCTGCTGCCATTCAATTTTGGGGCATCATAGATACATTTAGAATCCCCAGTATATTGGGAAAAAGGGTGCAATTATTTTTAAAGACATTTTTTATTGTTTTATTTATACAAACAATAGTACAAAAAGAGAAGAAAAGTTGGTCATCTCCAACCAATTCACATAGAGTAGCAGGTCATCACAGTTTCCACCCCACAGGATTACACAAGCATCATACCCAAATATTCTCCTCCCAAGGAACCACTGGTGCTTAAGTACCTGAGTCAGGAAGGGAGAGCAACTCGTCATCCGACGTAAGCTACCTGTTACCCCTGGATCTGTGAACTTAGCCTGCATTGTCCCCCAAACGTACAGGTCCTTTCCCCGCCTTCTCATCATGGCGACACTTTATGAGGCTAACTTCCTCCACACCAGCGCATTCACTCATGTCTTTCACCAATGCGTCCACACTGGGGCCACCTTGCCCCATCCATGTGAATGCAGCTCTTATCTTTACCAACAATAACTGCAGATGCACGAATGTAAACTCCATTATTTTACCCTTACACCATTGAATATCCCCCAGCAAGAAAACAATCAGGTCCATTGATATCAGAATCATCACTACTATGGCCAAGCGAGCCACAACAGACATCCAGAAGAAGTACACTGGTGGGCAGCACCATGCGAGGTGTAAGAAAGTCACCACGGGAGCCAGACATCTGCAGCAACTACTGGGTTTAATGGGATCAATTCTGTTGAGCAGCAGTTGTGTCACATATGTACGGTGCAAAACATTGAAATGAACTAACTTAAACCCGGCATTAGTGGAAACAGACTGGACCACAGCACAGGGCTCAGCTCCTCCTCCCAAGCTGCCCTGGCAGGAAACCTGGATCGGGCTCTATCAACTGTCATGGCCCTATACAGGTGCAAGACCAAGTGACGAGCCTCCCCCAACTCTAACAGCCGTCGAAACACAAGTGATGTGGGCAGAGTGGCAGGCTATGTGGGCCATATTTCCCTTACTACGGCATCTGTGCTGGTGTGCATTAAGAAGTGCCATTGTGCTAGTCCAAAGGTCTCCTGCGCCATCTTGAAAGTGATAAACTCCTCATTGGGGTCTAGATAGCCAAGTGTCTTACAGCCACCCCAAACCAAGCAGTAACATTCACTGATTCAACGAGTGTATTGAATGCTCGTAGGTCGTAAAAGATAAACTCTCTAGCAAAGGGGGCCCTAGCCAGCATTACTCTAATTGTCCTTTCCCGAAAGGAAGCTGTGTGCCTAATAAGGTACGATACCAATGCCGGATACTGTCTCCCCCTCCCCCCGACATCAGAATTTTGGTGAGTGAAAGAACATCTCTTCAGTGCCTCCCAATTCCCACAAAGCCAATGTGTGGAGTGCTGGAGCTGGGAGGGCAAACATTACAGTTCCAAGTTAGGGACCACCAGTCAACCCTCCAGCAAGGGCAGAAACAGGAAGTCATGTGCCAACCTACTTTTACTACTTGCCTATATCAGAGTAGTTAGGAGAGAATGCAGTCTTCGAAATACAACCCGGGTAAGGGTGTCAAATGAATGTTACATGGTGTACAGGCATTGTGGTCAAAACACCATCTTATCCATGGCCACTTGACCCATCATGGACAGAGGGACAGGGTATTCCAAAATTGTTTTGCCTAAAGGCAAGCGCCTTACAAAGGACCTTCGTGTCTGTTTTTATCAGTGTGAGCAGACAATAGGTGGACGGATCTGTGGAGCCAGCACTGGGCTTCAGTACCGTAGAAATTCAGCCGTCTTGCATAGATGGACGAAGCATTCTGGTGTCACTAGCTTCCTGGTACACTTCAAGTCAAGCTACTGTTGCGTGAAGACCAAGGTAAAAGCCTGATATAATGCTGCAGGGAGGCCGTCGCTTCCTGGCGCCTCCTCCTCCCCCAGCCTTCCCCACAGCAGACAAGCAAGGGCTATTCTGATCTCCTAAAAGGGCGCAAATTTGGCATGGATACCCTATGTGGAAAAAAAGGTTATGGAGGCCTAAGCTTGAACTATCCCAAAAAGCCAAAAAAGCCTTAGCACTGGAGGGGAGGGGAAGGCCTTGCAGCAAAAGAGTTAACCTGCATCCTCGTGCCATAACCAAGCTACCACCTGTTTGAGGAGCTTTGAGAAGCACCATGGGTGGTAGAACTCCCAAACTTGGTCTCAACAAAGAAATTATAAGAAATGTCAGTCAAGTGAAAAAATGGGTCTGATAGGTAGGCTTCTTAAAAGTTGAGATTAACTATCCAGTCTTCCTGCCTCAGAAGCTCTCACAGGCCTAAAAGATGGATACCCTCCACCTTGAAGTGTCTGCCAGCCATTCATTGAATTATTGTAGGTTTATGACTCTGCATTTTTTCTTCACTAAAGAGGTTTTTCATGAACCCTCTAGCATAAAGAAAAATGTTTCCATTGCCCCTTTGGCCTAAGAGGCTAGGACCTCCTAATCTATCATCTTCTCCATCTCCTGTAGAAAATGATGGGGATTTACCGCCTGAAATGGGTAACACTAAAATTCCTTTTTGGAATCCCTTCACACGCTAAACGACCCATGTATGTGATGACATTTTCTGGCATTTTATTTCTCTGTCTAAACCTCCAGCTTTAGTAGGGAATACTGAATTCTTACATAAAGAGTTAAAGTTTCCTCTGGCGACACCTTTCTCACTTTGGCCACTGTTCAATTTGTATTCCTTGAGTGGAAAAAGGGGTGATCCTTTGTTGGAAAGAAGAGGTGATCCATGGTCTTGCCAGTCTGTTCATCTGAGGGCCTGACCTCCATAAGGGCTTTGATTTAATCTTTGGTTGGGCAACAGCCCCCTGCCATGACCCAGCCCATACAAAAATCTTCAGGATAATTGGTAACTTTCAATGACTAAAGCACAGTATTAGGAACAATCTTAATAAAGGAATGATACTTATGTTGGCTGGCGCAAACAACAAAGAAAGAGGACTGGTGGATAAAGAAAATGCCTTATATACTGTGTTAAAGACACTTAATAGTTATTTTAATAACTTGTTTGTGATCACTATCGCACTGGAATGTTGGTATTGTAGTTTATACTTAGCTGCTGTGTTTTCAGTAAAAGGAAGTCAAACGTAATCTCCTTCCAGTGTCCCTGACAATAAATAACATATGGCACTGGTATATTAAAGAATGTATGATCCAATATAGGCAGAATTGAAATCATTTTACAGACCAAAAAAATTACTTTCCGTTCTTCACTCTCAACACATAACACCTACCACTACAAATGTTAGCCCAGGCAAGATCGTCAAATCAAGAACTCTAAAGATGGTGTGCCCAGCTGCAGAGGCGTCATTGGTGGCACATTCTAAGAGTAAGATAGGTCACTAGTTGAGATTTGCACTACTTGGTGGTCACCATAGTAAGATGGCCGCCATTTTTAAGTATTTCACTGCTCATTTATTGTAGTCCCTTTTCGGTTTCTGCTTACACTCCTCTCCGACACATTCCTGTCTTTGCATCGGAAGCGGAAGCACCGGAGTTGTAGTGGTGATACTGGACAGGAAGAGAAAGAGCTGATTAATTGGATTGTGTGTGGATTCAGTGCTGAGTCCACAAGCGAGAGGAAGAAGGAAGAGTTGCCTTCTCGGTATTTTTTGGAAGAGGCGAGAAATGAGTCGGACGTGACTTTCCAGATGAGACTTTCTTACTCTCTTTGCACTTCAGGGGACTCGGCAAGTGCCGCGCTCGATTTGAGAGGCAGGAGCCCGCCTCTATAAACATGCGAGGCTCCACTGTGCTATTTTATTTGGGAAAGGTGGGAATCAGAGCCCGTCTTTCCTCTGGCGGCTTGAATAAACGTGGCCCTCTCTTTGGAGTGGTGGGGATAGGACCCCACCAAAAGTTGCCACTTTTTACAGAAACAAATACCGGCCGTTTGTTTATATTTTGCTATACTGGAAGTGCCAAGTCCTGGTAGGTCAAATGAATTCGTGTACATTTCTCAGTATTAATTTCTAACATAGCAATTGTGGCTGTTTTAATACACGATTAGCTACGTCCCAAAAACTGATTTCTTGTTTTGCTTATTTTTTTATATTTAGATCTCAAGTGACAAAAAAAACACAGAGCTCTAATGTTTTTTCCCATTTTTTTCCCTGCACAAACATAGACATGCAGGATAGGCCGGTAAAAAAAAAACCTGCCGATGACAACCCCTAACTCCACCTCACTTTTGGGTTCACATAAATGTGGGGCTTTGGGACACTGAGGGAGCCTGATTTAATGTGCACCGTTAGCACCACAAGCTCTATTGAATGTAGGATTTAGTAAGAAAAAAGTGTGTTCACTAGCCAGCCAGAAAACAAGCGAATGTGAACCTTAATTTTGCTAGAGGTGACTGCGAGATTTCCACATTTTAAAGCTTTCTGGATTGTATAAATGTAGCACTGTGTTTGGGGTGTTGACGCCTGATTTGTTCCCACAATTTACTCATGATGGGATGAGCTTGGCACTTTTTTATGATGAATACCTATTGCGATGGAAGGAACCTTATTTCCATATCCGAACACCCTAGTAAGATGTAAGAATCGTTGTTGTGATTTTGTTTGTGGTATGTAAAATGCTTTCAACGTGGCCCTAGTTATGTGATGTTTCGGACAGCACAGCTATTCATTAGGGATCACAGGCTCAGGAGTCACATAGCCTGCAATCCCCCAAGTTGTACATACTTTATTAGTGTAGGCGTTAGACAGCAGATGTTTCCACTCGCTCTCCGTCACTGGTTTTCACCCCTCCCTATTTGATCGCACCTCACAACCTGGTTTCCTTTACTATTTTTCTTTCCTAACGTCACTAGTTGATTTTCCTACCCGTCTCCCCCCTCCTTTCTTACTTACTCTCCATTCTGTGCCTGATTTTCTTCCCTTCTTTCCTCTCAACTCTTTTCCTTCTCCTCATGATTCTCCATTGTTCTCCAGTTTTTTCTGCTTTCCCTAATTCTATTCATGCTTTTCCACCTGTCTTTCATGGGTCACTTATCTGTCTGCTGCCCTCATTTTTTTCCACTGGTCTTTCTTACTCCTCCACTAATCCAGATCAGTCATGGTACATTAGTACGGTTGTGATTCATGCACTGTTGAGGTACCATATATATTGCGAGCAATAGTGCTGTCACTCAGTACTGTTCCGTCAGGATTCAGCTGACCAGCCCACTTCTCACTGAGGCTCCTGGTTAACTGCAGCATGCAATTTCTCTAGATAGTGCACACAACAACTGAAAGTTACTTCAACTTGTTCCCTCCTCTGAGGGCTACTTGACCGCTAAACTGCAGGCCACGAAGAACAGCATCATCCTCTACTATGATGTTGCCTCTGCAATAATTGTCAAACCTAGGCCATAAACTGACACCTTGAGTGGAGTCTTATAAAATGTTGCACTGGCACCGTTTCTCGAAATGTTGGGGAAAAAAAACCTTGAGCAGACTTGCCATCTCTGCCTGGCTGCACCATAACTGAGAGATCTGCTGGTGATATTTGCATTACTGCGCATATATAGCTATCATTGTGGTATTGACATGTTGACTGATATCTACCTCTTTTCATAAAAGTTGAATTCCAGACTGGTTTTGAATTACTGCATGTACATTGATATGGAGCTAGGTCTTCTGCTTTGTCTTGAGATCATATTGTGATTGCAGTGAGTCCCAAGTCATAAATAATTAAGAGGGTCAAGACTTGGGATCGAGATTGTCTTGAGTCTTCATAAGACTTAGCCCAAAGCCAGATGAAATAATCATATGTGAGTCCGAATTCCAGATGAGACCATAGAGGTTTATTCAAAATGAGGATTATTACAGAAGGCAAAAAGTGATCAATCAGTTATGAATTAGCTCAAATAGAATTGTCATAACATGTGGGAGGACTAACATAAGGTTAGTGGGTGAAGCAAGCCAATAGCCAGAACCAAGTATAATACACACAAAACATACTGATAGTCTGCTCTCAAAGAAGCAACCCAAAAGACTAAGGGGGTAATCACGAGTCTGGTGGTCACTAGATTGCCAGACTCATGGATGGCAGTGGGACTGCTGCCAATGCGGCGGTCCGGGTGCCACATTACAACCTTGGTGGTCAGGCCGCCAGGTTCAGGGATCCCCGTGGTCTGGGGGTGGTGGTGGTGGTCGTCCTAATCCACCAGGGCAGCGCTGCCCTGGGGATTACGACCCCCTTCTCCTATCACCATTAAAATGCCGGCAGAGAATGAGTGCAGAGGGGGGCCCTGCACTGCCCTTGCACTTGGCATAGACATTGCTGGGGTCCCCCTGGCCAGCACCATCACAATGTTCACTGTTTGCCTTGCAGGCAGTGAACATTGCGAGGGTGCTGGTGCACTTTGCAGGCTACAGCATTGCCACTGGCTCGTAATGGAGCCGGAGACAATGCTGTCAACTCAGGTTTCCACCCGATGACCTAGCAGGAAACTCTTAATGGGGCTGGCAGGGAGGCAGCTTGTGTGGTGGCAACCTCCTCGTCAGAAGTTCGGTGGACTGTAAAAACCGTCTGCCGAACTCATAATGACCCCCCGAGGTATGAATCAAATAAGAGTAGCATA
Organism: Pleurodeles waltl; assembly: GCF_031143425.1. Taxonomy (NCBI): domain Eukaryota; kingdom Metazoa; phylum Chordata; class Amphibia; order Caudata; family Salamandridae; genus Pleurodeles; species Pleurodeles waltl. The sequence continues at coordinate 449,946,681 of NC_090445.1, read as the reverse complement.
GAGTCTGCACGGTAAGGCAGAGAAAGTCTAAGTATAAAGTGGATAAGCAGAAAAGTGCAGAGCCTGCTCAGTTAAAAACTTAACATCCTAAAACGTCAGCTTTCATAGGGTTTTAGACAGAAAAACCACACACATTTATTGGTGAAAGGTGACATAAAAAGGTTGTACTAGCAGTGTACCATTCTAGTAATGTCATGATTATTCTGATACATTAGATTTATTAAGTAAAGTACGTTTGAAAACACCTGCCTCCACTGCGTATTAATGAATGAGATGTGCATTGGAAATAAAGGAAATTACATGCTGTTTATGTAATACAGAAATACAATGGCCATACTAGGAAGGAATGGAATAAAATCATTTTTATTATTTAGTTTGTTAAAACCAGAACAATATTACAAATCTGACATTAAAACCATGACACTTTTCCCGCAAGGAATAAAAGAATGTAGTGGACAGATCAGCTAATGTATGGTCCCTACAATAAACTAGAGCAAAGAACTACTGATTTACTGAAAATGAAAAGCATGCAAAAACATCAAGTAGAAAGGCTCGTTCACCTAAAAAAGAAAAGTGCAAATTTCTTTCTTCAAATATGAATTTATCAGTGCAAACTGTCTGAGCCTAGTCAGGCCAACTAAATTACATCTTAGGCATTGTTTTTTAATTAGTAGAAATACTTAAATACCTATTAGAGTCAAGGGCCCTGTGATTAATACAAATGGTTTCTCAATGTAGTTAGGGGTCCCTGTAGTGAAGTTTGTTTCATTAAAGAACTGCTATCACATAAGTACAATACTTTGGCAGAGGTGGATGTGTAATCAGCTGCTCCGAAATATCTGTTCCTTAAATACGTTAACCACCAAATAGCATTCGCTTGACACCATTGTGAATTATTTTGTATTACCAGTAGTCCAATGGTAATGTCACAGGAATCCACATAAAATTGGGGTCCAGATCAGAAAAAAAATATATTGTGGCTTCTGCTCCAGAGGACCTAATGTGACATCAATGAGTAACATTTTATTACTGTGGGTGATAAGTGGTCAAAGTTAGATGTGTGAATGTGACTTGGTGAGTTTCACATGAATTCAGAGATAACCCTGTAGAGACCAGTTTCTATAGGGTTACACCTGTTTGTACTGAACCGGTTTGATTGATCTTTTTTCACCTTGATTGGCACTGAGCAGGCTCACAAGCTTAATATGGAGAATGCCTTTCTTGGAGAGAAATCATGTTAACTCGATTTGCTTTTCCTGGACTTCCTTTACACTTACCGTTTTGTTTTGGCCGTTAACCCTATCCACACCATAGCTAGCCACACATTTATTCTTTTTATTTGTGTATTTTTTTTTATTTATTTTTTATTTGAGGTGGCTTGTTTTTTGAGGTGTTCACTTCCTATATTGCCCCGCCTATCTTTTGGCCAGGCAAATTAGATGCTCTCTTCTCCACCCACCTCTGATTTTTTTTTTAAGCCCCCTTCAACCCTCCCGAAACACCCACACGCTGATTGGTTTTGTGTACTTGTCTGTTCCTTCTTCTGGGTTCCGGCAGCCACAAAAAAATATCTCTGTGATCCATATTTTTATTTTTCCTTTACATCCTTTTTCCGTTTCTGTATTTTTAATAGTTAGTTGAGTGATTTTAAGATGATGCCTCATGGCTGTGGAAATTATTAAAATATCTAATTGTTCATAGGACAGATTGCTTCTTAAATCTACTTGTCCTGTAAAAAAATCTACTTGTCCCTTTGGTACCATTTAGTGTGGCAACAAATTATAGCAGCAATCTCATTAAAGAAGAGCTCTGATAATAGCCTCTCTGGTTATGACATGTCTACTACTGTAGTATGCTTGAACACTTGCAACTTCCATCCCTACTATAGCAATTTCCCTATTTGGCCACCATTCCTCAGATCTACATACTGGGGCTGGAGGAAGCAGTTGTTCCAGGGCTGGAATAGCTTTGAGTCTGCAAACCTACTAATTTGCATGTTTTAAGAATTTTCACCAGCTCTCCTCTAATCTTTTCCCTTAATGAGAAAGGTTGGAAATTTACTCCTGACAGTGGCAGAAGTAGAAGTTCTTCCAGGGTTGGGGGAAAAAAAGTGGTTGGAGGGAAGGTGAATTTGTAAACGTTCAATAGGTTTTCACATGAGCAAATCTACACATGCATATTTGCTCATGCTAAAATACAGTTTACAAATATTTTCTAGTAATACGATTTCCTGGTCTACTTCTCTAAGTTCTTGTGAATTCATGAAAGCCACTATTTCAAAGACATATACCATGGGTGCACTTTTGTGACTTTCTTTAAGAATTGGGTCCCTCATTAGGTCTGGCATTAACAAAGTCATTTTGTTTTTATTAAACTTCTATTTCTCTCTGTATCGGGTGGCTTTACTGCGAGTGATCTCATTCTGCTCTTCTACAAGGAGAATATTGGCACACAAAGTATTTTTGTTCAGTGCCAGGAACTATTGTGGCAATCAGTGGCGTAAAGAAACTGAAGGGGGGGCCCCTTCAAAGAACATGTAGACCCCCCACCCCCAAAAAGATTCACTCAGGGCAGGAGCTCTGCGAAGGGGCACGAGGGCCTTTGTTACACCACCTGGGGCAATGTGTGCTTTTTGAGACCCAAATTTTTTTTTTTTTTTTTGTCAGTGTTTGTTACAGTGGTGAGGGCCTGGCAGCTCCCACAACAATAAAGTGTTATGAAAGCCATGTCAAAACAAGAGATGCATTGACGAAATTAAGAGGGACAAAAAAATGTCAGATCAATTGGCTTTGCCAGTGCTTATTTATTTTCATGCTTCCCATAATCGTGTTGAAAATGGTTACACTGATTTTCCATTACAAATATTTTTGGGAAATACTAGCATGCATCAACACATTTTACTAAATGACGCTTCAAAGAAATAGCACCTAAAATTTCATGGTTGTGAAACCTTTTTCCTACTTGCATTTTTTTCTGAACATTTTATTATGAAGGCAAAGAATCATCAGTCTTGCTTACAAGCTTCTGCAGACATTTGCATCTAATCGGAGAGCGTTCTGGGAGCATTATACTTAGCCTCATATTGTTAAAAAAAAAAAAGTGTACACGTTTGAAAAGTTTAATTTTTTTATACTGGAACTACTGTCAGTAGAGCAGTGTGGCCTTAAAACGTTTATTTACAGCCCTCACACTATTAATGAAGGCTTCTCATTAATGAACGATAAATACAAGTTCGAACAGCATTAACATATGGGCACACATATTACCTAAACTGCAGACAGTTCCCTTCTCTGTAAACTGGCAGCCAAAGGGTTTGTGCTGCTTGGGGTTGGGTCTACTTGTCCCAAGGACAAAATAAACATGAAAACTTGTTGCCCTTGACCCCAAACAATATCCTGGGCGTTGGGCGATAGGAATTCCACATCCCTGATACCTGTAGATAGACATGCACAAATCCCCGTCCCTTGTGATAGAAGAAAACCCACAATCGGAGTTCTGTTGCATCACCGTTTAATCCAGTGGGAAGAGTGGGCAACAGAAACGCAGTTTGCCCAATGTATTTTGGCAAGCAGGCCTTGGTCAAGAAACAATGACTTTAAATACGAAAGTGCAATGTACAAGACAGTGGAAACAAAGGATAGGAGTTGGCTTGAATGTGTGTTTCAATGGGTGGCATTTTAAAATGTGTAAATACAGACTAGTCTATAATCTGTTGTAGTACATTCACCTAAGTGTACAAAAATCAAGCATTTAATAAAAAAATCAAAATTACATAAATTGAGTAATGGGTGTTAATTCATAACTCTTTGCCAAATGGCCCAATTTTTTACTTTTAGCTAGACAGGATAACCAATTGCTGATCCCAATGTGTAACTGAACAATGGACGCCATCTTATGAGCAGAGGCCGTTTGAAACAGTGAACCTCCGTCTATTTATTTTTTTCCACACACTTTATTGCCATGTTTTTTTGTTTTTTGTTTTTACAGTAGCAGGTATACATTAATACATAATAAAGCAATAACATACACAGTATTACCTTATACAGTACCAAAATATATGGCCATGAATGGGCCCATTGTCCCTTGCATATCTAATTCCTGCTGCTGCAGTATAAACTACCCCTAAGTCCTTCCTCCCAACTGCCAACTAGCAAAGCAGTCCACCATCATCTATTATGCATCCGTTGGGCCCGCATATGGAACCCAGCGTTCAAGGGCTACATGGTATCTAAGTTGTAAGAGCGGGTGAGATTTGTTGGAACTGTATGTAAGGTGTGTATAGAGGCTGTCTTGTGCTACCCTGCATGGACCATGCATGTACAGCGTCTCATATCAGGGAAGGGAGCTATTTGTGTGGTGCAGGCGCACCCTCCTGGATTCCTATTCTTGGGTGATATGTTTAGGAGTGTATAGCAGCATCCTCCTGTGATTTCTCCCTAAATCTCTCAAAAGACGTGAACCTCAGAGTAATTGATATCTTCCTATACTGTCCCTAAATAATTAGACCCATATACTAGTCATCAAATATTGGTAATCTATATCATACAAGGCAAAATTACATGCAAAAATCATTTGTCCTTTGAGTTTATGAGCTGGTCTTGATTGCAGGTGAAGCATTGGTTTTAGACTTCCATGTACCTGGGCTTTTTCAGACCCCTTGGAAATGGCCTTATTTGCCATAACTATGACGTGTTTTAAGATGCTGGGCGCACGCCTGGGTATGACAGATGGAAACCACAGCAAAGGACGTGTTGTGATCATTGTTCTACAAGGTGTATGTAGTCGATTTGTTGGTTGATTTTTTTTTTTTTTTAAACATATCTTCATTATTTTTTGGAATCAAGTGGCCATATAATACAGTAGGATCTTGGTTCTTGTTCACCTCTGCATTGTTTAGTCAGGCGCATACTTATTGGCTTTTATTTGATCGGTTGTCAGTGTGTGACGCTTTCATCCCCCCCCCATTCGCTTCCAATGACAAGTTGCTTAGCCTTGTGGGCAGAGGAGGGCCAGCCACTTATAGATCGGTATGGTTATATTATTTCCATGTCTTCTTAGGAATATAGTGTGTGCTACCCACTAACTCTTCCTAAAGGCTGTACGTAGTAAGTGTGGGGGGGACTCTTTGTATACTTCCATCACAGGAATGGGTCCAGGGAGGTAAAAAGTAGATATATAAATATGAATAAACCCAAAGTAAACAAACAAATGAACAGTCTCTGGGGGTGGAGTCCTGAGCATTACAACATAATGTATCACAGTGGGGAGCACTGAAACCTCAACCATAGGCCACCTGGCATGAATTTGGCTAAGTTCTATAAAGGTAAACTATGGCCCAAATAGTATCGCCAGATACACCTCAACCAGGACCAGAATCTCAAGTTCGATTCATGCTTAAATTTGGTGTAGGTGTCTCAATCTGTAAGTAGTTACAAACTTATGAGGTGTCCCACCAAACTCTATTTGTCTCTATGGTACTCCCTCCCTCTCTCGTCTCTCCTCAAAGTCATTTTGATCTGAGCTGGAGTCTCAGTCCGGATGTTCCCAGCTTTCTCCCTGCAGAGTATATTCTCCTCTGCCCTTGCCCAGGCCTTGAAAATTAGTCCCAACGGTGAATTCGATGCAAATGCAAGCCTGCGACTAGCCAACCCCAAGACTAAATCTAGGAATCGGGTGCCCACCCTAGGGGTTGTAGGTCCGGCAAAACTCCCCAGAAGGCAGGTGTCTATCGTGCACGGCAATGCGTGCTCCACAGAGGCGCTGCAGGACTGCTTTCCAATAGACCTGCAACACGGGGGATCCACATACGATGTGACAAAAATCTGCATCAAGGAATTGGCACAGCGGACACCCCCAGGGGTCTTCTCCCCACCCCCCTAAACTTGCAGTCTATGTGGAGTAAAGTATGTCGTGTTGGGGGTTAAATTGCACTTATTTCAATCTTGTATTACGTGAGACCTTCCTGGGGTAGGCCAACATTCTATCCCATTCCCTATCTGATATGTCGTGTCCCAGAATATTTGTCCATCTAGCCCTGAGGGTCCCCAATTGTTTCTATCCCATGACATTGAGTGCCTTATTTATCCACATCACCTATCGCTGTGCTGAGCCAAATGACCACAATAATTGTAGGACTGAGTGTTGTGGGGGTTCATCTCTACCTCGGCCCCAAAGTCCTGCACAAGCCTGAACCAATCTCCCGTAATTAAGGAATTGACCGCTAGATAAGCCATTGCGCTTGCATAATTCTTCCCTTGGCAGGAGGGAACCAGCTTCAAAACAATCCCCTATCCTGTTCACACCTGCAGAGGACCAGAGCCCCAGGGTCCCCATATTTGGGGAGAGGGATAACCGTCGCACTGAGGGTGGTGTCCAGAAGACAACCCACCTTCAACGCGTCAGCAAATAGAGTTATTAATCTGGGAATCAATAAATCCACGTATGTCGCATAAAATTTAGTTGGCAGTCCATCGGGCAAGGGGTCTTGCCCATGGCCTTGTCTTTATTAGCCTGCCTTATCTCAGATGCTGTCTTTGAGCCTCCTAGACTCTCCTGCGCTTCACATGTAAATGTTAGGGAATCGTCTGGGGTACTGTTGGACAGCTATAAAGGGACTTGTAATATTGTCTAATTTCTATGTTCGTATCCTGTGGGGAGTAAATATGGTTTCCTGTAACTGATGTCAGGTGGTTTATGGGTGCACCCCTCTGCACGTAACAGATCAGCCATGCTAGCAGCCTCCCTGCTTTGCCTCCTCATCGAGGACTCTTTCAACATAGGTCTTATAGTCGTGGCAACTCAATTTCTCCAAAATGGTGTAATACCGTTCCTTTGTGTCAAGCAGAAGTTGGGCTGGGTTGAACCCCCAAGGAGTTTTCAGTTTTATGTGGGAAAGTGTCATGCGAGCATAGTTCTGTGTTGCCATCCTTACTACTTTCCAGTGACTTCCCCATGTACCATTCATATAACAACCTTAAAGGCCTCCCACTCATAAAGCAAGGATGATGCTGTGATGACAGATTTATCAAATAATTCTACAGTGGCAGCCCTTAACGTTTCCTTATCACACATGTTCTGTCAGCTAGAGGCGCCATGTTTGTATCACTACTCTGTCATCTGTCAGTCAAAGCCCCATTAGCAAGGGGCTGTGGTTGAAGAATGTACGTTCTAAAAAATTAGTAAAAGTGGAAAATTTGCACAGTCCCCGAGAACATAGGATCCGGTCCAGTCTAGTGTGTAGGGCATAGATGTTAGAAAAGAAAGAGTATTTCGGCTCCTCCCCATGTTTTAACATCAAATATTTGTTAGCTCCCAATGCAGAGACAGTCTCTAAAACCGTTTGCGATCTTACAGGTGGGTGCCCCTGGTAGAGGATGAGTGGAACGATCAGCAGCACATTGGTGATGCAGTTATAATCTCCACCTGCTATCAAATCTCTGTCAATTGTCCGAGTGGGGTGGACAGTCTGTTAATTAAAAAAAAAAAAAAAAAGGCAATTGAGCGTGGTTAGGGACATATATACTACCTAGTGTTATCTCTCTCCCATGAAGCCTATACTCTTAACAAGTAAATATCTCCTCTTCACATCCACAGATGTCAACAGATGCTCAAAGAGGGTCCCAGCTTTAACCCATATTAACACCCCTCTGGCATATGCAGAGTAGGAGGTTGCACACATTTGTCCTCGCCACCTGCGGCATAGACCGTCCACCTCAACCCCTGTTAGGTGTATCTCTTGTAGCAGAGCAGTATTAACCCCCAGCATCTCAAGTATCGATTGATGTTATGCCTTTTAATGGCAGATCCCATTCCCCTCACATTCCAGGACTTACACCTCAGTTCAGCATTCCTGTTGGCCATAATGAAATGTGTAGTGTTTATACTCTCCACCTGTTTCCCACGAAGAACCAATGCATCACCCTCCAGCAATAATTCCCCGAGACAAAGAACAATACATGCCCCAACAACAAACTCCCATTTTCAAAGGCCGCTCAGCAACGGCTTGCCGCCCAAACTTGTAATAACTAAGGCCAATATCAGTAGGTATCCTCCACACAACCCTTGTCAGGATAAGTGGTGGAGTACAGGGAAGGGCGAACCAAGCATCAAAGACTGCTCTGGCGGCATGTGGCTAGGCCTCCAGGGGCCAGTCCGGGTCCCATGCCAGCAATTAACTTGTGCGTTGGGGCAACTCTGCTAAATAATTGCCTATCTCAATTCTGCTGTCTGCTCATGGGTGATGTTGGGCAAAAGTGGGTCCCCCAGAAGTCCATTTCCAGGGGTCCGCAGATCGTCAGTAGAATCCTGCTGTCCAGTGCGTGAATCATCGTTCCTCCAGTATCTGATAAGTTCCTCTACTGACTGCAGGGTTACTGTGGGCATGTTTTCTCGTGTTAGGATCAATCTCAGATTCAGAATCTGTTGATCGCTTATCGGACCATGAACCTGGGTCTGATTCTGATCCTGTTTGTGCCAGCATCTCTGCTGCCTCCCTCTCTTGTTCTTCCTCCGATTTAGTCAGCTTCTTGGTGGCGCTCCTCCTCCTAGGTCTCCGGGGCCTCTTCCGTGGTCTATGTGTGTTCTCCTTCATTGTGGTCCGGGAGTCTGTTGTGGTAAGTCCTGATTTGTATGCTTTGAGCCAGTCCCATGCTGCCTTGGGGTCGTCACAAAACTGAATTTTGCCATATAGGATGATCTTCAGTTATGCTGGGAACATCAGAAAATATTGGATACCTTCCTCCCTGAGCGCTCGTTTTACTTCCGTATAAGAGGCTTTTTTGGACTAGACAGCTGCCATGTAGTCTGGGAATAGTGTTACTTTGTTGTTTCCAGTGGTGAAGGGGCCATCCTGTCTCGCCCTCTGTAGTAGTAGGGATTCTCTGTCCTGGAAATGAAGGAACCTTGCCACCACTGGGTGGGGCTGTCAGGCAGGCACACTATGCGCCCGCTCAAGGGCAAGGAACTGTGTTAGGCAGTCCGGGGCCACAGCCGTTTGCATCCATTACTCGAGGTAGGCGACCATGTCTTTACCTTCAGTGTCCTCTGGTGGGCCCACTATTCGAACATTGTTTCGCTGATTGCGCTCTTCTGCATCTTCCGCCATGTGTTCTAATGTGCACACTCCATCTGTTAGTGCTTCTACTTGATGTGCCAGGTCCTCCTGTGCTGGACGCACCTCTCCCAGCCCCCCTTCCACCTCCTTCACTTTGTCTGCCAAATTGTGATGTTCCACCTTCAAAAGGCCGAGCTCCATTTATACTGTTCCAATATCTTGCTGTAGTGCGGCCTTCATGTTGGCAGTGGCAGCCAAGATCCTGTCAAATTGTACCTGCAGGGACAGGGTCGTCTCCTCCGAGTCACCCCTGTCTACCTGTGCAGTGTGGTCTGTGTCCAGCACCCCTGCCGCAGCATTTGTCTGTTTTTTTCTTGGGTTTCCCCATGTGTATCCAGTAGCACACGGGTGGGCTTGACTTACGATCCCACTGGTCTGTGCCCCCACCAATGCGGGCTCGGTGCCCCGCTTATTATTCTTATTTGGGTGCTCATTAATGAATGGCTTCACTGCAGAGCAGCAGATCCCCACAGGCAACTTATTCAGCGTAGGGCACCTGGGTGGGGGTGGAATAGAGGAGATTAAACTCCGGTGTGTCTAGAGGTTATACTCCCATCACTAGATGTTCTCCAATACCTCTTGACGATACGATGCACACCTGGCTCACATCAGCAGTCTCTCACCGGGGCAAGGCAGTCAGATTCCGGGCTAAGTCACAGTGTGTTTGCCTCCTGTGTTAGAGCCCTCTGCAAACAAGCTAATGCTGAAGTGTCTCTCAAAGGTCACCCCACACTCAGAAGTCCAAGTAGGTGCACAATAGCTTCCATTAGGCCTCCATATCTATGCAGCTCCACCAGGGAGACAATGGCACACAACTGCAGGCACCACCAGGGCTCACCAGTCTTGCTGAGGCACCCTCACCCACATCACATCAGTTCTCAGCAGTGGGGCGGAGAGGACCTACTTCTAGCTGTTCCTCTTGATATGGTTGAAATAGTCAGCTATGCTATTATAATCCGTACTAGTTAGCTAGTGCTGCCACACACACATATTCAAGCAGGGCTCCAAGACTATCTCCTGTACCAGGTGACTTTTCTCTCCCATGTGTCTCCCTCCAGCAGTGGAGACTCACCAAAAGCCACAATCCAAAGCACCGTTTGCGCTTGCATCTCCAACCAGTCTCCACTCAGTGCCCCTGGTGCGCCATGCACTCCATGCACTCCACAGATACTTGCCACTGGACCAAGGGAGCCCTCAAGAGGCCCTCATGTGCCGCTCAACAAGTGTCGCCACCCAGGCCCGCCTCAGGTATGCATGATAGGGGTCTGAGGCGGCCCCTGACCGCGGGTCCACAGCACTCAGCAGGCCCTTGTCTCCCCACCCGTCACCATCGCCATCAGGGTTGCTAGTGGGGATGTCGTCTCTGCAATCGGCTTGCCCCGTTGTTGGCCTAGATCTGCTCTCTGATCACATAGGACAGGCCAGGACGTGACCCACAACAACAAGGCCACCGACCTTTTTCGCTGGTCCCGCACTTCTGGGCACCTCTCACCTCCGGCTCCTCAGGCTGCTGGTTGTGTCGCTTATAGGGTGGGTGGGTGTAGCCCGAGCCCCTGCAGGAAACGCCATGTGTCTGCTCAAGGCAAACCCTCGCCAGCCCTTGGGGGAACTGCCCCTCTCCAACAGGAGGCCTCTATGGCAGTTGTGCCTCAAGCTAGCCCACCTCACTGCCTCTGAGTGCTGCTCCTCTTCACCAAAGTTTCCTGGATACCGCCCAGTGTCTAAATGAGTAGCTCGGAGTGGAGCAGTAAAACTACACGCCCGCCATGATGGCTTGCTAGCCACGGCCTCTCGTCTTGTTGGTAGATTAATTTGTTACATTCTGGTGTTGGCCCATGGCCTTTAGCTGGTATTCCAGCATGCAAGATGTTCTAGCTGTGGCAAGAATGCTCCTCTATAGTAGCTTTTGGCAGAAAACATCTTACTTGAAACCTGCAATTATTTGAGAGCCAAGGGCTTCTTTACAAAATTAGTGCTGAATGTGGTCTTTTCACATTGTAATAACAGTTATCTGTTTTACCAGGTTTTTGTGAAGTTGAATGAAATAGGCAAAGTTCATAGTCAACATTTTAGTTTGGGAGGAAGTATGCCATCAGACTGCGCTTTTGTCTTACCATACAATAGCCGTTCCTCTTAATCGGAATGAAAAATCGCATCCTGGTTGTCTGGGCCAGATTGTTGGTGTCATGTAGACCGCAGGTGGTGGAACTCCTAAGGATAGTGAATTAGAGACCGTAGTGTGGACCAGAGCCCTTGACTAAGGGGTCTTAATTGAGATTCTATTTCAGGACCGGACGCTCCGGTTATGCTATCTCTCTCTTTACTGTCCAAATACAGCATCAGTTAACAGGAAACAAAAAACTTCTCATCCCATGAATCTACAATATAGTATCACATGCCCCAATCACCAACCATGACCTCTGTCCATAAATAGCATGACCCCAAATGTCACTTCCTCTTTCTTTGCTGCTCCGCTGCAGATAAGTACTATTCGTTTATTCCTCTGCTTAAATGCATATATGTTAATGTAATTTTGCCTTTTTTGTGTGTCTCGGCGACGCGATTTTGCTCGCTTATTTGTGATTTTGTAACGCTTCTTGCGTTTTAGGTTAACGGCAATGTGGCGATTTTTTTTTTTTTTTGTGCCCTTATTTTTGGTGGAGCTCATCGCGCGTAGTCTGTTTAGTTTTTTTCCCTCATGCGGTGTGCGCGCGCTGTTTTTACAAGCCGTTTTCTTTCAGTTTCATTTTACTGGAAGTCGGCTCGTGATTACAGCACGCTCTACACCGGAGTTTCCTCATTTTGGTATTACTCATGTGATCCCTGACGCCCAGTGTATACTAGCGCCTGGGTTGTAAAATTAATGAAAGCTTGGCCTAGAGTGTTCCACAGGCGGCTCACTCCACGTCTTATTTTTTAATAGTTATCCTTGTTGGATACTATATATATTAGCATTATGGCTCAATGGAATGAACAGGAAGCAGGATACTTACCTGATGACACTGAGAATCTGGTGGAAGCCCTGGACACCAGGGTTCAACCGTCGGTTAATGATGCCCTAGTAAGAGCGTTAGGACCCTTTTCGGGCCAACTTTTTGAATACGCTCACTCTCAAGATTGGCCTCAAGGACAACAACCCCTTTCTGAAGATGCTAAGCCTAAATCCAAGTCTAATTAAAAAAATGTAGACCTACATGCTGACCTATTTGACAAACTGCGCAAGGAGCGAGTTGCTGAGCATAACTATAGTTCAAGAAAAGATTCTTCTTTCTCCCCATCAACTTCAGATAAGGACCCTTCGTCTAGGGATTCAGAGCACTCTGAGGATCCGGGTCCCAGTAAGAATTCAGAGAAGCAGACGCCTTTTCTTCAGGTATTGGAGTTTGATCCCTCTGAGATCATACACCCCAGATCATCTAATTGGCTACCGTCCACTGAAGTGGCACAATATGTACTCTCCAATCTTAGACAGAGTTTTGACAAAGAGGTTCGGTCACGCCTTTGAGCGGAATGTCCTAGACCAGATTTGGACAATAAGGTGTTCGACACTCCTGAAATTGACCCCATCATGGTCACTTTCATGAAAAAATTTGCGAAAGATCCCAAGAAAGGACTGGATAGATTTTGGCGCCTCTGCCAGGATAAACTCCTCGATTTAACAGGTCCATTAACAAAGATCCTAGATATGGCTTTTCTTGCTAAGGAGTCTGCCACTCCTGTAGACACAGATGTTTTGATTGGATGGGCCCAGAGAGCCATTTGTCAATTGGGCATTAGCATCTGCGAAACGCAGAAAATCCATCCTCATGCGTATTGACCCGAAACTAGTGGATTAAGCCTCTTCGGAGGCAGGCCCAGCTGCAGACGGACTTCTTTTTGGTTCCTCTTTTATCATAGAGCTGGCCAAGTTTTGTTCTAGTTTTTCTTCCCTGGATAAGGCACAAATGTCCCTTAAAAAAGTTTTTATGTGGGGCCTTTTTGTCAGGGCCGGTCATTACGGAGGACGAATGCCCGGCTGAGTAACTTTTTCAAGTCCCCAAAGGAAGAGGTGGTTGGTATGGAGACCAATCCGATACTACTTTCTACCCCACTCGCTCCAGAGGAGGTCAGCCCAGATATCGCAGGGGACCCCGTAGGGGACAGCAAGGAGCAATCCAGGAAGCTGGTTACTCAGGTGAGCATTATTCCCCATTCTCAGGTTCTTCTTAGGGGCAGAGTGGGATTGTTTCTAGACAACTGGAGACGAATCTCCGGGGATCCTTGGATTCCTTAGACTGTTTTGGGTTTCCATCTAGAGTTTATCGGTACTCCGACTCCACTATCCCCGCCTATTTAAGTTCATTTTTTATTCCCCACGCAGATCAGATGTTTATAGACGTAGAAGTGCAGGCTTTGTTAGACAAAGGAGCAGTATGTTTTTCAACTCTTCACGCTTCCGGTTTTTTGCAGCCCCATTTTTGTGGTGGACAAAAAAGGTGGGGGTCTTTGACCTAATCTAAAGGATTTCAACTATTGGATCTTGTACAGACACTTCAAAATGGAAGGGATCCACATGTTGAGAGATATTCTGTTACAAGCAGACTGGATGGTCCGCCTGGACCTGAAGGATGCTTACCTCTCGATTTCAGACGTTTCTTCTCACAAGAGATTTATGCCATTCCTTTGGAAGGGCCAATGTCTGGAATTCAATGCTCTTCCGTTTAGCCTGTCATCGGCCCCTTGGTGCTTCACGAAACTACTAAGACCAGTAATGGAATGGTTGAGAACCAAGGAAGTCTGATTGATCATTTATCTGGACAACATCTTATCGATGGCTCAGGACCTTCCTTATCTTCTGACGCATTTAGACTGGACCATCAGTCTTTTACAGGACTTGGGTTTCCTTATCAATGTGCAGAAGTCGTTATTGAATCCGACTCAAGTGATAGAGTTTTTGGACTTCAAAATAGACTCAGTCCAATCCCAACTAATCCTTCCCTCACAATAGATTTACAATATCAAGAGGGAGCTGAGATCTGCCTTATCCAGTCCGAATATTTCTCTGCGGAACATTGCCAGAATAGTGGGGCTGCTGGCCTCATCTATTCAGGCAATCTTTCCAGCCCCCCTTCACTATCGTGCTCTGCAGAGTCTCAAAATCAGACACCTGCAGCAGGGTCTGAGTTATTCAGAATTGATTCCTTTAACCACAGAGGTCAATTCGGAAATTAATTGGTAGCTCCAACACATGGAAGCCTGGAACGGCAGGGCCATTTTTGGTTCTCACCCAGAGGTAGTGATTGAATCAGATGCCAGTCGGTGGGGTTGGTGGGCCCGTTGCAGCTCTCTAGTGACCGGGGGACGTTGGTCAAAATTGGAACAGAATCTTCATATCAATTGTCTAGAACTCCTAGCAGGCTCTTTTGCCTTAAAGAGTCTTTCCCCTCAGAAGACGGACTGTTGCATTCTGCTGAGAATGGACATCTCAGCGGTACGGTATGTCAACTAACTAGGGGGGACGAAGTCTGGGATCCTGGCAGAGATTGCCAAGGACTTCTGGCACTACTGTCTGAATCATCATCTGATTGTCCTTGCAGAGTATCTCCCGGGGGTCCAGAACACAATTGCGGACTGGAATTCCAGATTTCTGACAGATTCCAGCGATTGGAAACTGGGTCCAATGATTTTCTTTCAAGTAATCAGGGAATGGAGTCCTTGCGAAGTGGATCTGTTTGCATCTCGCCTCAATGCTCAGATATCGAAATTCTTCCACTGGTGCCCGGACACTCTGGCTCTAGCGACAGATGCCTTTCTTCAGGATTGGTCCCACTTTCGGGGATATGCCTTTCCTCCCTTTCTGTTGATACCCAGGGTCCTGTCTGAAGTTCAGCAACAGAAAGCAGACATTATACTGGTGACGCCATTTTGGAGATCTCAACCCTGGTTCCCAATTGCTCTACAGTTGGCCTTTGCTCGCCCGCTGCTCATTCCTCCTCGTCAGAATCTTCTTTTGAGTCCGGAAGGCCTTCAACATCCACTGATAATAGCAGGGAAATTTACATTGATGGCTTGGATGGTTTCAGGTCGAGATGGAAATTCCCCAGGTCTTTCGCAACAAGCTGCACATTTTATCAAGCAAGCTTGGGCCTTTGGAACTCACAAAAGATATGGTGCAGATGGAATGGTTGGTGCGATGGAAGGGGTATTAATCCCATGGAGTCGGACATTGAACTGATTGTAAACTTTCTAACAGAAATGGCTTGTTCAGGTTTGGCTTATAGAACGATTAATAATTTTAGATCAGCCATTTCAGCTGGTCATGTTCATATTGATGGTAAACCTGTAGGTGAACATCCTCTGGTTATTTAAATTATTGAGGGGTATTCGTTTAGCTACCCCCCCTCAAACCAGATATTCTGTATTGTGGGATGTGAATATTGTCCTAAAGTTTTTAGACTCTTGGCCTGCCAATAAATATTTATCTCGTAAACAGATTTCACCAAAACTGACTGTTATTATGCCTGATTTCATGTAAGGGAGTTTCAGATGTCAAGGCATTGGATTTGTCTGGTAGAGTGTATTCTCCTGAATGTGTTACTTTTAATATTACCAGAAGAACAAAAACTAATTGCAGTTCAGTAACTTATCCAATGTATCCGGATAATTCAAAACTCTGTGTAGTGCAATGTTTAAAGGATTATGAGGTGGTTACTGATGAATTTAGGCAGGTTGCTAATGGACAGTTACTAATTTCTTTACAGAAACATTTTAAGCCAGTTTCCTCAGCCACTCTCTCAAGATGGATGAGATAGTTAATGGGTGAAGCAGGTATAGATACCAGTCAGTTTGGAGCTCATTCTGTTAGAGGAGCTATGGCCTCCAAGACATATGCCCTGGGTTCTCGGTTGGAGGACATTATGAAGGCAGCAGACTGGTCATCTGAATCTACGTTTCGTAAATTGTATTATAAACCTGTGGTAGATGTTGCTGCTGTTGTGATAGGACAGCTTTGAACGAGCATAATCAGAGCCTCCGGTCCTGAAATAGAATTAAAAAAATTCTAGCTTACGCGTCAAGAACTTTCAATTCTATTAAGGACACGGAGGCGAGGATTATCCCTCCCTTAAATACATTATGTCATATACTCAAAAAATATATATATCATTTTGATAGTGTATTATTTATATTTTACCCTCCCTCATTAATATATTAGATAATGCAAAGTATTACTAACTAAGTCAACCTTGTGAGATGTTACTTTCTATTATTTTATGTTTTAGGGTCTGAGCAGAAGACTACCTGAAGTTCTGTCCCTTTGTATGTAGTTTAAGTCATTCATATGATTCAGTTCCTTAGAAGTTTTTCGCAACTTCTGGCTCCAGTTGAGCTCTTTTGGTTTTCCGGATCTGATTTGGAGGTCGATGGATCAGCACCTACATAAGAAGTTTCGTTTCGGAAGTTTAAGGATTATCTGACTTTGACAAAGAAAGAGGAAGTGACATTTGGGGTCATGCTATTTATGGACAGAGGTCATGGTTGGTGATTGGGGCATGTGATACCATATTGTAGCATCATGGGATGTGTAGTTTTTTGTTTACTGTTAACTGATTGGCTGCTGTATTTGGACAGTAGAGAGAGAGTTAGCATAATCCTCGCCTCCGTGTCCTTAATAGAATTGAAAATTCTTGATGCGTAAGTTAGAATTTGTTTTATTTGGCTCGCATTTTCTTCTGACTATGATGAGGACAAGAGTACACAAACCCCAAGACCAAGTGACCATGACTGCACAGGACACATTGGCAGGGCTACTGGAATTATGCGATTGTGAGGCCACATAATTATGGATCTGCCTAATTTTCCATATAATTCATCATCTGCTGCATAATCTGCAGATTTTAACAAAAACAATTGTTTTTCGTTCTAACGGTTCAAAAGTTACTGAAAACGAAGTGACACTTGTTGCTTGCAGTGAAAGGCAAAGGCTGACTGGTCACCTTTCTGTTGCTTATTGCTATGTTTGGGTGTTAAACTAGTACTAATAAGGTTCAGCCTATCCCCAACAGTGGTAACAAGCATTGGCAAAGCCAGTAGGTCTTGCCTATGGCGAGCTATTGGTTTTTGTTTAGCTATATTGTAAAGCAGTGAAGCTGCTGTGCAGCATGACAAAGTTTTAAAAAAATGCTATGATGTGGAACGTGATGAACGCATCAGAACACTGCCCCAAACATGCCTGGAAGGCATTGTCAAAGACAATAGCTCTTTCACTGGCAAGTCAAATTGGCTTTGGCAATGCTTGTTGCTAAGTGCTATTAGAACAAACAATATAGAACCAAGCCATTTAAATCAGTATTATCCCTTGATGATGTTCTAACAATATTGCATGTTAAGTTGTTTGATCAAAAAATTTGTGAATAATCTCCAGACGTTTTAAATGCCATCATAATGAAACTATATATCAAATAGGGTGTGCAGGGTTTCTGCATGTTGCACAAACCTAGTGAACACGCTTTCAGGCAGAAGCAGCTATGCTAAGTAATAAGAACACACCAAAACAGTCTTAAATGGCATGTTTAATTCAAGAACACACTCACTTCAGAGATATCCTCAGATCATTCTCTACGGAGACTCAAAAGACCAGCAACATTTTTTGGGGCATTTCTTTGTAGCATGAACTCAACCCGAAGGTATTGGAGCGCTTTACATGAGCACCAGTTACATCACACAAGGACACGTTCATTTTTTCAGCCACAGGGACATTAAGTGGTTTGCCAGGAATCACAGAATGCTGGGCCTAGACTCAAACCTGGTTCCCTAGCTCCAAAGTCGGCAGCTCTGAGCGTTATGCCGCATCCTTCCCCAACAATTTACGAGCACATGCATAAATTGGCAGTATTTTGTACATAAGTTGGAATAAAATGTATGTAAAACGATTTAAAAATGTCATAGAAAATAATGTACTTGAGACACTCCAGGGAAAAAAACGTCTAACCAATGATGAATCGCTTGAGATCTCACTAAATTCCTAATCATTGGTAGCTGAACATAACCGTGAATGCGCATGACTTTAGAGACTAACGTTTTTTCCATGCAAGTGTGTGACTGTATTTTGCCCGCAGGCCCATACGCATCCTATAGAGCTCAAGATGAATTAAGACTGAAGCACAAGTGAACTCTGCTTAACTCCTTGAAGCTTTTTATCCATTATCCCCGCACATGTAGGTGAATTGTTAGCTCAGGCTTACAATGTTACAGAAACACTACATGTCCCAGAATGCAATGTGGTGTGACAAAGTCATCTGGACTGCATGAAAGAGTCAAACGTGACATGAGGTAGTTTTGGCAGCTTTGTTTGCTGTATGCTACCGAATAGGAGCTTTGCTCTCAAGAGGCAGGCATTATTCCATTGAAAATAAATAGAAAGGTGTTCTGAAATACTTTTAACATTGCTTTCAAACCGTTTTCCCTTCTAGATGGGGATGGGCAAGTAAGGGGTGAGTCAGGAAAGCCTAATTTGTAAACCAACACCGCTAGGCATCCGGGGACTCGTAGTTTTGTTAATCAATATATTGAGTCACCCTTTGTTCGATCTATTCATTTTCTGCTAATTTGTATCCCGGCCAGTAAGTTTCATTTACAGCTGGAGGTACCCCATGACGCATAACAGAAGCAGACAAAGTCCACACAAAAATTATGTTCTTTTCAATCATATTAGCTCGTTTGGCGTCTGCAGTATGTTGCACTTGAAGACAGCTCAAGGAGCCCTCACAATAATTTTCAGTTTTTTGGGGGGAATGTCAAGATGTTACAAAAAATCGAAAGAGAAAAACAAACAAATGCGAATCCGTCATGCTTCTGCATAAAACATAAAGAAAGGGACAGAATACACAAAATCTCGGAAACCAAGGTGTACCAAATCACACTTCGATAAACAGAGTAATAGATTAACGCAAATCTGGCCAAGGTAATGGAGGTAAAAAATGCATTAAAAAAAGATCACGGGTGAGGAGCAATGCGCTGAAGTCAGGAGAGAAGCACACAGGGGAGTCAGCTGGAGAATACATGCACTTGTGGCGTGCTTTAAAAAATAATCAGTTTAGGTGTTGTTGCAAGCAACAATGGGTGTGGGGGAGCAGTAATGGAGAAGATGAAGGAGAAACACTTGAGGAAAAGAAATAGTACCTTAATACCAGTGCGAGCAGCGGACGGACATTATTCACCAGGAATCAATCTGTACTTTGTCCATTGCTCCAGATTCGAAACAGGAAGTGACGCATGGTGTGCGCTGGCCAATCAGGAGCTGACAAAGAACAGAAACAATAGAGCCAAGGAATGTGAAGCAAAGGCGGGCTTCAAGCTCTTTCCTATAAACAGTACCCTTTGCAAGCACAGCTCATGGTGTAGGTGAGACCTAAAAATGACAAAATAATAAAGTAATACTATCAGAAAATGTGCAGTATTATGTCACATAATTTGTCCTTTCTTGTCTCCTAATTTAGTGAACCCTGCAACATAATTTGGCCCTCTCTTACCGCATAATCCCAGTGGCCCTGCACATGGGCTACTAGTATCCTTGTTGCGAGTGTTGTCTTGCAGCCCAGTAGAAATGAGAGAGTGACTTTACGATCGGCAGTATCTTATTTATTATTTCTCTTAAAAGTAGAATGCATGACATGCATGAAGAATTAGCGGGCTAGCGATGGTATTCTTATTTCATTAGGCTCAAGCCACACAAAGCACTTCCCTACTCTGCTTAATCCGACCTTCTGCCTTCCTGTCATGCACCACCTCACGTGTTGACAGGAAACGTCACTTTACAGTAGGAAGACGTGATAGGCAAGGAGCCAAGGGAGAGTACACTCAGCACAAGCAAGATGTTGTCCACCGCACGCACCATAATGCTTCTTGGAGTGGGCAAGCCATTTAAATAGACGCATCGCAATACCAGCCGCCGTTTCCTGCGGCGAGGACCGCCTATATCTTTTCCGTTTGAAACAAGACCTTATAAGGTGCTGCGTTCCCCTGCCTGGAGACTGGCTGTAGCCTTGTCAAGAGGCCACGTTGTCCCTTGATAGTCCTGATGAGGCCCAGACTGGAGAGGCCGAAACGCATCGACACACACCTTGGCGAGATTGGGTTCTTGATTTGTATTCAATCCTAAAAAGAATTTAGCGCACATGGATAGATACCTCTAAAAAAAAAATACACAGGTATTCTAAAGAGGCACATACACGAACCTTCAATAATCGCACCGTAGTGGATTACAAAAACAAATACTAGATGTAACCACTATTTCTTGCCAAAGAAATTTAGTTGGGGACAACTCCCGGTTGACAGTCCGTTTGCTTCCAAGGCTCCAACAAGTCTGTTGTTGCCCTCCAAAAATATATTAGGCTATGTTTAATGTAGTGTCAATTTTGTTTGTGCAATGTGTTGTTATTTGAATAGTTATTGTCATAAAATAATTGTTTTATGAGTCACTATCGACCTTGCAAAAGTTATTCGTAATAAATTTTGGAAAGTAATTGAACCACAAAGGAAGTACTTATCATGTTTCTTTGAAAAAATTCAGAAAATGTATCCCGACCTTTTTGACCTACTCTGTGTTGCTCTATGTTAAAGCAGACCTGTGGCAAGTGCAATGCCACCCTGTTGGAAGTGATGTCAGTTGAATAGGGTGGTCTTACTAGAATCAAATTTCCCTTATTTTTATTATCCTGTGTTCAGTTTTCAGGTGAGCAGGGTTCAGAAAGGGAGCCCCTGCAATTGTGAAGGGAAGTGGGATGTGTTAACTCACTCCTGTTCCCAGGCTCCACGCAACCCTCACCTGACTGGACAAGAAGATGAATCAGTATGAAAAGGTAACAGGGGGGCTGGTGAAAATCTCCCCTTGTCATCACTAAATCCACCACTAGACTGACAGTGGATTCCCACAGTAGACCCCGCTGTGCCTACCAGACCTCTGCCAAAAGCTTCCCACCAGAAAATGCACTTAGGGATTTGCAAAGTCCCTGAGGGACTTCTAACCAGACCCTGACCAAAAAGCACAGTAAATATCCTGAACATCAAAGACTCCTTATAGAAGTCTTCTCCTAAGCAACTTACCTCTTAGGGGACAGAACCACACCTCTGCATCACACCATATCTGAATATGGATCCCCCAAAGACCATTCCCTTGGAGAACTCCAGTCAGAACTGCATAGCAGCACCCCCGCACACCACCCGAAAGCCATCAGGATCAGAAAGACTCCAAAGCAGCCTGCTTGTGAGAATTGAAGTTCACACCAGGCTGCCATCAGAATCCTAAAGACCATCTTGACCTACAACACCAGCTCTTTATCTAGCAAAGGACAACCAGAATCCACAACTTATCGCCACTCAAATCTGACCAGTAACTCCATCAACAGGAACCCTCCCCCCCCCCCAGACCTCTTCCATACATTTATCTGAGATGCTCCCAATAGATCCCCCATTTGATCTGCTGACACTTCTGTCAATATCCCCTGAATCCTTCTTACAGACCTCCGAGAGGCTCTGATGAAAGCTCAATTGGGATGTCATACCGCCAACCTGCACCGAAAGCACGGCCTACCATATGCTTAAGTACCCCACCAAAGCGCTGATGAAAATTCTTAAAGACCATCTGATCTTTACATCATACTACTAACAGGATCTATAAAACCCTCTGACTAAACCAGTCTCCAGTACTTTTTGGCTCTGGCGCTTGCAACTATAACATCCACTTAATGTTCCCCAAAGCCCCCCAACACAATGCTTGTCAGCACCCATCCCCCCCGCTCCGATCTGGTATAGGGCTCAAACTCAGATCCACTTTCCCCACCATATCCTCACAAAGCTTTACGTGCAATCCCCATTTCATATGCAGAATCTTCCCTCATTGGAAATGTACCGTCCCTGCAAGGAGATCCTCACACATGCATGTACCCATTGTCACTCTGCTTTTCCTCACACCTCTTACCTCTCCACCTGTCCCTTAACTCCTCATACATACCTTCCTTCTCAAATACAAATCTTCACTCATACCAGGACTTATCCCATATAACTGATACAGGTGATTCCCATTAGACGCATCAACAATACTCCTTCACTGACTCATCTTTCTGTCAGACCTCTGGCAGGAAGGTCCAAAGAGACATTCATAAGACTGCATATTAGATCTCTAGGTATGAGATTGTCACAATTCACTCTCACTGCTCCCCCTCCGTGGTTATGTAATTGCCTAAGAGCAGCAGACTTTCTTCAGACTCCTCAACCATGATGCTTTCATTTAGGAATTTCTGGTGATACACTCGACGCAGTAACTCATAGAAAATACCCTTAGGCCAAGTAAACCCACTCATCAAACCTTTGCAGTGGATTCTCTCACACACGTTCATCTGGAGCCCCTCAAAACCTCCAACAATGCCGTCCAGTTATTTTCATCTGTTGGCGACTTGTATAGCTGCTGCTTTCGTGTGATAAGAGCGTCGAAGGCAGGGATCAGTCAATCATTTCTAGAGCGCACTACTGAACGGAGCAAAACTGGACGTGTTCAGCATCCTTTGGAATTTCTGTAAGTCTGATTTCAGACTGATTGTTCGTGAGAGAGACACACAGATGGGAGATTAGGCAGTGGAGTGATCTGGCTCCTAAATGGAAGCAAGTTTTTGGAGTCTAACCTTAGACACCCTAGTTTATGTTAAGGTGCAGGAACTCAATAAAGTTATCCAATGTACGAGGGATTAGATTGCTGTTTGATGTGTTGTAAATCAAAGCACAACCCAGATTCTTCTTACAGTATCTCCATCTAAGACCCCACTCTTCTTCTAGACCCATCACTGATTATTCCCCACGGTCACATCTCCAAGCAGAAGTGAAGAGCAAATTCCTGTTCACCACCTAATCCCATGCATCCATGTTAAGGTTAGTAGCAGCATAATTACATTGCCGTTCCCAGCACTTCCTCTCTTTGAGGTTCCCAATATAACCATACACACGTGCTCAAACACTGTTTTCCTCTTGTGGTCTTCCACCCGACTCAACACAAGGAAATTGGAAAAAGAGGAGTAGCAAGGTCTGTCCTGAAATCTTCAGCTTGCATCTTTGAACCCTCCCCCGACCCCCTATCATCTAAAACTGTGCTACACCCCTTCTTTTGGGGTCTGCATTAGTCCAGAACTATAAATCCTTCACCAATGAGCATCAACTCGCCTCTCTTTTGCCCTGAGGACACCCTTATTCTCCTTTACTCTCCGTTTCTCAGTCCCCACATACATAGTTGGGCCCTTCTTTCTATATTGTGGTCTGACTAAACACTCTTATGTTTGTTCATTTTTTTTATTTTTTTTACGTCTTGCCTTTTGTCTGGACAAATGTAGGAACTATAATCAATAATCTGAACAGGTTGAATATTCAGGGTTCCAGCTAACGATCGTAGTGATATTTTACTCCATACTTTTATAACTTATGATTATTATTAAGTAGTAAAGCATCTGCCTTCCGATAGGAGTATTTCCATTAGAATAAAAATGCATTTTCTTTGGAAACTCGGGTACTTAATTTGCAATCCACCCTGTCATTACAGCTATTTTGTAACACAGATGAAAAGGCGTATGATTGTCTTGGAAGTTTCTGGGAAATAGGCAGTGAAAATAAGACTTATAAATGTGTTTTATTTGTAATGTTCTAATCTGTCACCAAGCACACTGCCTGCAAAGTGCCTGCAAAGACAGCGTGATGCCAGTGAAAAAATATTTAAAATGTGAATTTTAACTCCTGAGAATGTCCACTTTCTTGGAACCGCACACTGAGCTCTAGACAGGTCTTCACTCAGCTCTCTCAGTGCAGAGGGTTTTGTGTCTGGGCAGACACTATCGTGCTCAGCGTCCAGACACAACAGGAAGTTTCAGGCAGGGAAAGGCTCGCATGGGATGTGGCGTCTGCGGACTGAATCCTCCCTTCGCGCTAGCTCTTCCCTTGAATACCTTGTGTACGCTTCTTCGCAATGAGAAGCATGTTTTTATTGCCACTGAGTGGAAACTGGTCACGTACTGGTTAGAACAAGTAATGGATAGGAAGGAAAAATAAACCGGAATCCCTTTGCCATGCTTTAAAAGGATACACTTGTGGTTTTGAGACTGCAGAACAGTAGAGAGTGAACATTGTCAGAACATTTCTTATTTGTTGCTGTACAGTCGTGAGAGCATTTATGTTTCTACGAATGACGATGCGTATGTGGCCCTGAAGGTCTTTTAGATTTCAAGCATTACATTAAGACGTCTTAAAATCAATACCTAATAAATGGACAAGGCAAGGAATTGTTTGTGGCACAGCCTAGTGGCGAAGCCTAACAGGAGTAAATAGAAGAAGCCTTCTCACGATGAGCAAGAGATATGATGGAGAAAAAAATAACCCAGTCGGGCTTGAGAGCAGAAACTTGAAGGGGTAGTGTTCAAAGATTAGTGTACCCTCTTTAATAATACTTAAGCACATTACGTTTAGTTAAGTGGGTGCACTTGGATTTTAGTCAAGTAATCTTTTTCTTTTTTTCCTCACATGGATTACTACATTGTCCTACTTGTATAAGAAGAGGTCAAGTGATGTGATGAGACTTATGGGACTCCTGTTGTCCCAAGCACAGGCGCTTGCACTGCACACTAACAACCTAGGAGACAAGAAAAATAAATCAAGCATTTACAATGCAACGGGTCTCGCGTTTGCTCATGTTAGAGCCGATCGCGTTGTAAACTCCTAACCCGACTTTTCACCTATCGGGCAAAAGTGCATTTGTGTACACAACCCGAAAAGGTGAAATTAACTATGTAAAGCGCTTGACTTCTGCCAAGCGAGATCGCGCTCGTAAATTAGAGAAAAAGAAGTCCACGAGCCCGATGGAAAACAGCGAGCCTCGCATGTTTTCTGTACTTGGTCGCTGCGCTCGAGGAGGGCTAGCCACCGGAAAAGGCATGACGTATGCTTGCCTTCGACTAATGAAAGCAAGCAGATTTTATTAGGCAAGCCCACTAACCAATAAAAAACACTGACGTGAAGTTGACAGGGCTCCGAGCCCTTTTCTAAATACAAAAGCATCTCGCTGCGCTAGGCATGCGCGAGCGCATGAAACGCAGGCTCGACCCTAACCAGGACGGACCGTCATGCGCGCTGGCAGATGAGTGTGGCTCCTGTTGCAAGTAAAGCTCAGTTTATCCACCTGGTTTGGCAACAAGGATTCTCTCTGCGGTAGGAGTGTGTTTGTGTCAACATTCCGTGTTCTTTGGAGATGTCGGGGCTTCTATGCTAAAGGCGTGCCATGAAATGCAAATCTTGTGGTGGTCCTTTGTGCTTCCCCCAAAGAGCTGCATTCCCCAGCCCCCTCCCCCTCATTACTCCTCCTCCATCCCAGGCACACACCATAGGCCGGCTAACCACAGCATATTGCGCTAGTAGTGAGATACTTGGATTTGTAGGAAAACCAAGTTTTCCTCAAGGCTCCTTCCATTTACCTTTGCTTCTGTCTTCTCTGATACTCCCACTTTTCCATTTTTCTGCTGCTTTTCTGCTGACTTAGGTGCGTGGGAACTAAAACACTAAAGAGATAACAGACAGAATGGCAGGTACATGTGTGCGTGCCACAGCTGGGCATTAAGGGTTGAATTCGAAAGGGCTGTCTCTGTAGTTTCTTGTTTGAAGATATTGTGAAGTGACATTTATTTTGTTGCCACCATTGTTGCGTTCACAGACGGAGATGTGCTATGTCCTAGTTTAGTGTTACAAATTTATTCTGCATTTGTTTGCACTGGCATTTATTTATTTATTTCTTTGATTGCCTTGCAGTCTGTGTCAAGTACTGTACCATTCAAATACAGGATCAAGATTTTCGGGTACCAGGAGACCACCCCAAGGCAGAGGTTTCCTGTGTCTTACTTACTCGCCTCCCCCAGTCTATGGCACGGTATTACATACTACAGCGATTTATACCGATTCTTTAGCAAGACAACGTTTGGGGAGTTGGGTTTTCTGAAGTGGAAATGATTAGACTCCGCTTCCAAGGTGAGTTTCAAAGCCAGATTTCGGGGACATCGTTAACACAAAATCGTCCTTTGTCATCTGGAGCTGTGTGATTGGATTAGGTGCTAGCTGGCTGACTATAGGTTCCTGGCAGGAGTATAATGGTGAGCCAAGTTTGGAAGATCTTCTGGTCCTTTGTTACAGTAAGGATTGTGAATGGTACAGAGTAGATTGTATTTTATCTCATCTCCAATGGAAGCCAGTGGAGAGCTATTAGGTCTGACATATTTGTTTTTTTTGTAAATTAAAGCTTGGTTTGGCTTCCTAGTTTTG
The DNA here is from genome assembly GCF_031143425.1 of Pleurodeles waltl. Lineage (NCBI taxonomy): Eukaryota > Metazoa > Chordata > Amphibia > Caudata > Salamandridae > Pleurodeles > Pleurodeles waltl. The sequence goes on along the minus strand of NC_090445.1, from coordinate 449,920,253 downwards.
TAGCTTTTGTAATCTGTGAGTGTTTGCTCTGCTAAATGTGCTCTTTAGGTAAATTGTGCAGCAGTCTGCCATTTACTTGAAAGATGTGTATGATAAAGCTGGTAATTCTGTGCTGTTTATATCTAAAGAATACACAATGGGTAAACCAAAATAAGCATTTGCATTCCAATCGGTCTCGCATTTGTTTGAATTAGAGTTATTAGCATTGTAAACTCCTAACCGGACTTTTCTTGGCACGTAAATTGAAAATGAAAAGTAAAACAGTTTCACATAAGCAAGACGATTCACAGTGCCACGGACGCCCTGAGCATCAGCGTGAAGAGAGACACAAAAGGAAAAAGAAGTTCACTCGCAGTCAAACTTATCGGCAAAAGTGCAATTAGCCATGTAACAGGGGCGATGGCCAAGGCGGTAACAAAACCTCCTCAAGTATCCCTCCCCATTTCTTAATCGCCATTGCCCTTTTACAATGTTTCGACTTGCTGTTGAATGTACTTAGCCTACTTCGCCACCCATGAGATACAGTTTGTGCTATTCCCAATATGTACAGGGACTTTGATCCCCTTTCTGCATAATAAAAAAAATTTCAACACAAAAAAAAAATACTCCCCAAGGAGGGACAATCGTAAACCATGTACCAATGTCATCAAAGGATTTTTGAAGGGCAAGCCCACGAACGAGTGGTACTGCTGGGCGTAAGGTGGCCGTTGTTAAAAGCCCAGATACATACATACATAGATGATGTTGCAAGCCCCGCTTCAACTGATGAAAAGGAAGAAAACAAAGTAGCTAAGAAAACATACACCTGGAACACAAAAGAAGAAGCAAAACAAGCATTTAAAGAGCTTTTAAAAGCAAAGGTATTTTAAATAGTCTAATTATGATGTGACACTAACATTTGCATTCTTTGAGATATCTTGAGTATTTAAAAATTGTGGGCTACCTTGAATATTATTCATGCATGAATAGTATGAAAAAAAACCACAATTATTTTATTGACTATTAGATCAAAATATTTTTGTGTGTTTTTGTTATGGTCATTAGCAACGACCCGCTTTACAAAATACTGTTTCTCATTGCTCAGCTATCACATCAGTTAAAATGCTAACTATTTCCGTTCTGCCGGAAAGTGGAGTATTGTTTGGAGTCGACAAGTATCCATCTCACAGGATAAGGCCACCATCTGCTAGTTTTCCAACAGATTTAATAAAATAAACCTGTGCTCAATTCCAGGTAATGTGACCTAAAGCAGTCGGGCCTAAATCAAATGCAATGTGTAAAGTTTTTAAGCAGTGCATACACAGTAAGTCACACAAAACAGAGATTTCAGAACCAATTTTAAAATAAAGAGCATTTATGGATAAAATAAGGCCAAAACGACAAATCCTATAAGATATATTGGAGGTATGAATTTTTAAATATATAAGTGTTGTGCAGAAGATCACAAAGTGCAACCAGTGGTCTATAGGAGCGGTCATTTGGGAACTGGGCATGTTTTGAGACCAACCTCTGTGGTTCCCTGGTGGGCTCTGCCAAGTGGATTGGTTCTGGTGCTGATTTGAAAGTCAGGAAAGTTGAAAGTTTCAGAGTCTCAATCCAAAACTTTTTTATTTTTTTAAAGAAAAAGGTAACTCTCTGCAGGACAGATCTGAAATTGTAGCTGCCGCTGTGGAACTGGTGGTCAGACATCTGACACAGTTAGCTCCCGCTAGTGCGCTGGAGGTTTTGAGGTTTTTGCTTGAAAATTGACTAAGTCCTAAAATAGAGATGCTGTCGCCTTCCAGGAGGGCGAATCTGAAATGAAGTCTTGACACCATGGGTTGACCTGCCGGTCCTTTACCTTTTTCAGTAACTCACATTCCCTTGTCTCTAGTGGAACATTTTTAAAACGTTTCTTAACTTTTAATTGGTGCCCAAGTAACCACAAAAGTACACTTTTAAGCTTCCTCAGAACCCTGAGGGAGCACCTAGAGACGCTCAAGCTGCCAGTTAGAGGCCACAAGTAAAGTCCAGTCCAAGTTCAAGTTGTCACTGGTCAGCTGGGAAACTGGCAAAAAAACCTCTTGTAGCTTTTTATGTCGCTGTAGCTCCATAGGTCAGCCAGCTGAACCTTGTTAGTCCTGAGTAGAAGGGGGAACTGGTACAGTTCTTCAGAGTTCTTCGCAGGTCACTGACAGCAGGTCCAGCCCTCATCTGTTCTTCTGCAGGTCCAGAATGTGCTCTAAAGTGGATGCCAGAAGGTGCCACATTTATGCTTGGCACCAGATAGTGGATGGGGGGGGGGGGTGACTCCTGACTTGCCCTAACCAATGTGGTAAATGTTCCATTGGCCAACTTGGATGGGATAAGTCTCTGGACACACTAAATCTGGGCTCCAAGGCCTGAGGTATTTTCCATTGGGAGCGTATTATTTTAATCCTAGTGCCACCCACATTTAAAACTAAAATCCACTTTGAGGCAGTCACTGGAACCACAATAAATGCAGAGGCAGAAGTCCAGTAGGACACATGTAGCCCTTCAGCAACCAGACAGTGACGCCACAAAAGCTGTCTTGACACTCTCTGATCTTCTCTTTGAGTGTGCTGTAAAAGTTAGAAGTGAATCCAGCAGACCTGTTGAACATAATCTGACACTATATTGCCAAAAATGAGGCCCACACCTGCAACCTGCATATTCTGTGGATTTGAGAGAAGTCATCTTGGCCATTGTGGATCAGCCTATTGCTTGCTTATGGGAAGCATTTCACACGTACTAACATCTATTTAAGGCAAAATACTGGCAGGGAGAAGCTGGAGAGCCAATTCAAATATGACTCCAGGAACGGCAAAGGCAGCTTCATAAAAAAAAATCCGAAATGTTTTTTTAAAATCCAACTTCACCACTGAATTGTTTTTTTTAACAACTCTTTCAAATAGTTGTTTAATTATTTGTCTAGCTGGACCCATTCCTGAGATACAGTATTAGTATTTTCAGCTGGTTTCTACATATGACATCTAGGCCTGCCACGTTAAAAATAGCTCTTGTCTTAAAGTCGCTATATTGCATGGCTCCTGGGTGGGTTGTTATACTAGATATCTATGAATTCCTGCTCTCATCTTATCACACTTATCTACCCATCATCATATGTCATGTCTCTATCAAACTATCCTCCGTTCTCACTCTCATCCCAAATCCTTTTTACTACTTTCATCTCCTAAATAACTCTGCCTAAGCTGTTCCCTCCGCTTCCACATCTAACTCACCAAACCTCACTCTACTACCGTGACCTCTCACACAACCCTACTAAATTCTCCCGCATTTATCTCACCCTGCTACTATGTTCTCCCTAACCCTTCCACATACTCTTACCTCCACCACCACCATCCCCCTTTACTCATCCCAAGCCTTTGGGATGAGTAAATTAAGGACATACTCCCAATGAACACTTCTGGATTTCTTTCCTTCTCCACCCCTCCATTACTCCAGTCAATCTAACTAACAATCTCTCATATCCGCGGCTCAAATTAACTCATAATAATACTAAAACTGTACTCATTATTTCCCGACACTAATCCATCACTAATTCTTGTTGGGTTCCAGAGTAGCGTGCTACTCACCGAAAAGCGCTTCGACGCCTCGTCAGGGTTAGTAAGTGCTATATAAATATGATTACAATACAATACCAACACATCGGAAAAGCAGCGCTTGTGCGCTGCTATGCTCGACCTAAAAACGTACTAATCCATCCAGTTCTGTGGGGTCTGCTTCTTTAGTGTGGTTTGAGCTTAAACCAGCATCAGTTGTTTGGCATCTTTATATACGATCTTCTGTATCAACTCTCTAGGGCAGTGCTTTAACAAGTTCGGATACCAAGCTGGTTATTTCTGATACTGTTTAGGTACAGGAAGTTTATTCATGTTTTAATATTTAGTATGCCAACAATAATTATTTCAGCTAATGTTGCAGAGGTAACCCATTTTGCTCTATGTCTGCAGTCTGATGGCGAGTCTCCCCTGTTTTTTTTATTTTTTATAGTGAAACATTGACAGTCTGTCTTTGTTAAAATGATGGTGCAATGATAGGATTTCTTTAGGTAGTATAAGAGTACGGGGGCAGTTGTGGTAGTAATTCTTTGCCCCGTATGGATCCTTGGCTCGGAGACCTTACAACGGAGATAGGGCAGACTGGATTTGACTCCGCATGCGCGATTTGCAACAGCAGCTGTATGCTCCTGTCACTGTGAATGACAGTGTCTTTGTTTACAAAAGCCTTCCCAAATCCACGCTTGCGCCTTAAAAAGCAACCCCGCAAGTCTTGTGGCTGGCACCAGTCGTAGAAACCACATCCAGAGCACTATAGAATCTTAAACAGGCTCCAGGTCGCGATGCAAAAGCTCACATGCATTACCTGCGCATGCCCAATTACTTCTTGCACAAACGTAACGTTTCTGGGAGAGCTTGTTCTTCCAGAAGCAAGAGGGCTTTATGTGCTTTAGGTTGCAGATCCATCTGAAACACAAATTATTGAAACGGGCTTTCTGTGGAGCAGCCCCAAAGCAATGGAACTTCCTTCCCTCAGGACAGCTCCGTCTATCAATTTTTTTGACTAAATGGTATCAACAAGTTATTGTAATGTTTGACTTTGTGATGCGGGGATTGACCTTGCATTATCTGATTTCTGATCCATATTGTCAACTCTGTATACTCTGCAAATAGCCAGACACTATTTAATGTTTACTAATTCTGACTTGACTTGTATATGTTTTTTGCGTGCATAATCTGACCGTATCTTTTCACGCTGATTCTTTAGAATACTCTGGGCACATAAGCCCCTGTTACTTATCTTGCTTGTTAACTCAATCAGTTATGTTGCTGCACTGTAATTGTTCTATACATCTTTCACTGTTATGGACTGTGATCCTCTGCTCTTACAACGACCTGCCCCCCCTACTCCTAGAATGACACCGATCCTTTATTTGCCTAATGGTGTTTTATTGCCTTTTTTTGTACATCATATGTTTGCATGCCTGTCTGTAAAGATGTTGTTGTACTGGTTCTGCTTCCTGCGGATTGCAAGTGTATTTTCTTTATAGATTTCCACTCTCTCGATGCCATGTAATTAAAGGAATCTAAAATGATTGAGTAACGTAAGGGTTAAAAAAGGCAGGGCTTTGGGGTAAAATTGCAATTTCTGGATCATATCTGTAGTTCTTTTGTGCCACATTACATCTCAGCTCAGCTTGCATGCCACAGAGGACCGTTCTCTATTGATAACAGTGGTTAGATCTATAATTATAAGGTACAAGTAGAGATAGCAATGCATACCAAAGAGTAACTTAATTACATTTCGTTAAATATGAAATGGAACTATGAGAGGGACATACATTAGATCTCCGTACCGTTGATCTTTGACAACTTTGTGTTTATGTGAGCAGCTGCATTAGAATTCTGTTTTTGCACCAGCAAGAAGCCGCTTTAGAGCAGCCCAACCTTTGGGGATCCCCCTTATGGCTTAAGTATCTTTGGCTGAACTGTTCGAAACTTAGGCCTGACCATTTGCAAGACCACCCAGTTTGCTCCTTGTCACTTATCACTTTAAAAACAAATGCTCAGATGGCTTAAGATGAAGAAAACACGTCAAAACAAAGCAAAAACATTGAGTGATTGTCAGATACTTTAAGTTGTAAGAGGTGTCTGTGTGAGTAATGTTGCCAGAAACAATGTGTCTTTGTGTTTAAATTATGGGTGAATCAGGAAGGTGTCCGCTTTGGTGGGCCGTGTTAGTCCTACCTGACTTGTTCACCTCAACTATAATAAAGTCTATCTTTGTTTGCTACTGCCTGCTGAGGGTCACTGGGTTGCCGTAGAAATTTGTTTCATTCTGGCTAATTTTCATGTACTTATTTATTTTTTGAAGCACAATGTGCTCTGAAAGTCATGGCACTTAGTTTCTTTTGGTTTTTGTACCTCTAACGTATTCATCCACTGAGTGGCGTAACAAACATAATGGTGGCGCTGATTGAATAGTGAAATGCATCCGCTTCACTTGCTTCTCCGCTGCCAAGCAGCGCTCTGTCTCCACTGATTGATATTGTCGTTTTACTTTGCACAGAATGCTGCGTCTGTAGACAGCTGCCACAAGATTGTTTGTGATGCTTCTTGAGGTGATATTGACTGTACTACACTTGTGTTATGCATCTCTTCAAATGTTGATAGTAGGGTTAGCAGTCAGAGCATTTGGAATATAGTCCTTTACTAAATATGTGCATATCTCTGGGGAAGTGGACAGCAATAGAGAGGAGGGCAACACTACTACCTCTGTGTCTCACAATGAGAAATCACTGATGGTTGAATGCATGCAAGTTTAGAATGCCATCTCAACAAATCTTTAAGTGTAAGTACCATCGTCTTTAACTTGTTCATAGATTCCACTTAATAGTTGTAGGCTTCTTTAACTGTAAGTACCATCTTTAACTAGTGCATAGATTCCACGTGATAAATGTAGGCAGGCTGAAATATGTTCCAGTTTTAGATTTCGTTTGTGTCAAATTTTGTCATATTTATGTTTCTCAAGCCTTTATAGGTGATGTAGGTTTTCAGTTATTTTTGTTCTGTCTTTTGCATGTTAAAGCTATTATAATAGCATCAATTGCATTTTGGAAGTAATCAAATGCTAATATTAATTTTAGAGAGTGTCAGTCATTACTTTCTTTCCAGTACATAATTTAGCTACGGGTCAGCAGCTAGTGATGTAAACTGGCTCTATGCTCAATAATTCCACATTCAACTTTTTTATTTGTTAGGTCTCGCTTTCACAGCTCATGCTCTTGCGAGGGGTATTGTTTACAATGAAAAGTTTGAAACTCGCCCATTGCTTACCATTTGCTGGTTTCATTGTCACTCTTCTGTGCTGCCTCCTATTTGGCTATTGCATTTTGGGCGTCACTTTCTCTGTGGAGCATGGGCCAAGCACAAGTTGATTCAATTTAAATAATGTCTGTCTGTTGATCATGCTGTGATTAAGGTACTATTTCTTTCAGTGCCGCCATCTGGCTCGATCTTCTTTATCCACAGCCAGTACGATGTGTATTGCTTCCTCGCCCGCTAGCCCCTCCAGCCTAAAGTGCACTTACTTGTAAACAAACCAGTTCTGGCAGAAGGGTTGTACATACAAATAAGCTCCTGCATTGGCTCAAAAAAGCACTGTAGAGCAATTCAGTGACAATTCAGGCCACTTTCCATACCACATAAAGCTAGTCAACTTTACACAGTTGCACTCCACTTCACTCAATGCCACTTCATGCCACAAAACGCCAGTCCATGTCACATATTACCACTCCACTCTGCTACTTTATGCCATGCTATTCCGTGCCACTCCACGCAACTCTACACCACTCGATGCAAGTCAACTCTACACCGCTCCACTCTACTCCATTCCACTCCAGTATACTTCTAGGCCACTCCATGTCACTCCATTGTATGCCACTACTGTAAGCACTTTGACTCTATTTTACTCCACAACTCTACTCCGCTCTACACCACAGTATGACTCTACACCACAGTATATCCCTACACTCTACACCACTGTATGTCCCTAGTCCTCAATGCCACTCTGCACCACTTCATGCCCCTCACTCTTCCCCACTCCACACCACTCTACGACACTCTGCTCCAGTATACTTTTCATCACTCCAGTACTTAATTTGTAAATAGAGAGGTGCCGGTGCTCAAAGCCCTTCTCTTAAACATGGGGCTGCTGTAATTAAATCTGGAAGCACTGAATAGTGAGGCAGTGTAATCCTGAAGCGATCTCGGGCCTCTTCAATCCATTTACAGACACTCCCTCCCCCTTCAGCTCACTCTCGCAGTCTCCCTTTGTGACGCTTTTTCGTTTTTCCCTTCCTCCGTCTTTCCCATATGTGTCTTTTTCTTGCAGCAAATGCTTGAGGCAAAAGAATAAGTCCCGGCCCTCAAAAATAAGTGCCGGTGCTCAGCACCGGAAACAACAGGCACAAATTAAGCACTGAATCACTTAAGTCTACCTCACCCCACACCACTCCACTCTACGCTACTCCGCACCATGGCATCCACTCTACGCCACTTCGATCTCTGCCACTCCACTGTACTCTCTGCCACTCCACTGTCCTCTGTACCAATCTATTCCATGCCACTCTTCTCTATGCCACTCAACTTTACTCCACTCTACATCACTCTACTCCACGCTATGCCAATGTACTCCATGCCACTCTCCTCTGTGCCACTTAAGCTACACCACTCCCCTCTAGGCCACTTCACTCTACACCACTCTAGGTTACTTCACTCTAGGCTACTCCACGCTGCTCTAGTTTATCCCACTCTGCACCCCTCCACTGTGCACCACTCCATGCAATTGCCACTCAACTGTGTGCCACTCTACTCAACTCTTTTCTACTCCACTCTGCTCTACACCACTACACTCTATGCCACTCCATTCTGTGCTCCTCTCTACCCCACTCCACGCTATTCTACTCCACGCCACTCTAATCCAGTATATTCTATGCCACTGAACGTCACTTCACTGTAATTCACTCCATTCTACACCACTCTCCTTCATGTCACTCCAATCTGAGCTCTCTGTGCCACTCCCCTCTTTGCCATTCCCCTCTGTGCCACTCCACTCTACACCATAATACTCCACGCCACTCCACCCCACCACACCACTCTTCTCCACTTTGCTGTATGCCACTTCACTCTACGCCACTTAACTTGACGTCACTCCACTCTTCCCTACTCCAAGCCACTCCACTTGACCCTATTGTACTCCCGGCAACTCTACTCTGAGCCGCCCCTCCCCACTCTGAGCCACCCTGCTCCACATTGAGCTACCCCTCTCTACTCTCCACCACTCCTCTCTAATCTGTGACGTCGCACTCTGCGCCACCCCACTACGCCACACCATTTCACCCTGCCACTCAACTCTTCCCTATGCCTCTCTACTCTGCACAACTTTACACCACTCCACCCTACCCAACTTTATGCCACTCCACTCTACCATATGCAACCCTACTCTGCCCAGCTTTACTTTATGCCACACCACTACACTCCAGTCTACGCCACACCACTCTACTCTTTGCCATTCCTTTCCACTTCATTCTACGCCACTGTGCCCTACCCTACTGTACTCCATTTCATGCCACTTTACTTCACACCATTCTATGCCACTCTATGCCGCTGCTCACTACTCAGTGCCACTCCATGCCGTTCTGTGCCACTCCATTCCATGCCTCTCCACTCTGTACTACCCTATGCCACTCCATCCCACTTTTCTCCAGGCCACTAACTTTTAGCCATGCTGATACTGTAACTTGTGGATTAATGTGTGGCTGTTTGCACCCCTTTCTTTTGTTGTACAGTTGTCTGTCCCAATCTTTATTACTTAATTTCAGTCAATGCATAGACATAAAAGTATAATACATTCACAAAAATGAAATCATAAATCATCAAACTGCGTCAATCTTTGGTATATAAAAAGCCAAGCACTTATCAAAAAAATGAGAAGTGCAGTAGTCATATAAAAATCACAATTTATATAGAACATCAACAGCCTTACAATCCGAAGAAGGCAAGCAGTTGTTAGGTGACTAGTGCAGCGTTCATGTAAACAAGTGAAATCCTAAGCTATAAAAACTCATTGATCTTTGGTATATAAGAAGCCAAGCAGTTATAAAGTAATAAGTACGGAAGCCACATAAAAATCACACTTCATAGAACATCAACAGCCTTACAGCTATAAGAAGCCAAACAATTGTATATTGACTAGGCAACAGTCAAATAGACAAAGCCAACACAAGGAAACTACATGAGGAAATTCAGCCAACAAGAGCTGTGTTCTGTAAGATAAATTGAGCCTAAGAACGTGTTGCATGATAGACCATCCCTGTGCTTTTGCACACTGGATCCATAAGCCCCTGTAGATTATTTTCAGTATCCTGGATATGCCATCAGTGTTCCTATCAACTACCTGTTTTATGTCAGCTCTTGAGATCTCCCGCCTCATCTGGGGGACATACTAAACAGGCTTGGCATGTTTTAGTCAGCACCCAGATAATACTCAAACACATTTTTTATGTGACTTACACAGAGCCCACAAGGCCTTGTGTTTTGTGACTATTCAACTTTATCTGTGTGCAGTGATCTGGTATGAGTTAACAATAAAACCCCATATAGGGGTCCCTGTGGCTACTAGTGCAGTTACACAAAACTAAGTCAGCCAGGGTTTTTCTCCTCATGTAGCATACATACCCGGTAATTTAATATGTAAGGTTCCTATGTAGTATCCTCCAAGCAGAGTATTACACCATAGGCTTTGGAACAACACATATTACTTGACCCATGTTGCTTCAGTATGGCATGTTATGCTAGATCTTAAATGCCAGACTTAGTTTAGAAATCTTGATAGAGCAAAGACAATCGGTTCTGCTGTGTCAAATTTGAGAAGTCACAGGGCTGCCAGATGCTGGTTATGCCCAAAAGACTGACATAGTGGAAGAATCTACTTAGATCTCGGCTTGTTGTATCTAGGGCAAAAAATAAAAAGCTTTCTTCTGTTTCCAAAGTATTAGGACAGAATGGGAACCCCCCCCCCCCTACCCTGTATCACTCTTCTTGTCCCACTTTGCTGTCAATCCTATAAGTGATAGCATCCCAATTCTAAACAAATATAAAGGGTCTTGACCTTAATGGGGCTAATTTTATTGAGGAATACTTCAAACTTGGGACAGGATTTACAGGATAAAAACTTACCACACCATCAGACTGAAGCTCGTGCTATACTTCCAGAAGGATATGATCCAAATAAATTTCCTCAACTCTTTTGGATGTGCTTATTTCCATTTTGCTGGGTTCATACTTCCTGTGTTTAACAACTTAAACAGAGCTTTCACTGCCCTCAACCATGGTGTTACAGAAGCTCTGTAAGGAGCGGGATGAGGCATTGTCCAAATTTCAACCCAATAATTCAGGATTCTTAATTGGGCAATGTGGTCTATCCCTTTTAGGTTTAAGTCCCACCTTTCAGGTACCAAGGGTGTGCTGTTAGGTAGATAGGGATAGGGAATTAGGGATCTCAAAACTATATTTTCTGAGCAGATCAACTGAGTTGCGCTCCCATAGCCCCATTATTCTGCCCCCTGCAAGCCTCTACCCTCCCCCCCCATCCAGATAACTACTGCTCTATATACTTCTGGGGAAACAGTCTTACTTGATGTCACCTTAAACCACGGCCTTTACAAATGCAGGTGTGCCCTGCCTCTACCTCACCCAGGCCAGGAAGACCATTCATTATGCAGATGCACTCTTGTGACACCTCTACCCTCCCTGTGTACAGGCTGTCTGAAAAGTATGAACAAAGCCCAGCTGTCACTCTGCCTCAGACGTGGATTGGAGTCGAGCTGCAAAAGAACAGAGCCATAAGCACAGAGAAATGTTCACTTTCTAAAAGTGGCATTTCTATAATTGTAATAAAAAATCCACCTACACCAGTAAGCAGCATTTCTCACTACCAGTGCAGCCATATTAAACATGCCTACGCCACACCTCATAGATCAGACGATACCACTTAGACAGAGGTTAGGGCATTTCCAATGTAATCCTATGAGAAAGGCAGCACTCACAGTCGTGAGGAACCAAACAGGCTGTCACTACTAGGGCATGTAGTGCATAAAGACATATATCCTACCTTTTACATACACAGCACCCTGCCCATAGGGCTAGGTAGGGCCTTCCGTAGGGGTGAATTATATGTAGTAAAAGGGGAGTTCCAGGCCTGGGAAGTCAGTTTAGATGCCAGGCTCCTGTGGCAGAAACTGTGCATGCAGGCTTTGCAGTGGCAGGCCTGAGACAGGTTTGAAAGGATACTTCTGTAGGTGGTGCATGCTGCGCTGCAGGCCCACTAGTAGCATTTAATTTACATGCCTTGGGTATAAAGGATACTACTGTAGAAAGGACTTACAAGTAAATTAAATGTGCCAGTTAGGTGTAATCCAATTATACCACATTTAGAAGGGAGAGCACATCCACTTTGGCACTGATCAGCAGTGGTAAAGTCCTCAGAGTACTAATGTCAACAAAAAGGGGTCAGAAAAAATAGGAGGAGGAAGGCAAAAAGTTTGGGGATGACCCTGTTTAAAAAAAAAAAGGGGGGGGGGGCAGGTTTAACAGTCTGCTAATTAGTGTTAACTGCAATTGATAATACAGCTTTAACCTTTTAAGTATAAGGTCCGTGGAAGTTGGAATGTATGCTGTTTCCAAGATTTGGTTGATAAATGGTGTTTTGAATGGTGGTCTGTGTTTTGTAGCATAGGGCTACTTCAAAAGCAGCACCTTCGCTAATACCTCGGTATAAATAATAGGCAATGGGTAAAAAATGACCCCTGGATCCCACAACCTATGTGCCCTGCCTCCATTATCAGCTGGCTTTACTGGTAGTTTTCTGACCTACTCCTTGGGACTCCAAGTCTGAAAAGTGAAACACAAAGGCAAATAAGCCATTTTTTATATTTCTAAACAGTGGTCTGGGTGTACAAGTGTAGGTGGAGTTTGGTGCAATAAAGTAGGCGCTGGGTGTTGGAGCATAGGTCGATGTTCCATAGGGTTTGAAATATGCTATGGGTGTTTGGAAGGAAGTTGATTTTTGTTTTGTGTATGAGTCTGAATTCTGTAATATTGATTGATTTTGAAGTTCGGGGGGATTACTGTATCTAAATCACGAGGCACACCTGTAGAGGACTGTCTATTATAAGGTTGAGAGTTTAGAGGTGATTCATGCTCGAACTGTCAGCCAGTATTGATGTCTTAGAATAGGAATTCACCAATAATCCCTTGTCCTGTCTGTCATTCTCTACTTTAGCTAATGTCAGACCCTGCCATGGACAGTACTATCACCCTCTGGCAGTTCCTCCTTCAGCTTCTTCAGGAGCCCCAGCACAAGCACTTAATCTGCTGGACATCGAGCGACGGGGAGTTCAAACTGCTGCAGGCTGAGGAAGTGGCCCGGATGTGGGGAATCCGGAAGAGCAAGCCAAGTATGAACTATGACAAACTCAGCCGAGCTCTCCGCTACTACTATGTGAAGGTAAGAAGGTCAACGTGGCATAAATAAGTGTTAGGGCCGGAGTTGTGTGTAACTATCAACTACAAATTCTTAATCAGTCAGTCATTTTGAACTAATGGAATTAGTAAATATTGGTCTAGAGAAAAGATTTGCGAGACTGTCTGACCTACATGCCCAATATTTTAGCTTAGGATGGTACAACCATTCCCGGGTCTTGGAGGAGTTGCACTCTTTTTTTTTTTTTTTTTTTTTTTTTGTGCAAAAAAATCCAAATATTAAGAAGATAAGTGCTTTATGTTTCTAATGTGAGTTTCACCTTCTAAGAATGGAGTGCCAGTGTAACGCCAGCTGTACTCTATACATAACCAACTGACGAAGAACACAGTGTCCCTAGTTTGCTTCTGTGGGTATCTATTAAGCTTGTTTTGTAGGAAACCCTTTCCCAGTGTAAATGTACATTAACTCCTGAATTCTAATCACAATGCAGCCTAATTTGCTGGTATGCATTTGTTTGCACTGTATCCCTCTGGCCTTTCAACCACCCCAAATGTTCAGCCCCAACATAGATAAAATAGAGGCAACTATTGGAACTCAATTCTCTCGGCTTAATTTCACAGGAACCGCAGAGCCAGTCTCCATGTAAACACCTTTGTCTGTCCAACACCAAGACAAATAGCACTTCTCAAAAAAACATTGCTCCCAAAAACCTAGAAACGTAAGCAAACTCTGTCCTTCTTTCACCTCTAACGTCTGCCACTAGAAACATGTATACCCAGCATCTCTCAGAAAAGAAAACCTGAGGGGAACTTGCAAGTGCAGGTAAAAAAAAGAAAAATCAACCATTGCCTGCCAAACATTGTAGGACCCCAGAAATGCCCCACTGCCTTTCACAAACCATATCTGAAAAGCACGGCTGCATCACTCGGACATACCAAAAAAACAAGGAGCACCTCCATGCCACCAGCTGCTATAAAATACATCACCCCTTTCCTAGATTCCCTGCTAATAACAAAAGCCATTAAGTGAACCCATACTGGACAGCTAAAAACAAAGAATGCAGCCCAGTGCTCCTTGCCTCTAGTCTGCACTTCCAAACTTAATGCCTACAAAAAAATCATCCAGCAGTGGCTTTCCTTTAACATATTTTATGGGGCACTTGACAGTCATCTACACAGGTAGATTTATTTATGACAAAATGGACGGAGTAGTGCTCCTTCTTATTCTATGGCACTTTTTCCATTTTTATCAATATTAATCATTGTGCAAATTTATGGTCAGACCTATTTGCTTTCACAAAGCTTGCTTTGTGAGGTGGACCTACGACTGACGGTGGCTTTGTTTGGTAGAACAACAAAAACCTTTCCAGGCATTTAAAAATACTTATATAAGCATGTATTTGTGTCATGTCTAAGTCTATGCATGTACACAATCAGATAAAACCAAATCAAACTCAAAATAGTGTTAATGGCAATGGGCCTGATTACAACTTTGGAGGACGGTGTTAATCCATCCCAAATGTGACGGATATACCACCTACCGTATTACGAGTTCCATAGGATATAATGGACTCGTAATACGGTAGGTGGTATATCCGTCACATTTGGGACGGATTAACACCGTCCTCCAAAGTTGTAATCAGGCCCAAAGTGCCTTCTAGTAGGGGAGCTGATGAAACGTGCATTTGCGAGTGTTGTTTTTATTTATATATTTGTATATCTTTCTATATGCAGAATATTATTAAAAAGGTGAACGGACAGAAGTTTGTGTACAGATTCGTCTCATACCCAGACATTTTAACAATGGATCCCATGAGTCTAGTGAAAGCTGATGAAGAGCTCGAGATGGGTGTCAAAGAGGTGATCTGCTGTACCAGGAAAGACCAAGAGAATAGTTCCCAGGAGAAGCTTCTCCTGCCCAGCACCAAGCCTTCAGGCCGAAACGACTATATTCACTCTGGCCTGTACTCCTCCTTCACCCTCAATTCTCTAGGTTCATCCAATGCAACACGTATCAAGTCCATCAAAATGGAGAATCCCGCTGGGAAACTGGCTGAGAAGAAAACGAACACTCAGGAAACCATGCCATCAGTCATCAAGTTTGTGACAACGCCATACAAGAGGCCAGTGCCAGCTCCATTCCCAGAGGTGTCTTCTGGTGACAATTTGCCTGTGTCTGAGGAGTCTTTGCCAGCCTTGGAAGGTTTAGTTCCACTTAAAGTGACACCACCGAGAACAACCCCTTTGGCAAATGACACCATTAATTCTCTCTCAAACTCTCCTCTGGCTGTGTCTGCTGAACAGATCCCCTCGCATGTCCCTTCTCCTCCTCCTGATTCGAATTCCGAGCTGGTCATTGACACTGATTTAGACTCTGCAGCCTCGCAGCAGCTGGAGCACTCTCAGAATCTCTCCCCTGAGGTATACGAAGAGGTACCGTACCTGTTGGACAGAAAGGAAGGTTCCAGTCATACTGCCAGGTCCAAGAAACCCAAGGGGCTGGAGCTGACTCCAACTCTTGTTGTCACAGGCAGTGATTCAAGCCCGCTTGGGATCCTAAGCCCCTCCCTGCCCACAGCATCACTAACACCAGCATTTTTTTCACAGGTGAGTGATCCAGAGTTATTTGACCTCAAACATTGCAACCCCAGTATTTTCTTGGTACTGACTTATTAAAATCTTTTTTTATGTTGCTTTACGAGGGGTTGGGTAATACTGCGATGGTCACCTGAAAGTACACATTCAGCAGGTTGTTTCCATGAGCGTGTGTGTTTTTTGGCCTGTGCTTCTTTGGAATTGACAAGGCTGTATTGTTACTCCAGGTACAATTTATTTTTCTTTAAGAACCTTCCACAGCAAATGAGCAACGAGGGTTAGCAAATACAGACTACTTCAACCCATGCCTAGCCATGCCGCTCCCAACCAGCTGGTGCAAGTCACGCATTAATTCGGGCAACCAGCTCGTTACTATATATCTCCCCGTTCTTTACAAAGTTAACTTCTATAAACTATTCAAAACTCTACGCAGTGCAAGTCTAAAACAATTCATCCAGACCACAAATCACCCTAAGCTCTTTGGAAGGTGTTTGGTGTGTTTACTGTAATGAAAAGAACTTCTTCAGCATTTACTGATATCATCCATGCTTGTGTTGCTTATACATCTCACCGAATCAAGCTGCTCCTGCTGCAAGCGGAAAATCAGCATCAAGGAAAACTTTGTCTTTGGCTACGTCCTCTGACCCAAGCACCTCCACTAGTTTGGCTCCATCCTGGCGAGTTTGACCTACCTACCACTCTCTGTTCAAACACACAGCACAGTGACTAACCCGGTTGTTTACACATTAGTCCATATCTGCCACCAAAAATTACTCTGGCATGCCTCTTGGTGGCAGATATGACCAAATGCCCTTCAGGGCATTGTTTAAACATCCTTCTTCTCAACCTGAAAGAAGACTCAATCTTTTCTCTTCTAAATAGAATAACGTGCTTCACATTAAACTTGTTTCTTATCCTGAAATACACTTTCAACTATCCACTCAGCTTCTGCTCTTCAGGCCACCCTGACCTTTTTGAGCTCCATATCTGCTGCTATACTTGTCCCCAATCTCTTTCAATCACAAATACAACAGATATAAAATCATTCCTCTTGACATCTGCCAAAGTGAAGGCTACCTGAAACTTGATTTCACCTTCCAAAGAATCTGTAGGGGCAATAAGTGGTAATTTAGGCATGTAATCAGCAAGCACATTCAATGTCCCAGAGAAATTCAAAGAGATAACAGAAGACTTGCAACTTGGCTGCTAACCTAACCAAAGCGAAGCTGACCGTTAAGGTCTCCATCTACCAGCTTTAAGATGTTGGCTTCTCCATCTACCAGCTTTAAGATGTTGGCAAGGGGTTTACAGTCATTTATGATAGTGGACTTAATTCACCAAATAAATATTCTGTAGTGTTCAAAGGCCCATGCACGTGCGAGTAACTCCTTTTCGATTTCGGAATAATTCCTTGATGCCTCTCCCAAAGTCTGGTAACCATGCACAACCACCCATTCACTTTTTTTATTTTTATCAATCTCCTACTCTGCCATAAGGCTCTAAGCAGCTCATGCCTAATTTAAAAATGTCAGGCATAGGACTCTATCATGTGGATTGCTACACCACTTTAATAATATTTGAAGATAACTTGCATTGAATCCTATGATCGCCCACGCTAATTACTAGTTGGGGTTAAGAGTCCTATCTTATTTTTCCTCCTGCAATGTAACAATATTGACCCTTCTTGAGGTCACCCTTTTTTCATACTTGTGCAATTTTTTTTTTTGTTTTGTTTGTTTTTTGCATTTGTGGCACACATTGCCAACATCAGGACACCCTCTAAAATTTCCAACATGGCTAAAACTGCCATACTTGTAACACTGATGATTTTGTTTCTTCTCTGCGCTCTTTACAATGTCCCATCTTCTCCTTTTCTCTCTATCCTACCTTTCTAATTTTAGCATTCACTACATTAGATGTCTCTTATTTCTTGAACATATAATCTCTGAATTTCCTTTGCCTTTTAGTTTGTTGACAGCTGTCTTCATTGTTAAGACCGAGCAGACCGGCAGTCTGGGATGCCATTTTTAGGTCGAGCATAGCAGCGCACAAGCACTGCTTTTCGACATGTTGTAATATAGTCTGTGGGTTTTAACTATGCCCATAATCTAATCTGTGGGCTTTAACTAGGCCCTTCCCATGTCCATCATTTTATTTCGTTCCTGGGCTTGTTTTTCAAAAACCTCTTAATGTAATTGGTAAATGCTTTACGTTTGTCTCACCTTGAGGCTGTTTTGTTAAGCTTTGCAGACTGATCCTGTTACATGGATTATTGCACGGTTGCCAATATACTTTAGTGTGGGCAAACTACTTTTTTGTTTTGTCCCACCGCTTCGCTCTGCGTGGCAGCAATGGTGCTTTGAAGTTTCATATAGCACAAACTCAATCAGCGGTATTGAAGCGCTTTGCATGACTACAAGTTATGTCACATTGTTTGTGTTGTCTCTCCTCTTCGCGCTCCATGGCGGCCATGGCGCTTTAAATTTTTTTCTTTTGACCCTATCCTTCGCACTCCTTGACAGTCTTTTGTCTCTTCCATTCGTGCTTCGTGGCGTTTGGTCTCCCTCAATTCCATCATCATTACTTTTTATGCAGGTACTTCTGGAATACCATTATTAAGTTTTTCTTATTTTTCTTCCCAGAATCACCCCTGTTCCATTTCCCAAATGCTGAGATAAAGGCGTGTGCCTGCGTGACAGCTTTCTTGCTTTTCGAGTGTTTGCAAATAATTTGTCAATGATCACAATTTTATCAACCTTGTAGGGACTCAATATTAATTGCAAGTGTAATGTTAGTTAATAATGGTGCCCCGTCACAATAAATATTGAAGCCGTTTGTTGCCAAAAGGTCACTTCTATGACTGCAAATGTTGTCAGTTCATGTTAGAGCTCCTCACATTGCCTTTTGGCAGTGTTTGTTTCCAAGAAATCTCTTTTGTATTCTTCTTGTGGTGTTTTATTGCACCCGCATTGTTTTATTACACTTTGTTTTCCTACTTGGCATTCAGTTTTGTGTATTTGTACAGTTACTGTTGTCATGTGTTACATCGTACTCCAGCTTTATTTCGTTTCAAAATCTCCACGGGTTTCGATGACAATTACTTCTTCCGAGTTACTTATTTCCTCTATTTGTGTGGTGATGTTATTTTATGTATTGTCATTCCTTTCAGATCTGAATTTTGTTTCAATGATTTCCGTAGTGTTTTCTTTACACAGGTGCTTTCTCATGTGATTTCGCATATCGAGCACTGCTTCCCAAATACTAAAAGGTTTTTACTTTCACTTTCTGCTGGCCGTGGCATTGAGTACCTGCAAATAGACGACTCCTTTTTTTGTCCACTAAGGAAATGTTTCAACAGTAAATTTGTGTTTTCACCTTTTCTAGGAGCAGTAACATTTGCATTTGACGTGACAGTTTGTTCTTAATTCTTCATTAATATCTTGCTAATCTTGACAATGCTCTTGGTGCACTTCACATGCTGCTTTCTGAACCTTGCACTTTTGGATCTTTTGCAATTTCCCCGTAATTTTCTTAGTTCTGTTTTCACTCAGCTAAATTCAGATTTATCCCTTAATAAATTCCTGCAAAGCCTTCAGTTACCTTTTCAGTCGTGCTTTTACTCAGCAGCATATACCAGTATCTCCTCAACTGTTAAGCTTCAGTTATGTTTACATGTATCACTTTGAGTCTCTCTGATACATTTATTTGCTTTTGCTGCTCTGCTTTCAATCAGAAATATTCACAGAAATGGTGGTGGCAGCCTCTGTCCCATTTTAGGTTGAGCTTAGCAGTGTGCAAGCGCTGCTTTTCAACATTGTAAATCTGTTCTGTGAGCTTTAACCACGCTTATCTCACGCCCAATTCTTTAATTCATTCCTGGACGTGCCTTTCAAAAATCCCTTGATGTCATTGGTAAATGATGTACGTTTGTTCCGCCTTAAGGCTGTTTTGTTGCGCCTTGGAGACTGACCCCGGTACATGGATTATTGCACGATTGCTGAAATAGTTTAGTGTGGGTGAACTACTTTTTTCTTTTGTCTCACCATTTCCCGCTGTGTGGCGGCCATGGCGCTTTGAAGTTTCATTCAGCACGAAGCCGATCGGCGGTATTGGAGCACTTTACATGACTACCAGTTATGTCACATTGTTCACACTGCTACCGACTCAATCAATTCAGTTTTGCTTTTGTCTCTCCCCTTCGCGCTCCATAGCCGCCATGGCAGTGTGAAGCGCAAACTCAATTGGAGGTATTGGTTGGAACGTTGAAGTTATTTCATAAGTAAAATCAGTAACAGTCCCTCACACATCACCCCATAAAAAATAAATTACAAGAAAACAGTACTAAAAACAATCTAAGAAATGTTCATGGTTATCATGGCAAGTCTGTCAGCAGTATATGGAAGTGCATTAGTTATATGCAAGGACACTGAATTTATGTGGCAGAGCGGTCCAAAATATGCTGCACGACAAGTCCAGGGATGCATTTACAATTCCAATAGCTGTAACTCATGTAAATGCGTGACCTATTGGATTGCAAATGCTTGTTTTGTTATTAAATCTCATGAAAATTGTGGTCTCTTCCAACCTGTTAAAGTTTATATGCTCAGAATCACCCAATGCTTCTACGGTCCTTAATACCAGTTGGTACCCTTCAGTTTATTCACAATCACATTGTCACTGGAAGTAGAATTTTCGAGTGCTCCATAACTGCATTTACACTTCACTCATATTGTAAACCCAACTGTTTGATGTTATACCAACAATATAAACCAAGAACTGTATTTGCCTCTAATGAGGGTGAGTTCTTGAACTCTTCAAATCATTCACCCTTAGGTGAAGTTTCAAATAATGCTAATTTATGTGTGGCAGTACAGTTTCCCCTTCCAGTACTTCTACATATGCCAGAAAGATCTCGTACAAATCCTCCCAAGGCTTGGACAGCTCTCCAGAATAGAAGGATGGTGGTGGAGCAACGGAAGACATGGCTTATCTAAAATAATTTACGTTGTCACAGTTTGCCCTGAAAAACAAGTTAAAATAATCAAGATAGACACCATTATCTACGTTAGTGAGATACACAAAATTCCACTGAGTTAGTGCCTTGGTATGGGTGTGAACTCACCCAGTGTTCCTCTTTTAAGAATAACTCCCAGGATTGTACTTCGTGGTGAGGTTGAAGGTGATTCTCTTGATGATGGGGAGCCAATGTAGGTCTCTCAGGTGGGCTGTGATGAGGCAGGGGCGGGGATGTCCAGGATGAGGCAAGCGGAGGCGTTCTGGATGCGTTGCAGTCTTTTCTGGAGTTTGGCCGTAGTTCCTGCATGGAGGTCATTGCCGTAATCCAGTTTGTTGCTTACGAGGGCTTGGGTGACTGTTCTTCTGGTTTCAGAGGGGATCCATTTGTAGATCTTCCGAAGCATGCAGAGGGTGTTGAAGCAGGAGGATGAGATGGCGTTGATTTGCTGGGTCATAGATAGTGAAGAGTCCATGATGAATCCCAGGTTGCATGCGTGGTTGGTGGGTGTCGGTACAGTTCCCAGTGTGGCAGGCCACCAGGATTCGTCCCATGCGGAGGGGGTAGAGCTGAAGATGAGGACCTCAGTCTTGTCGGAATTCAGTTTCAGCCAGCTGTTCTTCATCCATTCGGTGATGACCTTCATTCCTTCATGGAGGTTGGTCTTGACGGTGTCCTTGGTGAGGGAGAGGATCAGTTGGGTGTCATCGGTGTATGAAATGATGTTGAGGTTGTGAGATCGACGATGTTAGCGAGAGGAGCCATGTAGACGTTGAAGAGGGTCAGGCTGAGGGATGAACCCTGGGGTACGCCACAGATGATTTTGGTGTCTTCAGAGTAGAACGGAGGGAGGCGGACTCTCTGAGTGCTGCTGGTGAGAAAGGAGGTGATCCAATTTAGGGCTCTGTCGCGGATTCCTGCGTCGCTGAGGCGTGTGCATAGGGTGTGGTGGCAGACGGTGTTGAACGTGGCTGAGAGGTCCCGAAGGATGAGGGCTGCGGTTTCGTCATTGTCCAGTATGGTTCTGATGTCGGTGGCGGCAATAAGGGCGGTTTTGGTGCTGTGGTTGCTGCGGAATCCGGATTGGGATGGGTCCAGAGTGTTGTTCTCCTCGAGGAAACGAGTCAGTTGTTTGTTGACAATTTTCTCTATGACTTTTGCCAGGAAGGGGAGCAGGAAGATGGGCCGGAAGTTCTTGAGGTCCTTTGGGTCTGCCTTGGGTTTCTTGAGGAGGGCGTTGATCTCAGTATGTTTCCAGCTCTCCGGGAAGGTGGCGGACTCGAAGGAACTGTTGATGATTTTCCTGAGTTGTGGTGCGATAACAGAGTGCAATTGCTTCAGTGCCTTATTCCAACACACCATCTCTACCACGTGGAGGTGGAGCATATGTGTTCCTTTGTGCGCTCTAGGACATAATGATGGGTTTGGAGCTCTACTCCGCTATGAAAATATGATGTAAATCACCATGGATCACGTCTGTTCCAGTGGGTTAGTCCATACCGGTAGACAAGCGCATCGTCATCCAGCTACAACTGGGCTGACGAGATCTCTCCTTCATTGTCTGTAGTAGCTTCACAAAAGACATTGCGCTCCTGTACCTTGTTGCTCCTAGGTGGTATTTCAACTGGTCGTCACTGTGAGATGGACAAAGCAGTCAGTAACACTATTTTTCTTTAAGAAGCCTACACAACAAAGAAGCAACAAGGTTTAAAAATACAGGTTGCTGCTTCCTACACCTATATGCCTCCGCAGGTCGCAACCAGCTGGTCCGATTGTCTATTCTCCCCCATCCCCAAAGAATCCTATGCTTTGCCACATTTCAGGATGACACACTAGATTCCAAGTCACACCTACATCCAGGCAACCAACACGCTACTACTGGTTCGGCCAGATCTTACACTCTGGGCTTTGTTGGCATGTCAGCTGCAGACCTCAGTCTGTGTAAACTGCATGTATTTGTGTCGCAGGTTAAGTTCGTCATTCTTGGAGGATACAGGCAGTTATGTACTAATGCTTACAAAGCACAGTGGTGACTGCATGGTATGGTTTATTAGTGTCTTAAATGTTTTGGAGGAGCTAGCTATTTGCAACTCCCTTTCTTTCATTGTGATGTACTATTTAGGTTACTTTCGACAGCTCGCTATTTGCAAGTCTCCTGCCTGCTGTGTAAAATAAGGAATAGTGCCGACATTAACATTACCAGTTCTGACTTTTGTGTTTCAGACACCGATCCTGCTCACACCCAGCCCTCTCCTGTCCAGTATTCATTTCTGGAGCACACTCAGTCCTGTGGCACCACTGAGTCCAGCCCGGTTGCACGGTGCAAACACTCTATTCCAGGTAAGACCTTGCTTTGCTTTTAGTGTGTTTACACAAATTCTGGCTCCATATCACTACCGTGACAGCATTGCTCATCTGTAAGCGCCTACATGAGGTGTCACTTTGAATACATTTACAGTTCTGAGTTTTCAGAAATACACTTTAAGAAATAACAGATCTATTATTCTCATTGCCCAAAGCCCAGCCGGGGACACCATGAGAGCAGAGAGTGTCCTTTTACCTTGGCACCGTGGACGAATGCGCTGCCTGTAATTAAATGGATGTATAATAATTAGTACAGTATTAGGAAAAACATATAAAAAGTAGGTTTTGTGCCCAATTTTAGTGGAGCACTATGTGGAATGGCATTAACAAATTATTTTCGAAGTAATCAAAGAAGACATGTTTGAAATGTACGTGTGTAAGTTTGCATTGTACTTTGTAAGTAGAACCTACTTGAAATCCAAATGGAAGCAAATCACTTAAATTTCGGCTGAAGTATTACCAACAATATTAGTCCAAATATTAAAATCACTATGAAAAAAACTTTTCAGATGAAAGAGCCCAAGTAAACGCTGCAGTAAGAATGTTTGCATTCTTAAGGTGACAGCAGCTTAATGAGTTATGTTATTTTATAGCACTGGTCAGTGATGTCTGTTTGGAGAGATTGGGGCAATTTTCACCTGATTGCCCCTTTTAATATATACTCTTAGTAGCATGGATCGTGTAGTAAAAAGAATCGTCCCAAAAAGTGTAGGGTTTTCATACACATTTATGAGGGCAAACCGACTAAAGAAACAGCAAGAGGTTTTGGCAACCTAGATAAACAGGTTTACATGTAAGTGACTGTCTAAAAATTACAACTCTACCTGTTGTGCAGTTAAGCTGCCTCAAAAGATTAACTAGGATGACGTTGTTCTCTGAAGTAAAACAGGTTTTCCTTAAGGCAATGCTGAGGTACTTTGTGCTAACAATAGGGTTTTTAGAAAACCAGTCTGTATAGGGGAGAAGCAGAGTAGCAAGACTGGGGCAGTTACTAGACTGGATTCTATTAATTAGAGCTAGCTAGAAGAGTAGTCAAGTGGGCAAGGCAGCAGACTTTTGCAGTGGGCACTGTCTGACTGGCCTATGCAGAGCCACTGAAATTTTGCGACAGGAAAGGGTCAAATTATGCAGCAGGGTTGAGTAAATTATGCAGCAATAAAAGCCAAATTATGTGGCATAATGTGGCACATTTTGTAATGATATTACTTCATGGTTTCATCATATTTTACTTGGTATCACTGTCTGGATATTGGCTGCATATCACTAGTACCTGTTTTAACACCGAAATATAGCAATAAGCATCAGACATTTGACAGTTCAGCTTTGCTAAATGGCCCTCCATTCCACAGCAACACTTGTTGCTGCATTTTTATTACCTTTTGTACCGTATGAGCTAGAAACTTATTTTTTTGTTAAAATACACAGATAATGCGGTATACGATAGACTATATGGGAATTGTGGCAAATCTATGATTATGTGAAAATCGCTGCGGCTGCATAATCACATAATTCCAGTGGTCTTGCCTATAGGGCAATCAGGCCCTGCCTCGTGGGTTTGTCTGATAGATCAGTATGTGGGATGGTTTGTTTAGAAGGTTTTGGGCCAGTTTTATGGCCAGCTCGGCCAGTTTTACTGTTTATTTTCCTGATATTACTACAAGCATTACCTGCAGGAAACGCATATGCATGCAGCCTCCTATGTCTTGCAAAATACCCATGCAGCTTACCTTTACAAGTTCAAAACTGGCCTGCTTTGCAAATGTGTGCCATTTTTATTAGCTGTCTGCTTTGCTAATTGGGGAGGTGGGTGCCCTTTTTTTAAATTGGTGCCTAAGCCTATTTTATGTCCCATTACCTCCTTGTCCGTCTTCTTGCATAGTCCTTACATATAGTTTATCTCCATTCATGCAGAACATAATTACTAAACTTGACTTTACCTTTACAATCTAAGATGGCCCTTATCCTCAGGAGTTTAAGTACATCACTTCCTGGGAAGGACCTCACTGTTTTTTCTTTTTTCTGTTGTCAGTTGCCATTATGGCTACAAGTATGTTTGTTTTGAATTTCTCTCTCTCTCTCTCTTTTTTTTATTTTTTTTTTAAGGTTGAGCGTAACAGCGCGCAAGTGCTGCTTTCCGCTGTGTTGTTATCTATTTGCAGACTTTAACCACACCAACCTCGCGCCCACCCCTTTCTTTCGTTCTTGGGCTTGTCCTTGAAAAATCCCTTGATGTTGTTGGTAAATGCCTTAAGTTTGTCTTACCTTGAGGCTGGTTTGTTACCACCTTGCAGTCTGACCCTGCACAATCACCCATGCACTTTAGAGTGGGCGCACTACTTTTGCTTTTGTCTATCCCCTTCGCATTGCGCGATCATGGCGGTTTCAAGCGCAAACTCCATCTCTCCTTCGTGCATCGCTCTTTGGCTGAATGTCTTCTAGGTGAGTCACCCTTTCCAGCCTCAGAAAGCTCCTTTTACTCCTCCTTATTTTTCACCATTTCCCTAGTTTCTATATGTGCAGCTACAATTTATAACAATTGCAATTTTTATTTTAAATACTCATAACTATACAGGGGCTATTTTTTTTTTATTTTTTTTAGCAGCTCTGTTTTCCCCTTAATATGTTCCTCTGACGTGCTCCGACCCAACAGCGGTAAAACCTTGCCTACCAGTGACTAAGCAGTGGTGCGAGATCCGCCATTCCCCCAGGCTCCCCCTTGCGCTGGGCCTGATATGCCTGTGGTCTGGCCTGGGACTTGCGGACTCCTTGCTGCTCCGACAGCTTTGTAAAGCTTGGTAGCAGCTGCATGTGCCCAAGTGCCCCCCAGTCACTCCCCTCGATCGTTCATTAGCAGGGACTGTATTCATAAGAGATCTTGTTTGCAGGGACGTCTGGAATAAGCACCCTCTCCTACATGATGCGAGGGCAGGTTTTAATGTGAGGTTCACAGATGAGACAGCTGTTGTAAAGGTGGCGCATGTGCTAGGCCTATTGCATTGCATTGCAAATACTTGTTTTATAAAAATGTGCTGTAGCGGTTTTATTTAATTTTTTTGTGATCGTGTTTGTATGCGGGCGTGCCTGTGGCTTGCTTGGTGGCCTGCGACGTCCTCAGGGATGTTTGTTTGATAGCAACTTATTCCCCTGGTCTTTTTGCCGCATCAGTTTGCTTCTAAGTTCGTATAGGCAGACGCAGGGCATCTGCCTGATGTTGTCATGGCGCCGCTGTGCTTTTTGATCAGCATGTCCGGGCACTTCCACCTGTCTAGGTTCGGCTAGGGAATGCGCTCCGATGAGAGCGGTGTTATCTATGCCACCAACAGGCTTTATGGAGGCCTGCTTTTCCTGTGTTGTGCTTGTTGCAGTTTGTACTTTGCCTCGCTGCTATCACATTGGGGGCCTTCTACAGCATCAGTGATACATAGGTTCTTCCCTCAGTGGTCGGGGTTGATGAGTCGGGTTCACTCGGTTTCTTTCTACATGGTTTTGATGCACATGATAATAAGGTCTGTATATGAACTTTCCATTTCCATACTCAACCTGGGCTGGTTCTCATGCCCCATGCCTGTGGGATAGGATGGGGTACGACTCTGGGGGATTCCGCTGCTCTGTAGACGTGGAGTTGCTTTGAGAAGCTTCAGTCTTCTAATTGAGGAGGGCTGTTCTGATTACCTTTTTGTTTTTCCGTCCCCTGTTGGGGCACATAGAGTGTGTTCTGATGGACAACCAGTTTGTCTGCTGCTATGTGCATCGGTAGGTACCCCTCTTTTTTTCCTTTTCCCTGAGGTTTTCCTGTGGACAGATTCCCATCTCCTGGCTTTCTGCAGTCTATCTTCTGGTGAGGGTCTATGGGTCTACAGTGCTCCGTGTCAGAGGTTTCCATCCTTTATGTCGATGTGTCTGAATCTATCAATTTTTCTTTACGTTATTTCGCACCAGGAGGAATGCTCTTCTTCCCTACGTTTGCAGTTTGGTTCCGTCCTTGAGCTCTTCCACAGTGGATGTTCTGCCTGTCCCCTGGCCCAGGGGTCTATTTTCTGTTTCCCTCCCATGTCTCTCTTCCCTTGAGTGGTTCCAGTGGTGGTCCAGGATCAGGCAGTTATTCTGTTAATTTCTCCGTCTTGGTCGTTGAGCCCCTGGATCCCTTGGCTTTTCCGACGACCCATCAGTCACTATTGTGTGTTGCCGATACATCAATCCCCACTGCGTCTGCTGCTTCCGTCACTGGGCACAGTTCGCAGGTTACAGTTTGCGGTTTGGCACTTGAGCGGCAAGTGAAATGGTTCAAGGCTGTGTGCTAGGCAATGACTATGGTGAATGCGGTGCGTTAACACTTCTGCAAATGACACTCTGGAATAAGGTGGTATAAACAAGTAGAGGATACAAAATACTTCACTGATAGTAAGGTCCTTTTCAAAGAAACCAGAAATTGGGGTATAGTTGGAAGCTCAGCTGTATTCACGTACTGAGGCAATAACCATTTCTCCTTCTACCTAGAAGGAGAAATTATTACTGGTGAATGACTTGAGAATAAGAGCGTTAAATGTTCATAAAAGCGACAAGAATACTGAACAGGATAAAGTACATGACTGGAATTTTCACTTTCCCGGAATAGTAAGTTAGATGTTGTCATAGGACCAGCCTTTACCTGATCTTAATTCATATTCTATTGATGACCTGGGAAGAGCGCAAATGGAGTGTGGATTAGGTCGTTCCTGGAGTTGAAAGTCAGTCAACACAGGAAAGCCACAAACATTCTGGTGACTGATAGTCTGAATGTTAAGAGTGCTTCGCCTAAGGAGAAGGTAGATGGTCCAGGAACTATTCAATAGCTTATCCCAGACCCTAGTACACCGGCCACCTGGTTGCAGACGTTTAGGAATACAGTTCACTTTGAAAGGCCGAGCTCTCTGCATTCATCACGAAAACAGAAGAAAAATTATATTCTGTGGAACTGATGGTTCCTCCCGATTGTACCCTGCATCGAATTTCTCATAGGTGTTACTTTCCACAGTACACATTTTCATGTGTCCATGTTGTGTTGCAATTGAGTTGCATATATTCTCTCTCAGAGGGGATGTGGCCTTCTAGTCTGATGTGCACATGGTCCCTGTGGACGACAGCTTGGCAAGTTACATTTGTATATTCTGTTTCTGTATCTATTTTTAATTACGAGGAAAAAGCCTGTTTGGATGCATAAAGTTTATATTACAATGCAGAAATTTGCACTTATGTGACAACCTCTTTGTTAGTTTAGAATGGTTGTGTTTGCAACTTCCACAGAATGCTTTTTGATTGACGTTAAAAACATTGACATTGACAGCGAGGAACAAATTATGTGGTGTAATCATAGGTTCAGTTTACACAGGTAACCAATGACTCATGATGGACACCATCATTCCTGCTTCATTAGTCTTGGCTTTGCTAGAATGTAAATCCCTGAGGGACAGATACACAGAAAGCATGCTGTTTTTTAATCACTATAAAAAGGAAGGAACCGTTGGCCTCTGGTACAAGAAGTGTTTGTGTGAGGGTTCTAGACATTAAACAGGTGCCACTTCCTATCCCCTAGGACTACCCCTTTGCTCCTGCCTCAGCGTCTTGCTGACCACGCTTCTTTCCTCTCCTGGTCGCTTTCTCTCTCTCTCTCTCTCTCTCTTAATGTTTCTCTCTCTTTGTGTTTTGTGCCATGCTCTTTGTTTTGTGACCTTTGCTCTCTGCCTGTTGCCTTGCTTTTTGCTCGCTTTCGTGCATTTCTTTCTATGACCCTTATCCTGTGCCTTTTTGCTCTGTTGTTTTTACATTCTCTCTTTTTTTCTTCTGAACTTTGTTCTGTGGCTTCTTGCTGCTTTTTTCACTCTGTTTTTGCGCCATTCTCTCTCCTTTGTGACCTCTGCTGTCTGCCTTTGACCCTGTTTTTAACTCTTGTTTTGCGCCATACTCTGTTTTTCGTGTCTCTCTGCACTATTTTCGCTCACTTTTGTACCTCTGCCATGATTGGGACCTTTGATTGGTGACATTGCTCAACTTCCTTATTGTTTTCCTCCTCTTTTCCTCCAACTAGCACTCATTACCTATTCCTGCTCTCCCGCACAACTTCTCAGCCACGCCCACTGCCCCCTGCGCTCTTCCACCCTCCCACGACCTACTGAATGACAGCTGCAGCATGGACACAACTTGACCTCACCCAGCAGCGGGTATCCTGGTCCCACTCCCACCCATGGTGACCCTATAGGCTTTCAACCCTGGCCACCGCTCTCTGCGCTGCTGTTGCACTGCACCATACCCCATGCCTGGAGCATTCTCCTGCGCCTTTTGCAATTACTCATGCACGCTCCCACATCCCAGTACTCTACTCCTGCACCAACAGCACACAACCCCTTGCACTCTCACTCAGATCAGGCACCTCCCACATAACACCTCACACACTCATGCATGCTGCTCAACACCCGCTCTCTCAATGTCCAAAGAGCTGTCACTAACCTCATGAAGTCCATCAATTGTTGGGCCCCATCACACCCATGCCCCCATCACTACTCTAGTGGACTTCTACCCATCAATGCTGTGCCCACACCCATCCTGAGCAACTCTTATCTCCGCAGCGACCTTCCCAGAAACCTGAAAACATGCTATGGTTCTTCGCATGGTGAAGAAACCCACACTGTACCTCTCCACAGTTAACTACAGACTGCTCTCCCTGCTTCCATACCCGGCTAGATATTAGAGGAAACCATTAACGAACACCTCACAGATTACCTCAACAACCACCAACTCCTCAACATCACCCATTCGGGATGCAGACCAAACCACAGCACAAGACCTCACTCATCACCTTCATGCTGGATATCTACGTGATCCTGAACCAATGAGACACATCAGCCCTCATTCTCTTGGACCCCTCCTCAACATTTGACACAGTCTCCCATCCTGTCATCATACAACATCCCCACGGCATTGAAGTCAAAGGGCCTTGATCTGTGCTGGATCTGCTTCTTCATAACTTACTGGACAAAGTCCCTCAAGGCTCCTTCCTGAGCTCAACTCTTTTCAATGCTTAGATGATCCCACTTGACAACATCATCTGCTCTCATAACATCAACGTCCTCTCCTATTCCGACGACATGCAACATCCTCTCCTTCAGACAAAACTCCCAACACCCAAACAAACTCATGAATTGCATGACTAGAATCGCAGACTGAATGAAGTTGAATGGTCTGTAGCTGAGCTCCGGAAAGACTGAAGTCATGAACTTCGGAAAAGGCTGCTCACTGTGGCACTCCACCTGGTGGCCCACAAAGCTTGGGCCCATTTCCATCCACGCCTACAACCTCCGAGTCAATATCGACTCCAAACTCAACATGACCACCCCAATGAACGCAGTTACTGCCTCCTGCATCCATGCCCTGAATATGCTGAGGAAGATGTTCTGCTGGCTCCCACTCAACCCCTAGAAAATCTACAGCCTAACCCCAAGCAAGCTGCAGTACAGGAACACCCTGTATCCCGGGATCAACAAGGTAGTCATCAGGAGACTGCAGACCGTTCCAAACTTCTGTTAGACTCACAGTCAACCTACCACAGCGTACTCTCATCTCACCCCACCTCCAAAAGCCTCACTGGCTACCCATACACAAGTGAGAACATTTCAAGCTCCTCATACACACCTCCAAAGCACTACACTACTCAGCCATGCATACCTCAACAAATGCATCCACTATCACTGACCTTCACAACACCTCTGCTCGGACTGACTACTAAACTACTCCCAACACATCCCTTGCATACGGAAAACCAGAGCTAGTGGTTGACCCTTCTCTTTTGACACTCCTAAAGCTTCAAACAACCTGCGTCTACACATCCAGGCCTCCTCCACTCTTGATGAATTCTGCAAGAATCTGAAGACTTGGCTCTTTAAGTTGTCCTGCTAAGCTCTAGGATGGCTGACTGTAACCTGCTCTGCACCATGATTCCCTCCTGGGTGATTGCACTCTCCAAATCCATATAACTTAACACATCACATTTATTGCAGCGGTCCAGCAATAGGAGCAGAGATTGAAGCTTTATAGCCACTTTATCCACGAACAGCACAAATGTAGCTCAAAAAAGGTTCAGTACTGCACACTGAAGTTCTTTTGACCAACATTCATCTGTTATGAGGGTTGTGTGATGTCTAATATCCCACCTGCCATGTTTTCCAGGGCTTTTTAATCTGCAAAACAAGTTTGTCGCTGAATTCTACCACCATCCGCTACCTGGAACTCTGATTTTTCACTCCTCTTATTATACCGATTAGTGCAAACTGTTTTATTTGGTCCCTAAGTCTATATTGTGGATAGAATGTGATGCTTATGGCTGCTGTCCCAGCCTTTCCCAGCAAACAAGTCCCACTCATCACACATTTGCCTCAAACAGAACACCTGCCCACTTCATTGGTGCTAACAAGACTCCAAATTCTCACAACATTGTGCACAAGAGGGATGTGCCACATGCTTCCTCAACTTCCAGTAATTGAGCAGTTATGCATGTCTCCACTACAGCTGAGGGATCCGAGAAGTTCAGACGTGAAGTTCCACTGAAAGCCTAGCCATATGTCCACTCAGTTGCTAACTTTATAGATGAATCCCCACACTAACATCAGTGCCTTTTAAAACAAAGGTTATTGTGCATGCACATGCAAAAAACTGCTCACACATGAGTTCCTCCCATTGTCACAAATCATGCCCATGCTGTACCTTATTCTTATTCACTCATCTACTGCTAGGAGGGATTGCTGCATACCCTGACAGAGAAGTCACATAGGAATACCACATTTCCTGATGTCTGTGTAATTTTCTAAACAAATGTTCAGTTCCCAAGCTTGTGTTTGAGTTTGAGTGGTTATTTTGAACCTCCTGTGGAAGTATCATCACTCATAGACTCCAGATACATTATAATGGCCTGTTATGAATTGGCAGTCTATTCACCCCTCTAGTTATAGATCAGTGATTATTAGAGTCAGTTGGAAATGCATGTTCGATGGCATCTGTCGCTGTAGATACGCATGTTTTGCATAGCTCGCCATCTGGTGTTGGGCCGGAGTGTTACAAGTTGTTTTTCTTCGAAGAAGTCTTTCGAGTCACGGGACCGAGTGACTCCTCCTTTTGTCTCCATTGCGCATGGGCGTCGACTCCATCTTCGATTGTTTTTTTTCCGCCATCGGGTTCGGACGTGTTCCTGTCGCTCCGAGTTTCGGAACGGAAAGATAGCTAATTTCGGAAGATTTTCGTCTGTATTGTTGCGTTCGGGATCGGCGTAGTTAGATTCAACACCGCGTCTAAGATCGAAGAGCTCCGGTGCCCTTCGGGGTAATTTTTTCGATTCCCCCGTCGGGGCCTGGTCGGCCCGACCGCGTGCAGAAGAACGCCGATGGAACGGACCCCGTTCCGTTTCTGTCCCAAATGCCACAATAAATACCCCTATACAGACCAACACTTGGTCTGCAACCTGTGCCTGTCACCTGAGCACAGTGAAGACACCTGCGAGGCCTGTCGTGCGTTCCGGTCCCGAAAAACACTCCGAGACCGTCGAGCCAGAAGACTTCAGATGGCGTCCGCGCCGACAGCCCACCGGGAGTTCGAGGAACAAGAAGAGGAGGGAACCTTTTCGATCCAAGAATCGGACTCCGAAGGATTCGACGATACACAAACCGTGAGTAAGACGTCGAAAACCACTCAGAAGAAGATTTACAAGGCCCAGGGGACGCCACTGCCACCAGGCCATGGCTCGACCCATAAATTCGGTGACCGACCGTCGGCACCGAAAAAGGCCCAAACAGTGCCGAGATCGTCCGACTCCGGTCGAGACACCGGCACGCAGCCTTCTCGGGACCGAGAAAGTGCTGGAGACAAGCATCGACACCGAGATACCGGTGTAGACACGGCTCGACGCCGAGACAGCGGCACCGAAGAAGATCGACGCCGAGAGGTTTCGGCCCCGAAAAAGAAAAAAGTCACCTCGGAGCCGAAAAAAGATGCAGACAGGGTTTCGGTGCCAAAACAAACTGCAACCGACCCAGTTTCAGGCTCTTATACAGAAGAGCACTCGCTAACCTCCCAAATGCAAAAGCATAGGTTTGAGGAAGAGCTACACTCAACTGATGTAGACCATACGCAAAAGCGTATTTTCATACAGCAGGGGACAGGAAAAATAAGCACCCTTCCCCCTATTAGAAGAAAGAGAAGATTGGAGTTCCAAACTGAACAAACACCACAAACAAAAGTGGTGAAAAAAGTTACCCCACCACCCTCTCCTCCACCTGTGATTAACGTCTCACCAGCACAAACTCCATCACATTCCCCAGCTCACACCACCATGAGCCAGGGTGACCAAGATCAAGACGCATGGGACTTATACGACGCCCCAGTGTCAGATAACAGTCCGGAGGCATACCCTACAAAGCCATCTCCACCAGAGGACAGCACTGCGTATTCTCAAGTGGTGGCTAGAGCAGCACAATTTCACAATGTAAGCCTCCACTCAGAACAGGTCGAGGATGACTTTTTATTCAACACACTCTCCTCCACCCACAGCTCCTACCAAAGCCTGCCTATGCTCCCTGGTATGCTCCGGCACGCAAAAGAAATCTTTAAGGAGCCGGTCAAAAGTAGGGCAATCACACCAAGAGTGGAAAAAAAGTATAAGGCGCCTCCTACAGACCCGGCTTTCATCACTACACAGCTGCCACCAGACTCTGTCGTTGTAGGAGCAGCTAGGAAAAGGGCCAACTCCCACACATCTGGAGATGCACCACCCCCAGATAAAGAAAGCCGCAAGTTCGATGCAGCTGGTAAGAGTCGCAGCACAAGCTGCAAACCAGTGGCGCATCGCTAACTCCCAGGCACTACTTGCGCGCTATGACAGAGCCCATTGGGATGAGATGCAACATCTCATTGACCATCTGCCCAAGGACCTACAAAATAGGGCAAAACAAGTGGTTGAGGAGGGACAGACCATTTCCAACAACCAAATCCGCTCCTCCATGGACGCTGCAGATACAGCTGCACGGACAATTAATACATCTGTAACTATCAGAAGGCATGCATGGCTCCGAACGTCTGGATTTAAACCAGAGATTCAGCAAGCAGTTCTCAATATGCCTTTTAACGAAAAAGAACTGTTCGGTCCAGAAGTGGACACAGCGATTGAGAAACTCAAAAAAGACACGGACACTGCTAAAGCCATGGGCGCACTCTACTCCCCGCAGAGCAGAGGGAATTACAGCACATTCCGTAAAACACCCTCTAGAGGGGGGTTTCGGGGTCAGAGCACACAAGCCAGCACCTCACAGGCACCACCGTCCAGTTACCAGGGACAGTACAGAGGAGGTTTTCGGGGACAATATAGAGGAGGGCAATTCCCTAGGAATAGAGGAAAATTTCAAAGCCCCAAAACCCCTACTACTAAGCAGTGACTCACATGTCACTCACCCCCTCCACACAACACCAGTGGGGGGAAGAATAAGTCATTATTACAAAGCATGGGAGAAAATCACTACAGACACTTGGGTTCTAGCAATTATCCAACATGGTTATTGCATAGAATTTCTACAATTCCCTCCAAACATACCACCAAAAGCACAAAATTTGACAAAACATCATTCCAATCTCCTGGAGATAGAAGTGCAGGCACTATTGCAAAAGAATGCAATCGAATTAGTGCCAAACACACAAATAAACACAGGAGTTTACTCACTGTACTTTCTGATACCAAAGAAGGACAAAACGCTGAGACCAATCCTAGACCTCAGAATAGTGAACACATTCATCAAATCAGACCACTTTCACATGGTCACACTACAAGAAGTATTACCATTGCTAAAACTACACGACTACATGACAACTTTAGACCTCAAGGACGTGTATTTCCATATACCAATACACCCATCGCACAGGAAATACCTAAGGTTTGTATTCAAAGGAATACGTTACCAATTCAAGGTACTGCCTTTCGGATTAACAACCGCACCAAGAGTCTTTACCAAATGTCTAGCAGTAGTCGCTGCACACATCAGAAGGCAGCAAATACATGTGTTCCCATATCTAGACGACTGGCTAATCAAGGCCCATTCGTTAATAGAGTGCTCAAATCACACAAATCAGATCATACAAACCCTCTTCAAACTAGGGTTCACCGTCAACTTCACGAAATCCAACATTCTGCCGTGCAAGGTACAACAATACCTAGGAGCCATAATAGACACAACAAAAGGAGTAGCCACTCCAAGTCCCCAAAGAATTCAAAATTTCAACACCATCATACAACGCATGTATCCAACACAAAAGATACAAGCAAAGATGATATTACAACTCCTAGGCATGATGTCTTCATGCATAGCCATTGTCCCAAACGCAAGACTGCACATGAGGCCCTTACAACAGTGCCTAGCATCACAGTGGTCTCAAGCACAGGGTCATCTTCTAGATCTGGTGTTAATAGACCGCCAAACTTACCTCTCGCTTCTGTGGTGGAACAACATAAATTTAAACAAAGGGCGGCCTTTCCAAGACCCAGTGCCACAATACGTAATAACAACAGATGCTTCCATGACAGGGTGGGGAGCACACCTCGATCAACACAGCATACAAGGACAATGGAACGTACATCAAACAAAACTGCATATAAATCACCTAGAACTTCTAGCAGTTTTTCAAGCACTAAAAGCTTTCCAACCAATAATAGTTCACAAATACATTCTCGTCAAGACAGACAACATGACAACAATGTATTATCTAAACAAGCAAGGGGGGACGCACTCCACGCAGTTAAGCCTGCTAGCACAAAAAATTTGGCGTTGGGCAATTCACAACCAAATTCGCCTAATAGCACAATTTATACCAGGGATCCAAAATCAACTCGCAGACAATCTCTCTCGAGATCACCAACAGGTCCACGAATGGGAAATTCACCCCCAAATTCTGAACACCTATTTCAAACTCTGGGGAACACCTCAAATAGACTTGTTTGCGACGAAGGAGAACGCAAAATGCCAAAACTTCGCATCCAGATACCCACACAAACAGTCCCAAGGCAATGCCCTATGGATGAACTGGTCAGGGATATTTGCTTACGCTTTTCCTCCTCTCCCTCTCCTTCCTTACCTGGTAAACAAACTCAGTCAAAACAAACTCAAACTCATATTAATAGCACCAACTTGGGCAAGGCAACCCTGGTACACAACGCTGCTAGACCTATCAGTAGTACCCTACATCAAATTGCCCAACAGGCCAGATCTGTTGACACAACACAACCAAAAGATCAGACACCCAGATCCAGCATCGCTGAATCTAGCAATCTGGCTCCTGAAATCCTAGAATTCGGGCACTTACAACTTACCCAAGAATGTATGGAAGTCATAAAGCAAGCCAGAAGGCCATCCACCAGGCACTGCTATGCAAGTAAATGGAAGAGGTTTGTTTGCTACTGCCATATTAATCAAATACAACCATTACACACAACTCCAGAACATGTAGTGGGTTACTTGCTTCACTTACAAAAATCTAACCTGGCTTTCTCTTCCATTAAAATACACCTTGCAGCAATATCTGCATACCTGCAGACTACCTATTCAACTTCCCTGTATAAGATACCAGTCATTAAAGCATTCATGGAGGGCCTTAGGAGAATTATACCACCAAGAACACCACCTGTTCCTTCATGGAACCTAAATGTTGTCCTAACTAGACTTATGGGTCCACCTTTTGAACCCATGCACTCCTGCGAAATACAGTTCCTAACCTGGAAGGTTGCATTTCTCATCGCCATTACTTCCCTAAGAAGAGTAAGCGAGATTCAGGAGTTTACAATACAAGAACCTTTTATACAACTACACAAGAATAAGGTCGTCCTAAGGACTAATCCTAAATTTTTGCCAAAGGTTATTTCACCGTTCCATCTAAATCAAACAGTGGAACTTCCAGTGTTCTTTCTACAACCAGATACCGTAGCTGAAAGGGCACTACATACATTAGATGTCAAAAGAGCATTAATGTATTACATTGACAGAACAAAGAACATCAGAAAGACTAAACTATTTATTGCATTTCAAAAACCTCATGCAGGAAACCCAATATCAAAACAAGGTATAGCCAGATGGATAGTTAAATGCATCCAAATCTGCTACCTTAAAGCTAAACGACAGCTGCCCATTACACCAAGGGCACACTCAACCAGAAAGAAAGGTGCTACCATGGCCTTTCTAGGAAACATCCCAATGCAAGAAATATGTAAGGCAGCCACATGGTCTACGCCTCACACATTCACCAAGCACTACTGTGTAGATGTGTTATCCGCACAACAAGCCACAGTAGGTCAAGCCGTATTAAGAACATTATTTCAAACTACTTCCACTCCTACAGGCTGAGCCACTGCTTTTGGGGAGATAACTGCTTACTAGTCTATGCAAAACATGCGTATCTACAGCGACAAATGCCATCGAACTGAAAATGTCACTTACCCAGTGTACATCTGTTCGTGGCATCAGTCGCTGTAGATTCGCATGTGCCCACCCGCCTCCCCGGGAGCCTGTAGCAGTTTGGAAGTTACCTTCAACTATTTGTATATGTATCATCTCAACCTTAAATAGGTACATACTTAGTCACTCCATTGCATGGGCACTATTACTACAATTCAACTCCTACCTCACCCTCTGCGGGGAAAAACAATCGAAGATGGAGTCGACGCCCATGCGCAATGGAGACAAAAGGAGGAGTCACTCGGTCCCGTGACTCGAAAGACTTCTTCGAAGAAAAACAACTTGTAACACTCCGGCCCAACACCAGATGGCGAGCTATGCAAAACATGCGAATCTACAGCGACTGATGCCACGAACAGATGTACACTGGGTAAGTGACATTTTCATTATAAAATATCAGTGCTATGGATGCTCTGCACTTGCTTTACTTCTCCTACATTCAGTGTATTCTAACTTGAAACTCTGCGTTCTTCACAGTTCCCTTCAGTGTTTAACAGCCATGGACCGCTCACGCTGTCGAACCTAGAGGGACCCTCTACCCCTGGACCCTTCTCCCCAGACCTTCAGAAGACCTAACACAAGGAAAGAACACAACAGACAAACTGGGAAACAAGAGAAAAGCCAGACCAGACTGGTTTCATTTTTTATATTTTCAGTATGCAACTTGAAATTCCTAAAAGCTTACAGCCAACCTTATTTTTGTAACTCTTCTTTTGTATAATTTTTACAGCAAAGACTGCAAAAAATGTCTATACTGAAGGCAGCTGGAAAGGAACAGAGGCCTTGAAGAGCCCTGCCTTGTTGAGGTGCGTTGATTGCAACCTCATACTCGAGGAATGGAGCATCTGTTGCTGACACCCTCCTTTGTGGGACAAGTAATCCTTTTCACGTCATACAACTGGATGAAAAAAGGAGTGAAGTCACAGAAGCAGAACACTGCTCTAAATGTGCGTGCGTACTTGTCTCTAGCAGGTTCTAAGTCTTTATAATGTGTTCTTCTACCCAAAGAACAGGCACTTAATCATTTATTTCAGAACTTACATAATGTATTGAAAATAGCGTTTTCTCGAATGCATCCATCTCGTTCCTAGGGCCAACCGTACAGTTTCATCCAGAAGCCTCTTGGCCACACGGATCACCTCTGTCAGGAGTAGGGAAGACGTTGTCTCAGCAAGTTTCGAATGGCTTGCGCAACTCTGCAGAACTGAAAAAAGGTAATGAGACCTGCCGAAAGAAAAAAAAAAAAAAAACTATTAAACAGAAGTTAGGGCACTTAGAAAATAACTGTCAGTGTGAAGTGTTAATGAATGAATGCAAGCCACGATCGTCCCTGCTGGCAGGCTTTCATGCAATCCTGCTCCTGATTGACAGTAGGTTTTTTGTCTTTCTTCACACTTGGAATGTTATACTAGATCTATGAAAAGATCAAGCACAATGCTTAACGCAAGGAACTAAGGATAGTATCTATCCGCACCTAACCTAACTCCAAGTAATTACCATTCAAACATACACTTCTGACAAAAGCTCCTTTTTGAGATGGAATTATTATTTAAAGAATGTTTCCCCTTTTAGTGAAGAAAATCTGCCCACAGACTATTTTTGGTGTTTCTGACAAGTAAGATCAGAGTTGTCGTTTTTTCTTGGTTGTTAAGATAATCAAATTGGACTGTTTTCAGCCGTGGCACACATTGTTATCAGTCTGTAAAAGCAGACTCCAGTAGATAGTGTACAGTTAAGGAGTGATAGGAAATATGCAAGGTGAATAATAATGCTGGTCCTTATGCAGTCAAAAAAGGATACTTGAAGGTTCTGTTTTGAATTCAACCGGCACGTCTGCTCAGAATAAAATGTTGCCAGATCCATCAACAATCATTTGCTAGCATAAGTAATTTTTTTCTTTATAATTAATGCTCAGCATTAAGAGAAAAAAAATCTTGCACCATGTTGAGAAAAAATGACAACCGCATATAGGGGTTTTCTTATGTTTGCCCCTTCATAATTTTTATGCTTTGTGGAATTGAGCAAAGTGCCTTAAATTCTGCAGGTTTCTAGTTGCCTGGGTTAAACGTTGTGCTTGGAAGTATTGAGCGTCTCCTTTTGGAGTGTTGAGTAGAATTATTATTTAGGGTGTAAAAAAATAATAGTTCTCGTTTCCAGCAGGAGTAATTTTCTTCAGTTTACACTTAATGCATTGGACAAGGAAACAAAAAAAATTGAAACTTATCTAAAATGCTCACCTTTACACCTATAATGCCAAGCATTGGGTTGTTTGCATCAAGAGCACTGGTTTTAGTATTTACAGAATGTCATATACATTAGTTTCAGTTTTACTTTTGACAAATGGAATTACCAATCGTAGACCAGATTTATGGAGCAACGTTCTTGTTAGCTGTACATTTGGATTCCGTAAGACCCAATATTGCATATATGGCTTTGTTTAGGGATCCTATGCAGTGAAAATCATTGGGTTTCTTTTTCTCCCATGACACATTTTCACTAATCCAATTTGCAAGTCTCTTTGAGGTAATGTTTTACCAAGGATTATTATCAGTAGTAAGGAGAGATTGGTCAGACGGATGCTGCAGCATATCACCCTTCGCACATTTAGTTTTCTTGATGGGCATGACAAAAAGAAATTGATCCCTGAAATTGAATTCATACAAGGTCTAGTTACGCAGTGGAACTGCAAATTGTTCATGTTTTATTTCCATGCAGATAGAATTATGCCTTTTGTGGAGCACTGGTGAGGTCTGAGATAGCTTGGTCTGTCACTGGTTACGGAAGAAGGCTACCATAATCTGTGGACAATGAGTACAAAAATGATGGGGCTAATTCACAAAAACAAAGTGTAAATTTCTGCATGCACAAATCTGCCAATTGTGTTTGCAAATGTAGCATCTTACCGTTTTTAGAAATCAGAAATGTATGTGTTGGAAATTTTCATTTTTCCTGACTTCCCTTTTGTATGGATGTGTTTCAAAACCCTGCATTTGTAGATAGAGCATTGAAGAATGTCTGTGTATGTGGCATTCAGGAATTGTATTGAAAGTTCATAAATGCTCTGATGGATGTCCGCCTCCTACTCACTTCCCCCCTGGTTCATTTAAATACAAGTTTAGAAAGGACAAGAAGTGTGGGAAAAACATTACAAATACATGAATAGCCCCAAAAAACACAACTCAATGGGAATTCACCTCATTTGCAGAGGCCTCTTACTGACAACATCCACAAAGTGCCATGACTGCCGAGCAGAATGTCCGACCTTCTAACAGTTCTACATGCAAAATATGACAATCAAACCTTTTTATTTAGAGAGTTCACCTTATGTCTAGCAAGTGTTTTGAGAACCAGGTACCAAACCTAAACATGTGAATCAGTTTACATTACTGGGCTGAAGGGATTACATGGCACGTTAGCTGCAATGTTTTGTCCTTTAATGTCCAGCAGTATTGCATTTTTTATCCCTAACAATTTGTCCTGTTCGACAGTCTTGCATTCAAGTAAACCATTTGTTTTTTTCCCTCATCTTTCTTTTTTCTATGAAAGCAGTGTTTCTTCTCTGTCGTGTCTGATTGCATTCTAGGCTTGTGGCACTATATTTTCGTATGCCACATAAGATTGTTTTGTAAGTCCGAGAATCTGTTTGGTCATATGGTATGTTTTCCGGCTTGGAATACAAGATAATTGCAGTGTGTTTGTTTTCTTGCAGTGTACCACAGATTTGCATTGTAAGTTTATGGAAGTACTTTTCCTAAATTCCCTGGGATTACATTGTTATTCACTGACAGGTTTTCTTGTTTCTCACAGGATCACGCTCTAAATGTACAATCCTTTTCCCAGTTTGCTCAGTTAGTAGTCTAATTCTTTTACAGCTTGTGTGTAAGTAACACTTCCATTTTCGATTCCCATATGTGAGAGATCTGGAAATCCGCAATGCCAATTCTTTGACTTGCTTCCTTGAGAAGATCTGTAAAGGTTTAGCAAATAGACTTTATCCTCCCTGCCTTTCTTGTTTCCGTTTCTCACTGATTTTAAGGTGACCGGAGAGGGAAGAGGCGCTGTATGCTTTATCTGCTTACAACCATTACAAGCAGAGGTGCTGTCCGCTTTATTTGCTTACAACCAATTGGTTGAAAGTAAATAAAGTATACATCACCTCTTCTCTCTCCTGTCAAAGGCCCAAGAGGTTATAGTTTGCTCACTAAATCAGAAAGCATCTTTGGCAAGACATAAGTATCTCACACCTATGTACAGCCTTGAATAGTTTAATTTTGTTAATAATTGTGCGTCCATGTGTATCCTTGCGTTAAGACAAGGTTGTAGTATCTGCAAACTTTCCTTAACAAAGAGGGTTGGCATTATTCAACTAACTCCCTGACAGAGAAAGAGTATAACGTTTAAAGGCACTTAGACATTTAGTAAGTGGTTTAGAGCAGTTGTTCTAACATTTTTAATTCTGTGGACCCCCTTTTAATCATTAATGGAACTCTAGGACCCTACTGAATCGTTATTGGAATCCAGGGACCCCTCCTGAGTTTTTACTGGGATCTGTGGACCCCGGCTTATGCATTTTCGATGATTTGAACCACAAAACACTAAACAAAAAAATGCAAAAACAAGCATTCATCAAACAAATGTTGACATATTTTATGTAATATTCAATCAAGTATAAAAAGAAATCAACATTTTAATATGTAATCCTAAATTTAGTTGAGGCCACTCATCGTCCATATTCTGTTTAATGCACTTGCTCTGCTCCCACAGATCAATTTGAGGATACTAACTTAATTTTTAGCCTCCAGTTTAAAATGTCTTCAAGTTTGAAGAACGCTTTACATTTTTCAATTTTGCTTCTTTGTATATACTTAAATAATCTGTTTATACTGTTTAATTTTCGAAGACGTTTGCAGACCTCCGAGTAGGATTCGTGGACCCCCAGTGGTCTCTGGACCACAGAGTAAGAAACTAGTTGAGAGGGTATTAATTGTGTCATGTAAGACACATTTAATATGAGCTCTTTTTTTTTTGTTTGTTTGTTTCAGAATTGGACAAATTGGCCTATATGTACTCTTGGTCTTGATTTTGCATCTGGTGTACCCTTTCTTTTCTTGTCGCTTATCTTCAGATCCTCTAACTGTTTCTGTATTTTAACAAGAATGCACATGTTTGAAACATGTTACTAGTGCTGCACTCTATCCATAGTTTTTAGTTTTTTTGTAGTTGACAAGAAACATCCTTGTGGAAATAGTTTCTGCTCATTGAAATTCTGCAGAAAGTTAAGTTTATTTGTAGAGTTCACAAATACCTTATAAAGATCTATCCTGGTTCTAAAAAGGTAACAAGTCAGTAGTTGAAAACAAACACCATGTAAATGTTGTGATTAGATGAGTCTTTAGCCATTATCTGAATATGATTAGATTGGGGTTGAGCCCAAAGGTCTGAATCCAAGGTCTGCATTCCAGACCTTGGAGGTCACCACTGCATGTGCGCAACCTCCATCACTGATGGCCTAATTTGGAGTGGAGTCCACTCTGGAAAGTACTAGGAATCTAAAGCAGGCATGTATCTTTCTTGTGTAGGTTGTTTTGTGGCCCAGGCCCTAAATAGGCTTCGTTTAGAAATATGTATCTAGGGAAGCTGATGCAGGTGCCTAGAAGTAGATTGTCTTTTCAGTGCAAGTATTAGGCGAGCTGCCACATTTTGGACCATATGAAGCTTGCAACAAATATTCAGGGGGGCCTATCAGCAGGGAGTTGCAGTAATCGGCCCTGGATATTACTAAGGCTTTTATGAGACTTTTCCTGGAAGACTAAGGCAGATATGAAAGAATCTTACTGATTATGCTTAGAAGACGGATGCAGGTGGAGGTTAGGGAATTTGCTCTTCAAAGCAGTGCTTCAAGTCAAAATGATGGCAAGGTTTCTGGTGTGTTTGGCAGGGGTGGGCAACGGACCAAGGGTAATTGACCACCACTCTGTAGTCACTTGGAGGGGTTATCAAAGATAACGACCTCCGGTTTATCGACATTAAGGACCA
The DNA here is from genome assembly GCF_031143425.1 of Pleurodeles waltl. Classification (NCBI taxonomy): domain Eukaryota; kingdom Metazoa; phylum Chordata; class Amphibia; order Caudata; family Salamandridae; genus Pleurodeles; species Pleurodeles waltl. Next base: position 449,876,670 of record NC_090445.1, on the reverse strand, counting down.
GAGAGTTTTATTTCCTCCAGGGTGCAACTTCCTTAATACAGAACTTGGGAACAATATTAGTTATCTCTGTCTAACCTGAAGGTAATCTAAGTAGCACCTGCATAAGAGTAAAAGTTCAGTCAAAAAGACCGAGCAATTCAGCATGCGATGTAACATAGATAGTTCTAAAAGACACTAATCAGACCGGTGTCATGTACAGGAGTAATGTTCCTCCCACCATATTTGCCACTGCATCGGCTCCTAGGAGTTGTTCTCAACAAGTATTGTGTCTAAAATCTGTTTGCTGGAGACAGGCCCTGGCATATTTCTGGGAATGTAAACCCCCAAATGAATTTACTTCCATTCACTTTCTGTAGTGTTTTTAGGGTAGATGGAGGCTAGTCAAGTTTAGAACAAGAAGGGTAATTGGAAGGAGGGATGTGTACACTTTTTGACCAATAAATTAAAAAGGGTATTTTTAACTGAAAGGCATTCTGTAAATACATTTTAGATTTTTTTTATTTTATTGCTAGCCTCAAAGGCACATTGTACACAGCTGAGTCTACAGTCTGTGTTTAAACATTATTATCTTCTATGCAGCAGCATCTTCATCAAAGGTAAAAATGGAGGGATTCACTATTGCGAATCGGATAGTTGAATTGCGCACATTGTGTCCTGTCTGTTACCTAGTCACTAACACATTGTACTAAACAGGTAGAACAACAATTTTGCTGTTCTTATGTTTGTTTGGCCACACACCTTGTGAAGCTGTATCCTTTGGCTGATTGCTCTGGCAGTTTGTTGACTCTTGTTTTCCTAATTATCCACTCTTTCTCCAGCTTAAGCTGGACCTAGGGGCAAACTTTGCTGGTCTTCTCTTAACTTCTTGTTTTGAGGACAAGATGACAGCAAGTCATTAGTGGTGGATACCCGTTTTATTTCACCACAGTGTCTCGAATAGTGGCCTGTGAGGTCATTTCAATGTTTTTACAGTCAAGGAAGGCAAACAGTTAATACTAGTGTGAGGAAATACAACCTTTGGATCCACAAGCTTTCTTTAATGTACAACGCTGGTCTTAAGTGTTGAGAGGTAGGAGAGACCGAACTCTGTCAAGAACCATACTTAAATTTCTATTTCCAGCATCAAGAGACAAGTCAACGATTTTGCTAGTTTATCTTTTTTCTACTTTCTGCCATCATCAGAATGTCTATGCAGCATGTCATTTGCATGTCTGATCCAGGTGCACATTTGCAGTTTGATGCTACGTTTAAACAAGGGAATACTGCCTTTCAAAATCTATGAAGTATCCTTTCACATAGGGGTTCTAGGAATTGACCTAGCCAGAGTATTTTCCATTTGTCGTTGTTTGCTCCACCTATTGGTTCAGCTCTCCTGAAGTTTATTGACCTCTAAGTGTCAAGTTGACTACTGGCTGGTTTTTTTTTCTGATCCTATCACTGCAGACGTGAATCTAGTTGAAATTACTCATTGCTAATCTTTGTGGAATTTCTAGCAAAATGTATATCAAAGGCAGTGTTTTTTTAAATGAAAGTCTGAAATATTGTTTAATGGTCTTCTGAAACATTGACAATGACAAAACAAATGAGATTGACTTGTAAAGCGCAAACGTTCACCTAAAAAAGCAGTTAGCTGCCAATTAAGTGCAGCCCAAGTGCTGACTAAGAGAAAAGCAAGAACATTAGAATAAAAATGTGTTTTTAAAGCTTTTCTAATTTTGTGTTGGAAAGGAATAGATTTAAGACTGGTGGGGATTGGGTTCCATAACTGAGGTCCACACCGCATACAGCCAGTGATTTACTACCTGGTTTTCCCAGTCTGGGCGCAGAGAAGAGAATAGCGAAGATCTTTTGTGTAGGACTATACGTTGAAAATCTGCAGGCAAAGAAGAGTTTTTGGAGGTCATTGAAACATGATGCATAAGGCAGAGGATCTTAACAGAAATTCTCTGTTTCACAGGGAAACAGTGCTAACTAACATGAACCTTAGTAATATGGTCATTTATTTTTCACCCATTAGCTACTCTTACTGTGAAAATTTCACGCCTGTTAGAGCCGACACAGCACTCCTCAGGAGGCGTGCTGAGATTAGATTAGGTTATATTATAATCTTAATAAAACACAATAAGTGACCACTTGCCCATGAAGATTGGAAGGAAGAATACGAAAAGATTTTTTCAAACCTTTCAACTGATAAAGGCAATATAGTGCTACAGATTTGATGAGATGACATTGAAGAAATATCACAGAAACGCAAGGTTCTGACACTAGACCCATCCATAAGAAATTACTCTTTTTTTTCTTTTTTTTTTCTCTCCACATCCTTTATAGCGTGTAGTTTCAAACGTTCTGGTTTGTTTACTTTTATTTAAAAATTGTATAGCAGGTGAGTTGGTGCATTGAGCCAATGCCTTTGCTGCAGAAATTGAGGTGTTACCCATAAGTTGCAGTTTTGACTTACTTCATGGCCAACTCAGCTATTGATCATTTAGAAACTGTCACAGTGAGCCCTATGGAGTTGATTAATAAATAAACATCCTCTTCTGAAGCACTATATAGAACTAGGTTTATTTTTATTAATGCTGCAATGCCACCACTGTCAACATGTTGACCTTGTGGTCTTAAGGTGCTACCTCTGTGTCCCCGCGTGTTACAGAAAACCCTGCTATGTTTACTGAACATTGCAGACATAGTAATTCAAACACTCATAAAATGACGTTGCCCCCATGGCCCTATTCTGGGTTAAAAAAAAAAACATTTTTAGGCAACTCCCATTGGCTGTGATGTATTTTTGATGTAATGAAAGTGTAGACAATTTCTTCTGACTGTGAAAAAATCCCTCTGAGGTCTTGCTTTAAAACATAGACTGTTATCCAACTGTGAAAAATCCGGGAATCCATATAATGGGCGATTTTGTTTCCCCTTGAAAGGCATTCTTTGAGTAGTAAGTAAACAGTCACCCTCAAAAGTATGTTGCAACAAAGGAATCAAAATCATGAATACGTATTTAGGAAAGTGCAATCCTCAAACCACTAAACTGAAACAAGTGTGTGAGCTATATTATATTGCTGTTTTGTAGAGTTTCGAAATAAAGCTCAAAACAGCAACAGAAAATGTTAAAACCTAGCATCCTAGAACAGAACTGGCATATCCACATCTGAGCTACAGCACCTACTTAATGACCCACCGAGAAGGAGAAGCAAAGAGTGCTGTGCTGCATCGCGGAGCTGCAAATTGTGTGGGTAAAGAAGGGTCAAAGACGATATATTGTGACACAAGTAATGTTTGCACTATTCCTGCTCTAGAGACTTGGAAGACGAGAGATAGCTACATCTGCTGCTGAATCAGTAGGTACATTTGTTGCCTCTTTGTCGAGAGCCTTGAAAGACTGTGTACTTAATATAATGGCAAATCTAAACTGCTGCAACTAAGACGTAATCCTATATTTTGAAAATCAATGTATGGTCAGTTATCATATACACACCTACAGTACATCCTCGAATGAATCCTCAGTAGGAAAACATGATTAGGGCCTTGTTTGTCCCTATAACCTGCCTGTGACTGACAAGTTACACAGAAATAACTGTACAGGGTGCATTTGACCACTCACCTCAATGTAGCGATTGGGTTATTACCCCACCCACTCCCAAAAAGAGATCACTGCTGTACTATCAGGAGGGTGCCTCGTAGGCACTATTTATTGTGGTTTTATTCCCAATTCCTATATGTATTACTCAAATGCATTTCACTCTGATGTCTATGTTTCGGTTTGCTGATGAGGTCCATATGAGGTTTGGGAGTTTCTGGTCAGAAGTGACTGGTGATGGTTCTTGGACTTCCATCTCTTCAGCTCACAATAACAGTGTAGGTAGAGGTAGTAATGTTGGGGGGATGTTTGTAGATGTTGATGTGTTTTGATTTGTTGGGAGTGAGTTATTGTTTTCTTTTCATTAGAGGGGAGCATAAAACAACAGCACTAGAAAATCAAAATGGCATTTCTGTACGCTTCACTTCTCTGCCTCTCTTTTCACCGTAGTTGGTGTTTGCAATATTCAAACCAACTTTGTATTTAGGGTTATTTTTCTCTTGTTTTATCATTTATACAATGTGCACTGTTCAGTTGCACAAAACCAATCACGGTGAAGTTTGGTGTAAATAAAAAAAAAAGACGTAAGTAGTTTAGAAATGGTTGCTTTTGGGAGCATAATGTTTGTTCAGTGAGCATACTGTGTCACTTTATATTGCGCCTTGTTCTGCTTACCAACTGGAGGATAAAAATTAAGGACAGTAAATTAAGTTATAAACCAAAAAATTCATGTTAATTTCTTGATGGCCATTGTTCTTTATGTTCTTTGTATTGCCGATATAATAAAGACGTTTTGATACTTTTGAATCTAAACTATATGTATCGCTTAAACTTTTGCACATAAAAATAAAATATGTAGTGGTATATAGCTTTTTTAAAGTCTGTGCGGGGAAGTGTGGGTCTGTCCCTCAAATATCCTCGGCATTTTTGTTTTGATCAAATCACGCCATTAAGCTTGTTTTCAAAGCAATCTCTTTTTAGGTGGGTCTCAGTCCATTCTTTTATTTGAATGGATGAAAGCTATTTCTGCCGTGAATGAAGCAGAGAAAGAAAACACCTGTTTAGTGTGCTTGTAAAGCAAACATATTTTTTTAGTTTAGGAGTATGGCAAGGTAGCCTTACTTATATGTAACTTTTGTATTGTTGGGGTTGTGCACACCAAAGAATTTGCACCGATGTTTGCATTGACCTGATTTTCACTTTACATTTTGGAGTACTCGGTAAACATTTTTTTTTTTTTTTTTAAATCTAATTAATTTGACATGTTTTAGTTAATACATAGAATTCTGGGCAGGACATAGGAAACTTTATGAATTGTCTTAATGAAATGTCACGCATCGGTGACTGTGGTCTTTGAATCATCTCTATGAAAAGTAGAGTGCCATCTTTCTCAGAATTGATTGCCACGTTCTGATATATATTTTTTCTAAATGACAAAAGTCAATTTCTATGTAGAAAATGATTTAAGACTTTCTGATATCTGCTGCATTACAAAAGTGGTATTCTACCAGTTTGGCTGTAGGAATGACTATTTTTAAATGCACACCTTTGACACGTGGCCCCGATGTGGATGGAGCTTCAGCCTGCATCTTGGATAGGAAACAACAGCAGTGGGGGAATCTGCAGACTAATTTGTTAAAGGCTATTTTTGCTTAAAAACTGACTCTGCGGTGTACTGTGGTATATCGATGCAAGTTTCCTTTACGAGCATTGTAGCAAAATATACTCATTTTGAAAGTGATTGATTTATGTGCAAGCATATATAAAAAACATTTTTTAAATAAAACTATTTTAGCTAAATATTTTCTGGTTGTTTCCTTACTCACAACACACTTTCACACCTCGCCACATTCAGCATATCCCTACTTACAAGACTGTATCATTCATCACGATCTTCCTTTACTCAAATAACTGCATGTGCATCCTTCATGTTCATATATGTATGTAGTAATTGAGTCAGTGATGCTCGTGGGGACTGGCTCACAGTCTCTGAGAGCTGTGCCTCAATGCACTTACTAGGCAGCCCAAGACATGCATAATTCCATGTACTCTGACAGCTCACAAGCATGAATACGCTGCTATGCAACATTGGCAAAATAAATGTTATGGTATGTTAGTGTTATGAAGAAGTGCACTGTCACCCTAGAGGGTATCCTGGTGGTGAGCATGTGTGAGTCTAGCCGACATAGGGTCTAGTGGGACTACTCAAAAAGCCTGGACTTAAGCATCTTGAAATTCAAGAAATGAGCAGGAGGCTCTTATGTGTAGCGGCAGGTCATTCCATGCTTTAGCAGCGTTTTATGAGAAGGCTCAGCCGCCTGATCTGATTTTCTTGATGTGTGCAAGTAGGAGTCCAGACAAGCAGAGATGTCGGGAAGGTTTGTGAAAGCTGAGGAGTTTGAATTGTGCTTGTTTGTGTATGGGGAGTCAGTGGAAACCCTTAAGTGCGGCAAGGGAGTTTGAGTGAGAGTGATTCTGCCTACCGAATTCCGAATGGTTTGCGTAGGTAGGGTTCCCGTAGACTTGCTCACCTGTTATGAGTGCGAGCGTGGTGGTTTTCCAGGTGCTGACTGGGAGCCATTTGAAAATGTACTTCAGCATGTTCGGGGTATGGAAGCATGTGGTGTGATGGCGTTGACTTGGACAGTCGAGTTGAGTTTGCTTTCGATGACGATCCAGCTGTTCTTGGCATGGGTTGTGGGGTTGGATATCAGTCCTAGCGTCTCATTGGAATCCCACAGTGAAGTGCTCTTCTATTCCTCGACTGTCTCCTTTACTGAGGATTTCTGTGACCTAACTGGGGTTGTGTGATTAGTTTTAAAACCTTACAGTTTTTGAGGAAGTAGTGCCTCCCAGCCAGAGGGTGCTATTAGCAAAAGCTGTACCCTTTTAAATATCAGTCACTCAAATGAAATAGCATAAAATGAAATGACTCTGATGGAACATTTTCACCACATGCACCTTTACTAAAAAAAAACAAATTGGAAACCTAGAACAGTTTTTTGCAAAAACTTTGTGACACTTGGTGAAACACAGTAAATTGATCTTGAAACAGACTGAAATGGAGGAAACAAATTTGTCTTGTTATACCATAAATCCAGGATTTGTAAAGTGCGGCAAATCTCCTGTGAGGATCTCAAGGCGCTGAATTGTAGGCACAGAGACATTAAGATATTTGCCCAGAATCACACAATGTTGAGCTGACGCCAAGACTTGAACTTGTTTCCCCAGCTGTAAAGTCATCAGCTCAGGCCATTACGCCACACTCTCTCCCCCAGCATAACATAACATAACATAACATGAACAATGTAATGCACCATGTTCCCCTCCCTCATCTTGAACATATATCAAGCATGTGCTGCAACCCTACAGGAGCAAGGGCTACAAGTTCTTGCCAGAACATTCAGGTAAGCAACTTAAGGGACAGTTGAATCACTGAAACCCCATTACCTGACCTTTCTAAGCTAGGAAAATGCTTGTGTACCTAGCCTTCCTGTACCATTCCTGGGCTCCTCTCCAAAGTCCCTTTTTTGTCTTTCCAGAAGTTATAGTACTCCATGAAATTATTAGTCCCTCAGCTTTTGATACTCTCTCCCTATTCGAATGTGGGCTCCCAGATACGTGCACCTTTTTGATAGAGGGGGGTTTACATGAAGGGTATGGCTTCAAAATTATGAAGGAGAGACTCCAGTCTCGAAAGGCGCTCTGCCCTGTCCTGATAGCTCAAAAAGTGTATCATGATTTTCTTTTCTTATATATGTATATGTGTGGTAGGCAGCTCTAAAATAAGTACGTGAGCTCAATCCCTACATATATTTTGATACAGCAATGGGCTTTAGGCATGACTACAGTAACACTAGATTCAGTTGTTATTGACCAAGCAACAGTAGGGTTATCAGAGGTGGTGCAGTTGGCATCCAGAACTCATTAACCCTCCATGGCTCGGACAAAATATTTTGGAAATTGTTTTCTGTTACCTGTAGTAGTAACTGCTATCTGTTTTATAAAACGGATACCTTTGCAACAACAAGCCATGTAATTTAGTTGAATTACAGAGATAGCAGCGCTATCTGGATATATGCACAAGAAGCATCTAGTTTAATTGTGGATGCCCAGAAACTGGATTTCTACAATTCTAACTAAAGTTCGAAATTCAGGGCAGGGTTTACAGTGTTAGACCTAGAGCTACCTTTTAGTATTATTCAGATTAAATTAGGATATTGAAATATATTAAAACCATGAGTAGTGATGCACCTCTGACTTTATCATTACAACTGGATTACATCCTACCTTCAAAACAGAACTAATATTATCTATTCTTCCCCCTTGTCGTCCAAACCCTACCTCACAAAAGAAGGGTTCCCCCAAGAATCAGTCATCTCAACTATGCTTTTCAATATTTACATGGTGTCATTACCAGAATCGATCAATGATTTTCAACTGACATGCTACAACTATGCATATGACACACAAATACTACTTAAATTAGAATGCCCCAAAGACATTGAAAACTCACAAATATTCAGTTGCTTCAGAGCCGTTGATCAGTGGATGACCTGGCGCCATCTCAAACTGAATGCTTCCAAAACAGAAATATTCACATGTGGCGACTGGAAAGATTATGACCCACTGTGCTCCTGGCCTGACTATTTCGTACTCACTCCTCAAGTGTCCAAAGAAGTTAAAAACCCTGGAATTACCATGGACTTCAAGTTTACAATGAATACCCTAGTGGACAAATTAGCTTCATCACCTTGAAGACTCTGCGATGCATCTTCCCCCACCTCTGATTTCCACACAAGGTACAGCCTACTATCTCTCTTGTACTATCCAAACTGGATTATGCCAATGGCCTCTACCATGGTTCATCTCTATCTATTAACCCCTTCCCCGTCATTGACGTAATGGTTACATCTGGTGGCGGAGCGCTGAGGGGCCACGGACGTAACCATTACGTCCTGGTATAGGACCTTGGGGGAAGCGCTACCCCCGAGGACCAAGAAGTTTGTTTACTTTAGGTAAAACAAAGAAGGGGAGCGGCCCCTTGGGCATGGGTCGCTCCCCAAGGGGGGCACTTTATTATATGGCCATTTCTGCCCCCCAGAGGCAGATCGGCCTATATTAATTAGGCCAATCTGCCCCCGGTGGGAGTGGGGCAGAATCCACTAGACACCAGGGATTTATTTTTATTTAAGTTGATCAGGGGAGCGACCCCTTAGGCAAGGGTCGCTCCCTGGGAGGCAATTTTTTATTATGCCTTTTCTGTCACCGGAGGGCAGAAGCCACTAGACACTAGGGATTTGTTTTATTATATTGACAAGGGAGGTGACCCCTTAGGCAAGGGTCACTCCCCGGGGGGGCAATCTTTTTTATTAGGGGCAGAAGCCATTAGGCACCAGGGATGTTTTTCAAATGTATTTATTTATAAGGGAAGGACCCCTTAGGCAAGGGTCGCTCCCTGGGGGGTTGGGGGGCAAATTGTTTTTAGGCCATTTCTGCCCCCGGGGGGGGGGGGGGCGGAAACCACTTGGGCACCTGGGATTGGTATGTGTGTTTTGTTGGGGGGGGGGGGCAGCCCCTTGGGCAAGGGTCGCTCCACATGGGGGCAGATTACTGTTGGCCATATCTGCCACCCTTGGGGGCAGATCGGCCTAGTTTTGGAAGGCCAAAGCCCACCAGAGACCAGGGAAGATTTTGTTTAAAAAAAAAAAAATGTGGTGTTGGCTACCAACCAGTATGGGCATGGTTATGCCCCCACCCCAACTGAAGGGGGTAACAGTCTTTCAGCTCTCCCCCACACACTAAAACACCTTATCCCATGACAAGTAAGAGGACATTTTATTATTTTGGATTTTGGTTTTACATTTGGGCCAAGAGAGCTTGGCTAACTCTCAAAATCTTCCCACTTGGAATGGTGAAGGCTGCACTTTATGGACTTCGGGACGCTGCCATGTAGAAAAATCCACAAGACCTAGACACATCTGAAAACTAAACCTCTGGGTGAGTCCAGGGTGGTGTGCTTCACATGCACCCGCACCATTTTCTTACCCACAGTGCCCTGCAAACCTCCAACTTTGCAGGAAATCACACATTTTTTCCACATTTTTGTGATGGAACCTTCCGGAATCTGCAGGAATCCACAAAATTCCTACCACCCAGCATTGTCTCATCTATACCAATAAAGATTCTGCCCCACTTGTCAGCCTACATTTTTTTTTTTTTTTTTTTTATCTGCCCTTATACCCGCTTTGGTTCCTCCTCAATTTCGACATGTTTTTGGCTCTTCCCTATCACAGGCACTTGGCCCACCTACACAAGTGAGGTATCATTTTTACCGGGACGTTGGGTGGTAGGAAATTTGGCCCGTTGCGGTGATCCCACACAGAAAAATGTTTATTTTTTTTAGCTAATTTTGAGGTTTGCTGAGGGTTCTGGGTAAGAAAACATTGAGGGATCCACGCAAGTCACACTTGCATGGATTCCCTCGGGTGTTTAGTATTTAGAAATGTTCAGGTTGGTAGGTTTCCCTATATGGCTGCTGAGCCCAGGACTAAAAATGCAGGAACCCCCCCCCCCCCCCCCCAACAAAAACGTGTCCACATAGTGTTTTGGGGCATTTCCTTTCACGGCCGCTAGGCCTACCCACGCAAGTGAGATCCATTTTTATCGGGAGAATTGGGGAAACAAAGAAAAGCAAAAAATGTGTTCTTGCCCTTTGTCTTTCTCTACATTTTTTCCTTCCAAATGTTACAGTGTGTAAAAAACTGTGAGAAATGCCTTGTAATTCACATGCTAGTATGGGCACCGTGGAATTCAGAGATGTGCAAATAACCACTGCTTCTCAGCACCTTATCTTGTGCCCATTTTGGAAATACAAAGGTTTTCTACCTTTTTTTCATTCTTTATATTTCTGTATACCAGGTATGGAATGAAAACGCATTGCAAGGTGCAGCTCATTTATTGGCTCTGGGTACCTAGGCTTCTTGATGAACCAACAAGCCCTGTATATCCCCGCAACCAGAAGAGTCCAGCAGACGTAACGGTATATCACTTTAAAAAATCTGACATTGCAGGAAAAAGTTACAGAGTAAAACTTTGAGAAAAATGGCTGTTTTTTTTTTTTACCTCAATTTCAATATTTTTTTTATTTCAGTTGTTATTTTCTGTAGGAAAACCTTGTAGGATCTACACAAATGAACCCCTACTGAATTCAGAATTTTGTCTACTTTTCTGGAATGTTTAGTTTTCTGGGATCCAGCATTGGTTTCACACCCATTTCTATCACTAACTGGAAGGAGGCTGAAAGCACAAAAAATTGTAAAAATGGGGTATGTCCCAGTAAAATGCCAAAATTGTGTTAAAATGTGGTTTTCTTATTCAAGTTTGCGTGTTTCTGAAAGCTGGGAAGCTGGTGATTTTAGCTCCGCAAGCCCTTTGTTGATGCCATTTTCAGGGGAAAACCACAAGCCTTCTTCTGCAGCCCTTTTCCCCCATTTTTTGAAAAAAATTCAATTTTCCCTGCATTTTGGTTAATTTCTTGGTCTCCTTCAGGGGAACCCACAAACTCTGGGTACCTCTAGAATCCCTAGGTTGTTGGGAAGAAAAGGACGCAAATTTGATGTGGGTAGCTTATGTGGACAAAAAGTTATGAGGGCCTAAGCGCAAAGTGCCCCAAATAGCCCAAAAAGGCTTGGCACCTGAGGGGGAAAAGGCATGGCAGCGAAGGGGTTAAAAAAAAACAAAAAAATAACTCTTTGGACTTGTATGAGGAACTTGGAGATGCCAGTGGACTGGACACATCTCCAGATACTGGTTTGCTTCCCCCCCACCCCTACTGTGGCTACGGAGGAGGGAGCTTCATATGCAATGGTGGTGAAGAGGGCAGTGGAGGTCCTCGACCTCCTCTCAATGGCAGTCTAAACTAACTTGACAAAAGTGCTTCAGCCCAGATCTTCCTCTTGGGAACCCCTGCTCCTCTTCAATGAATCCCTGATTGATGTCCTGCTGGGAAACTGGTCAAAGCCCAGCACAGGAGCTCCTGTAAACAGGACAATTGCCCGCCGTCATAGCCCTGCCCTGGGTGACCCAAGTTTCCTCAGCCAACACCACACCCCCTGAGAGCTTGGTAGTCGAAGCCTCAACTTCCCAGGGTGCATTCCCTGGTGCTCCCCCAGACAGGGAATCGAAGAGGCTGGACACTTTGGGAAAGAAAATGTTTCTTCCAGCTACCTAGCATTGCGGTCTGTGAACACCACATACATTTTGGGGTGTTTTTCCCACTCTGTGGGCTGAAGTTGCACAAGTGCTGCCACGGTTTCCGAAGGAGGCCCGGTCCATCCTCTCCCAAGCGGTAAAAGAAGGGAGAGATGCAGCAAAGTTCACCATCAGATGTGGATTGGACACGACTAACTCACTGGGCAGAGCAGTTTTGTCGACGGTTGATCTTAGACGCCTTGCCATGTTGACAACATCTTACTTTTCGAGGGGATGTCCAGGACAACCTCCTGGTCTTGCCCTTTGACGGGACTCGTCTCTTTGGCGAGAAGGCAGACTCTGCGCTGGAGAGCTTCAAGGACTTGCGGGCTGCGGCCAAGTCTGTTGTTCTCTCAGTGACCTCTCGTCCTCAATCTGCCTTTTGTGGCTTTGGCAGGGGAGGTGCCACTGCATCATCTCTATGCCAGTCCTCTGCCTTGCGCAAGCTTCCCAAGCTGTGCAAAGATGTGGCGCTTTCTGGCCCTGTGGTCAGGTAGCAGAGAGTTGTCTGCCACCAACCCACCAGCAGCTGCAGCCTATAAGCCCTCCTAGTCTGATCTGCAAGACCATGGTTGTCGAGTTGGAGGGAGAATCCAACATCATCCCCTCCACTGGCAGTCCATTACGTTGGAAAAACGGGTCTTGCCGATCATTCGGAGGGGCTACTCCTTCCCCTTTGAGTCTGCTCTTCCACCTATACTGACAAGCCAAAAACAACTGATGGAGGATCATCTATCCTTACTCTAAGATGAAGTTGCGTCTCTCTTGGCCAAAGGAGCCATAGAAAGGGTTCAGATGTCAGAAGTAGGCAGTAATTGCTATTCCTGCTACTTTCTGATGCCCAAAAGAGCAAAAATGTTCGACTTATTCTAGACCTCCAAACCGTCTATCTCTTCCTCAAGAAGGAGAAACTCAGGATGCTCAATTTGGCTCAGGTCTTGCATGCCCTAGACCAAGGAGACTGGTTGGTAGCACTGGACTTGAAGGATGTGTATATCCACATTTCCCTCCCCATCCTGCGTGTCCACAGACAACATCTGTGGTTCAAGGTAGGCCTTGAGCACTTTCAATTCATCATGCTCCCTTTTGGCCCTACCGGCACCCCTTGGGTGTTCACCAAGGGGATGCTAAGGGTTGCAGCTCATCTGCAGAGATCATGGGTGTCAGTCTTTCCCTATCTTGATGACTGGCTGTTGAAGGCGGGCTTGCTCCAGACTGTCATCTCCCATCTCCAGTATACATACAGTGGACCTCTTGCATTCTCTGGGATTCTCTATAAACAAGCTGAAGTCACACCTGAATCCTTCACAGATGCTCCCTTTTATCGGGGCAGTTCTGGACACAGTGCAGTTTTAGGCTTATCCTCCTGAGCAACGAGTCCAGGATATTCAGGCTTTGATACTGATGTTTCAGCTGCTGTCCTGGATTTCGGTGAGGCCTCACGGCCTCCTACATCCTGTTGGTGAATTATGCCAGATGGCATATACGGGCTCGGCAGTGGTACCTGATGTTCCACTGGGTGCAACATCAGGAAAATCTCTCTGACATGGCGCAGATCTCGAAGGGGACTCCAAAAGACCTGCAGTGGTGGCTGATAAACCGTGATTGGGTGAAAGACAGACTCCTCTCCCTTCCCCAACCAGATCTGACAGTAGTGACAGATGTGTCACTTCTGGGGTTGGGTGGCCATCTGAGAAATGTGGAGATCATGGGAGTCTGATCTCTGGCAGAATTTGGACTCCACATCAACTTGCCGGAGCTCCGTGCGATCCGGCTAGCATTAAATGAATATCTTCCCTCTGTCAAGGGGAAGATAGTACAGGTTTTCATGGACAACACCACTGCCATGTGGTACTGCAACAAGTGGGGTGGGGTTGTGCTCCCTTTGTCAAGAGGTACTGCATCTCTGGACATGGCTGGAACAGCAGGGCATAATCCTGGTGGTTCAACACCTAGCAGGTTCACTAAACTGTGGGGCGGATGAACTCAGCTGTGGCTAGTGGATCATGAGTGGCGTCTGCACTTGGAGGTGGCGCAAGGACTCTCAGCAGTGGGGAGACCCTTGGTTAGATCTGTTCGCATCAGAAGAGAGAGCACAATGTGAGCAGTTTTGCAAGGCGGCTGTTGCTTGGAGACACTTCATCTCGAGTGGAGTTCAAGGCCTCTACACCTTCCCACTTCAGCCTGTACTAATTCAGCCCAGAGTTTTCAAGAAGATCAGGAACAACCGGGCCCAAGTAAGCCTTGTGGGTCCGGACAGGGCAAGGAGAGTCTGGTATTCTGAGCTGCTGAAAATGAGTATTGATCCTACAATCAGGCTGTCCCTTTGAGAGGATCTTCTATTGCAGCAGCAGCAGTGGAGGGTCGTCCACCCGAATATGGAGGTTCAGCGGCAACAGTTGACAGCCCCTTTGACCTCCCAACACCCCCGCCATCTCACCGCCCCACTGCTTCCCCTCCCCCCAATCTGTAATGTTATTCTGGCAGCCAAGCGTTCCTCCCCCAAGCTGGTGCAAAAGATGATGGAAAATATTTGTATTATATTGCACAGAAAAGTTTATCAACCCTCTTTCTGCCTCTTACTGATAATCCTTTCTTCATTCTTACCCTTGCACAGCAGGGCTCTACGTACTCTTGAGGGTTGTTGCTCTATTCTGTCTTGTCGTAAGACTCTTCTCGCCATAATAACGAGACTGCTGAATTTTGGGCAGCAGCACCACTGAGTATGGGGGACTGAGTCTGATCCCAAACCATGTAGCAGCCGTCTGCCTACCCCTTCCAGCCAGCTAGCACCCTCTCACAGATACCCTAGGTAAAAGTGATTTGTGGCAGCATATCACATGACACTCTGAGACTCCTCAGGAAGTCGTGGTTGAAATAGATAATACCACGTTCTCTCAGCTACATGAGTCTCACGAATGTAACGACAGACAGGAGCATAACTGGGTTCAATAGGATTTATTGAAGTAAATGCTTTCTAAGTAAAAAGGCATGCAATGTGATTATAAGGATGATTAAACCAGACACTATTACAACAGTGACCAAGTAAGTGAAACATACCTACCATATTTGTCACAATAGCGTTACCAATATTCCTACATATACTACAAAAAATTTCTACATGAGAACAAATAGCAGTGATAGCCCTAATCTGCCCATCTAGTCCCAGGAGTGTAGAACAAGCCCCATACCTGTGTTGAAGGTAAAGGAGAGGTTGGTTAGTCTGCTGAAACCGCGAAGGCAACGTACAGCATAAAATGGTGAATGGAATGTCCCCTCTAAGGATATTAAGGCATCCCGATGTTTCATAATAAACATTGTGTTATTCTAAGAACTCCCCTGACGTGACAACATGTCCCTTTCTGTGTAAGGTAGACACTACTCTCTGGACCGGCAATACCATGGGAACCTATCCCATGTAGCCTTGATGTGGCTACATGTGAGCACAGAATGAAATGTCGTGCAAAGCAACAAATACTGAAAATTCTGCAGAGAAGGACAATAGATGAGAATAATAAAACATCACCACTAAAAGCTGCCTCGCTAAAATAATGAAAGGAGTAAAACGGCAAGTGACTCGGTGAAGGGTCACATGCCTCAGGCCTATGCTACAATAAGTGTATGTGTCTAATGACTAACCTCATGACACTCTCCCCACTGTCGGTTCAAGAGTGCTATGTAGTCTAACGATAAAAATCCTACAAGGAGTATCACCACAAACTAATTAAAACGCGCTAAAAATATACATGAATTGAGATAAAAATGTTTATTTAAAAAAAAAAAAAACAGGCATACTAACAGCGAGCCAAATTATGTAAAGAGAAAACTTAGAAATTAAAAACGGATGCAAGAAATTTGTCAAAAAATGGAAAGCCTAATATTAGATCATTAGCAATTATCATGATGCTGTAAAAAAAATAAAAAATGTCCCAGTGTCTTCAATTGTAATTGAATTTAGGAAGGACTCCACTATGGCAGCTGACAAACTAACCAGTTTGGTTATAAAGAAGGCGAGGGAGCACTTGTGTTCTGGTGCTTCAGCCAGTGGTCCGGCCAAAGCAAAAGTGTCCCATTAAGTGCCAGGTGTATTAGCATCTTGGGCCAATTGATCCCCAAATGGTGGCTCATAGGAAGCTTCTCGTAGCAATCGCGATCTCAATGTGCACCTCTGGTGATGAGCCCTCATTGAGAACAACATCAGATCTGAGTCCAAAGAAGGTACACACCGCATAGCAAGATACACTTTGGTGTATGTTTGAATTGGCACCATTGTCAACGAAAGATGGGCTGCACACATTTTAAGACTGGTCTGAATGACAAAGACCATTCAGACTCCAGTTCTTCCTGTAGTGGTGCTCTGAAATACTGCATCATGTGATCACAACATTGTTGGGCTGGTGGAAGTGCCATCTTGTTGTGGTGGAGCAGCCATTGCGAAGTATAAGTAGCAACAGCAGTCAGTCGCGGCTTGCGGTGATTAAAAGGGGCAGTGCAACACATGGCAGGGAGTTGAGGGAAAGGGGGAATAATAAAAAAATATATATATAAAAAATAAACTTACCTGCCCCGCTCCTCTCTCCATCGTTGCTCCAGGCAGGCACAGGCTCCCAGCCTGCCCTGCGCCAATCCGGACACTGCTCAGAGCACCGTTAGGATTGACTGGGAGCACCCAGCGAGGGTGCTCCCAGGCAGACTGGGAGCCTCTGCAGGCTCTCTCCAGCCCAGCAACTGTGTTGCCATCCTATCCCTGTTGTCCAATAGTGACAAGTCCTCTCAGCTGCTGCCTCCCTCCTCTGCTCCAGACTGTCTGCGATTGTGCTGTGCAGCCCATGCTGGGCTGCATCGCACTCTAAGTGAGCTCTGTTCTGCTGGCGGGGCTAGTGGAATTTTTTGGACAACTCCACGGTCCAAGCGGTGCGCGGCATTTCAAAAACTCTGTTTTCTCTGAATGCAGAGCGAAGCTCCCCGCACAGCCCTATTACAGAATATTTCACCATAGTTGGCAGTTGTTTGGTAAACGTCTTCACTTTCAAACACAGTATAGTATTCAAGCTCAGAAAACATATCAACTGTTTTCACATTCCAATTATCAGAAACAACCCTCTGGTGTTATTATTATATAATTCATTGAAACTTTAAATACATATGGAATTTGAATCATTTGTGTGGGCCCCTATATATCAAAGGATACATTATCCCAAACAATCCATTACAATTAGCTGAAATGTTCACTAGGAACAAGTCTCTTTGGGCTTTGTGAGAAGACAAGCAAGGTTTTAATAACTCCTCCACCAGTCCAACAGCCGAACGTTCAGGAAGATAATGACCATGTAGTAATAATAAAAAAAAAATTAAAAAAACAAGGAAGGAGAAAACAATCTAAAGAAGGAAGGCAAGCAGAGCTAGCAATATCCACAGATAGTTCCATGGGCAAATCAAATAGTTTTACGCCAAATGAACATCTTATGTGATCTTGATAGAGGTGCAGAATAAGATGCTGAAGAGTTTGAAAAATAATCTTTGATGTCGGCAAAATATCTGGAAGCAGTTTGTGCAAAGACTGGAACTGGTGTTGGTGAAGTAGAACTGGCAGATGTAGCTCTTGGTGGTTCGTAGTAAACAATTACATCCATTTGTATAGAATTGGAGAAAAATGATTCAGCAGGTACTAATGAAAGATAATTTTTCAGCCTCCCCAGGCTCAGGGAAGTCTCATTATTGATGCTTAAATCTTGAAGAGGCACATCCTGACTGGCAGTGAGAGGGGTCTGGATACTGCTCAGGATTCCTCGAGGTCTGCTGTGTAGGACTGGCCACATGGTGTAACTTAACATTGTCAATGGATACAAAGCGGTTTTCTCTGGAACCGGACAGCGGTGGTAGTATGACAGTTCTGGTATACCAAGTATTCCCAAGTCTGGAACCGGTGCTCTATATGATGGGCCAAAGTCCTTCTTTACAGCAATCTAATCACACACTAGATCCCTGACCTTTGGAATCCAGCCTGTTGCTGTTTTTGGTGTATCCTTCATTCCCAAAGCAGCGGCAGATGCTGATGAATTTTCATCACAAAAGTGTTGTAATTCCTGCAAGACAGTGACACATTTGTTTATGTCAAAAGGTGTGTCTAGTGCCACAGCATCAGGCCCATCAAGAACTGGGACATGCATAGGTATCCCAAAGAAGAACTCATATGGGGAATCCCTCCAAGGGACCTGCTAGGTAGATTAGTGACACAAAAGGATGATGGACGGAGTGCTGAACAATGCAAACACTCACAGATCTGGGTTTACTCCATCGTTCTTTTGCTCACCATGCCACCCCAGGTTGGACCCAGCCACATGCAAATCAGTCTTGACCATGTTCCTCATGGGAACAGTTCAGCCCGAACTGCCAAGCCAGGTCCTCCCTGGACCGGAAACAAGCCTCCTGGGACCGGTTTCAGGGTATCACCCTTCATCAGCCAGGCTAGCTTGAATCCAGTGGCACAGTGAGCAAGGGACTGGACTCCACACAGGTGGTTAAGATAACTACGACCTGTACCTAGTACTCTGGCTGTTAAGGACTGCTTTAAGTTACAGTTTTTCTGTTCCACTACTGAATTTCCCTCTGGATGATAGGGTGATGAGAAATGGAGTTGGATACCCAACCCCCCCTAGTCATGGTGTCCCTGAATGCTCTGGAGGCGAAAGCAGGGCCCTGGTCCGAATGAAACGCCACAACTGCATATGTACCGATGAAAACTTGCAAGTCTTTAATAACAGTTCGAGCCTCAGCTGATCGTTGTCGCCATATCCATACAAATCTAGAGCATCAATCAAAGGCGACTAGATTGCACTTCTATGCACCATCACATGTTAGGGGACCACAATGGTCCAGGTGCACGTACCGTAAAGGTTTGTTAGGAATTAGGAGGGGGAGTCTGTGGTGGGCATTTTGCGATGGACCCGCTTATTTGTTGGCAGATGTTGCAACAAAGGACATACTGTCTGGTCTGTTTGTATAGACCAGGCCACCAATAGCGTTTTTGCAATAGTAAGATGGTAGCCGCCATACCTGCATGGGCAGATGCAACCCCCTCATGTGCTGCTTTAATTAGTTCTGGTTTTTGGTCTTGGTTGGATTGCACGATCACCCACCCATTTGCAAGCTTAAATGGTAGGAATACTTAGCAGGATACGTTTTTGGTAAGGGCTTGTTGTCAGCAGAAGCTTTCACAGCAGCCAGTGATTCATCATCCAATCTTGTCTCGGAACTAGTAAAAGCTGCAACAGAAGCCACAGCTACTGCTGACTTGGCTGCTTCATGAGCCATAGCCTACAACATGCATTCCTACACATTGGTGGCCCATGGTATGGACAACTTGGGTGTTTGGTAGAATCTTTTTTAGATTGTTTACTTTCCCGCACAGGAGCCTGTGTTTAATGGTGTTCCCTTTTTGAGTCTCTGAACCCATTCTGTTGCCAGTAACGTAGGTATTATTAAAGGACTGGACACAGTAGTATGAATCACACACAATTAATGTTCTTAGTTTGGGATCCGTATGTTACAGTGCCATTAGCAGAGCCTTAAGCTCAGCCATTTGTGCAGTGCAGTCCCCAGGGTCTGTGTATATGTGTTTTGAGGGTGGAACTGGCCATCCTTCATTACACCACTTACTGCTGTACAATCAGCAAAGTGTTTTGTTCCTACTGCTGGTTGTGCAGAACCATCAGTGTAGACTATCATCTGATACTGGTCAAGTGGCAAAATATTTGCAGGCAATGGATATTCTAGTTTATATTGTAAGAACTCTTGTCTGTACTTTAGGGTCAAAAACGTAGTCCACATCAGTAGCCGTCAGAGAGGTTGCCTATTGTATACAACTTGGACGTAATGCTTTTACCTTTGGAACATTGACTTTGGTGATATCCTCAATAGATGGTACCGAGGTCACGACCACAATGCATTTTCCTAAAGGTGTCTCTTTAATTACAGCCAGCTGAATAGCAGTTAAAATCTTTTCAATGGGAGCAAAGCGTTGTTCAGCCATGGAATATAAATGTGATTTATATGCTATTGGGACGGTATCACCTTCATTGAATGTCGCATAGATGAACCTGATTGCACCAGCAAGTACTCTGATGACCAAGTTTGTTTTATTGTCCTGTGTATATAAGTGATTTGCCTCCAGCATGTCCTGTTGTAAAGCTCTGAGTATGCGTGTGTGTTCTGCTCTTCAGAATTTACTTGTGAAATCTGGGCGTATTAGATCATACAGTGGTTTTATGCTCTGTGCATAATCTGGAGTGTAAGTTCTGACAAAATTTTAAAAACTCAGTAATGATTTAGCTTTTTTATTGTGTTCTATTGTTGTAAGTGCATACAATTGTATAGGAAGTGCGGCGCTAGGCTCTTTCCTTCATCTCTTAGCTCGTATCCGAAAAACAGGACACTGAGGAAGGCAATTTTTGTTTTATTAAAATGGAATTTGTAGCCAAATTCTGCAAAACCCACTTCAGTATGGTCCACCCTTCTTAGGGGTTGGACAAGGTCATCGTTCGTCAAGTAAATGTCATTGACTGTCAAGTACCTGAATTCTCCACGGAAGCAGAACGAAAGTGAGCACCCAAAGCTCATCCTCTGGTGCCACCTACTTGAGACTCTGGTCGGGGCTCACCTGCCGGGGGTGAAAGGGGAATGGGTGAAAGAAGAGACTGCTCCTGAAAACTGGGACTTTCTCTCGGCTGGGCTATTCCCTATTCTCACAGTTCTTTCTTCTGGAATTCATGCTACATGGATCTGCCCCTTAAGAGGGTACCTAATGCGCACACACAATACATGCAGTAAAGCACCATTATCTTTCCCTAATGTATTTTGGTTACCTTTCCACTGTTACAGCATTTAGGCATTCCATTGACCCACCAAGCAGTCAGGTGCATTTAGCTTCTCTTCTGTGTTAACTCTTGCAACCCACTACTGGGATGGTAGCCTGAAATAGATGTAAATAACGTGTTTACCAAAAGACTAAGGAATAAGTGACTAACAAGTTTCAAGCTTTGTACCTGTTGTGTTACGCAGGATAAATGCAATTGCAGTTCTATACAAATTCACACCATCTGCAAATAGATGATTGATTATCCATGCAGTACTTTCTTAATTGAGATCAGCACCAGCGTAGTCAATTGATCCTTTCTTCATTCTATCCTCAGTTGTAAGCTTTATTCTAGTCATGTAAAATCCTGACAGAATAAATGCTAGCAAAAATAGGAACAAGGTGTGGAAAGGAAAGGGCGAGGAAAGAACGTCCCGAAAAAAACCAAAAGGGGTGGCAGAAAACCCTGCAACAAGCAACTGTTCTTACTGCCAGTGAATTTCTGTCATCCGTTGTGTATGCTTCCTTGGTTGTTGTCTCAGAACATGCCGCTTCTCCCTGCTGTGGCTCACCAACTCACTGCTTCTATTGGGGAATGAACGAGGAACAAAAGACCTTGGATTTGAAGTGAAGCCGAACTGGAACACTGCTCCCTCGACAGGACCAATTCTATGAAGCCACAAGCTCCATACATAGGTTTTGTTTTTGTGAGTGCAGAGACTCAGAGAGAGAAGACACTAGCCTTCTCAGAAATCGTTATTGAAGTGCGCAGAGGAGCGCTTGCGCTGTCACCAACACAGTGCAAATCTTGTGATATTCTCTATAAAAAGGGGGACTCTGACTGCAAGCTAAAACGGCAGCCATCTTGGAAAGCCTCAGTGCTGACCATGGCAAAGCAAGATTCTCCAGTGATTGATCGCAGAAGATTTCGGTTACCTTTTGGACCTTAAAACATGAACTCTCTCTCATATGTATTCTTTGTCTGATTCCTGACATCAACATAAAGACAATGCCTCAGGGTCAATGTTGTGCAATATAGAAGTTACTTGTGCTGAAAACAGCCCAGGACTGTTCTCACACCCCTCTGGGAGTCGTAAGAATTTCCTTTGCAAACCTACTGCACTGAAGGCTGTTTAATCCCTGCTTTCAGGTGCTGTATTTTGGCAGAAGAACCCATTTGAGAGATCCAGGGCCATTTTGTACTTTTTTGCGCACTATATTGTTGATAAGTGCTGTGAGCATTTTGTATAGCACATGTGCATTTGTGACTGCTCAAATCTCTGTACTTTAAGACTATTTTGTATGAATGATCTGGCTTCGCTACAGAGAACAAAGGGTTGTTCAAAGGAGATACACAGCATTTTAGCACCCCCTAGTACTCAAGATGTGTGAGTATTTCTCTACTGGTGCTGCAGCTTCATGCTTTAATTGGATATTGTGGTTGTGGTTAGGAGTAGATCTTACCGGTATTATGGGGTAGGTGGAATCCTTATCCAAACCTACATTGTTGGGATACAGCACTGGGGCTTGTGCCAGAGCCCAATCCACTGCGTAGGCTGCTTCTGATTTCCTAGAAACAAGAGGCGCAAGAAGTTATAATAACCTTTTCCCCGAATGGAAGATTGCGGGCAGATTCTGGTGGCCAGTCATTTTCGGCCAATAGGATATCGTAGCACATTGTAAATTTTTCTCAGATTATCACATTTATTTGTGTACCCAATGTCTCCTAATTGCAATTTCAATTTGTAAACTATGTCAGGGAAGAAGACGCACATGTCTGCAGTTTTGAATTCTAAATAGTTGTTATTTGCTGTCACATTCAGAAGCTCTTGAAGATTCCAGCTAACTATTGTGACCTCTGCTGCGCTGACAAGCAGAGTCAGTGCCCACTTCCTGTTCTTCATTAAATTTCTCATTATGCGTGGCTTTTCGGGCCAAAATTGCTGCCACCTTTTTCTTTTTAAACTGTGCTTTTTGTTGGGGAACTTTCCTTTTTAGTGGACGTTTCAATCGAGCATTGTGGATCTTTTCTTTGTTTCACTTACACGTTTCATTGTTCGGAACGCCCTCCTCTCTCACTGCGTTTTTCCAGTGAGTCCTGGAAGAAATGAGATTGGCATGTGTCAATATATTGGTATCTATCAGGAGTTTTCAAAGTTTCTTTTTTTCTAAGGTTGTAGCGTTTTTCAGAGGTCTCCGGACAAGGAGATACTCCTTTTTCTTTAACAGTATATATTTATTTATTTTTGTTTATCCCCGCATTTATTTTGAACCCACAGCCGCTTGCTTGGTAGAATTCTTTTAGATTTCCCTTGTAATTGGGGTGTACTTGGTCTGGCTCCCAGACTACCCTAACCTATGCTACTATAGGTCTCAGCAATAATCTTTGGCAGCTCACGTTCTTCATCCTGTACTGGAACATTCCGGATCTGTTGGCGTACTGTCAGAGCAACTGCTTCGAATTTAAGGCTGTTTAAAATTATTGAGGACACTGTGGCAAAATTACCTATTAATTGCAGCCCCGTATTCATCTTGAATTTGTTTAAACACCTTCAGTACATTCGCAAGTGTTGGTGTACCATGTGCAGTAGTATAGAGAGCAGCAAATACTGTCCCCTCTGTTGTGCAGTTGTCCACTGAGGGAATCATCCCAAACGGCAAGCACATTGTGCCAATTCGGTTTATCTTGGAGTCCAGTAGGGGGAAACACTGCTTCCAAGGCTCTAATTTTTTTGTGCCATCCAAAATGGAATTTCTTCACGTTTGGTGGGTACTCTACCCATTATTGAGTGCACTGCCTCTTGATTAATTCCTGCTTTCGCGTCATGTGGTTGCTTGCTGTGGCTGTGTTTAAGGTCTGCATTACAAATTGAATTAAGCATCTATATGTTTCTACTAAATTAGTGTACCGGCTGCGTACTTCTGCTACCGCTGCTGCATTTGAGTTCCATGCATACGTGTACAATTCTGGCCTCGTTGGTCCATTATTACTTAGTGAACCTAGTCTAACATTCTGTTGGACGTATGGTAGAGTGCCATGAAGACAATTCTGGTGTTCTTGATAATAGATAGATATTTCTAAACACATGTATGGTCTGTACTGTGCCGGTTCATTTGCTGGAGTGTAATGTTGAAATGTATGTGTGTTCCCATCTGTTGCTGGAAAGGTGGTTCTGTAAACTGTGTGTGCCTCAACTACGAATGTTACACCTCCTCCCTTTTCTGTGAGGCCATGTTGCAATAAGTGCTTTGTGAGGATGAATCTCATATTAGCTGCAATTGTGACCATATTGCGGTCTGCCATTATAACAAATGTAATAAATTAATACCTTGGTCAGAGACGGAAACACCAAGTGGGGAGAATCCTTTTAAAGGCTCAAGCTTGAACAACCTACAGCTGAAAATAGGTGCTACCTACTTAGCTGAGGAGGAGTTCCCTAATACCTCGGACGTCTCTGTAGATGTCCGTGATATTAGGGAAGTCTATACATGTAATGAGACAGATACTTGGGAGATCCGTAAAGTCAGTGCCTAACCAACGTTGACGGTGCCATGTCATAAGACTCTCGCCAAAGTAACAAGACTACTGTGTTTTTGGTGGCAGCACCACTGAGTATGGGGGACTGAGTCCGATCTCAAACTGTGTGGCAGCCTTCCAGCCAGCTAGCAGCACCTCACAGATACCCTAGGTAAAAGTGATTTGTGGCAGCCTATCACATGACCCTCTTAGACTCCTCAGGAAGTCGTGGTGGAAGTAGGTGATGCCTGGTTCTCTCAGTTACATAAGTCTCACATATGTAATGACAGCCAGAAGCATAACTTGGTTCAATAGGATTTATTGAACCAAATGCATTCTACGTAAAAAGGTATGAAATGCGATTATAAGGATGATGAAACCAGACACTATTACAACAGTGACCAAGAAGGTGAAACATAGAAACAGTCCCACCATATTGGTTGCAATAGCATTACCAATATTCCTACATACACTACTAAGATTCCTACATGAGAGCAAATAGCAGTGATAGCCCTAATCCACCCTTCTAGTCCTGGCAACGTAGCACAAGCCCCATACCTGTCTTGAAGGTAAATGAAAGGTTGGTTAGTCTTCTGAAAATCCTCAGAAATGGAGGCGCCAAGTTTCAGCTAAAACTATGTAGGTGACGTGTAGCATAAGATGGCAATTTGACTGGTATACTAAAGCAACCTGATATTTTATAATAAACATTGTGTTATTTTCAGAACCGCCATGACGTGACAACACGCCCATTTCTGTGTACGGTAAACACCGTACTCTCTGGACTGGCATTACCAGGGAACCAATCATATGTAACCTTGATATGAGCACAGAATGAACTGTAGTGCAAAGCAACAAATAAAGAAATTCTGCAAAGAAGGACAATAGATAAACATAATAAATCAACACCACTAAAATGCTGCCTTGCTAAAACAATAAAAGGTGTGAAATGGCAAGTGTCTCGGTGTAGGTTCCCAGGCCTCAGACCTAGGCTAAAATAAGTGTGTCTCTAATGACTAACCTCATGACTGTCCGCCTTCCAGTGGCTGCCTGACCAACCCTCTTTATTTAAGTCCCCTATTGTAAATAAGTTTCTGAAAGTACTTGCACATATGTTTCCCCTTTCACCATTTATTATGCCTCATCAGAACCTCAATTTGGTTCTCACCTACCTCATGTGTGCTCCTTTTGGCTGCTGCACTATTGTCCCCTCCGGCTGCTTACCATTAAGACAGCCTTTCTGGTGGCAATAACATCTGCAGGGAGGGTGAGTGAACTGCAGGCTTTGTCATCCAAGCCTCCCTATTTTATTGTTTCCAGACAAAGTGGTGCTTCGCACTCTGACCTCTTTCCTTCCAAAGATGGTAATCCCATTACATTTGGGACAATCTGTTAGCCTGCCCACCTATTACTCTCCTCCACATCCCTCTAAAGAAGAGGAGCGACTCCACCTTGTGGACCCAAAAAGAGCATTGTCATTCCACCTTGGCCGCACAAAAGAGTTCCGGGTGGACGACTAACTCTTCGAACGCTATGTTGGAGCAAAGAAAGGTTGGGCAGCACAGAAGCAAACCATTTCATGCTTGTTCGTTTCTATATAAAAGTTTGCTATGCCCTGGCCAGGAAAGAGCATCCAGAGGGCTTAAAGGCCCGTTCCACCAGAGGAAAGGCTGCGACCATGGTGTTGCCATGTGGAGTTGCAGTCCTGGACATCTGTCAGGCAGCAACGTGGGCATCCCTGCACATGTTTGCCAGACACTACTGCCTGGAAGAGACTGGCATTTCACCTGTTCAGTCCTACAGGACTTTTTGTTTAGACAAACTTGTACGCAGCCCACTGACAGGATGATATTGCTTGGGTATCTCTTCAAAGAAAAGGAATCTGCAGCTAGATGTCTCTATCAGATGAACAAGTGACACACCTTCATAACACATTATCTGGTAGAGACAATGTCTAGCTGCAGTTCCTTACAAACCCACCCATGCCTCCCCACTCTGTGGACAGATTTCTAGGGTTAAGGACGATCCCTTTCAGGGCCCTAGTTTGGACACACTAATGTCAGTGCACTTCATGGCTCTGCACTTCTGGCGGGGAAAGTCATTAAAAAAAATTGATGTCCGTGTGCCTGGGTGGCTCCTATATAGGTGACTGCGATGTCACTTCCGGAGACAACAAGGACACGTGGAACCAAATGAAACCACCTGACAGCGCACAGGGGTACTGCTCATGCAAAAATCTTCCAGATTCAGCCTGTTGCCTGGGAAATTCAAATGTAAGGAATCTACAGCTAGACATTGTCTCTACCAGATAATGTGTTACCAAAGGTAAGTAAATTGTTGTTTAGGTTGCAGTCTTGCAGCACCACATTTCAAATATTGCAATGTATTGGTGTTTTTTGCCATGATGTCTAAGTAGAGGCAGTTGCATTAGATCAGCTTTACAGATAAGTGTAATCAAAGACGGTAGAGGGCCTAACCACCCTTAGCGTCTTGATCCACTTTGCATTGATAGCAATCTCAGAGCAAAGTATGACAATGTTTTTTAATCAAGGGCAGAGAGCGACAGGATCGTATTCTGAGAAACGTGGCATTACCCTTCATATTTTGCTTCCTTTTGCTGACCCCTTTTTTGCTGGCCAAAGTACTCCATGCACTTTACCACTTCCAAACAGAGGTGAAGTGATGGTTCTCTCCATTCTAAACACAGGTAAATTGGAATATACCTAATTGGCACTTTTAATTTACTTATACGTCTGTTGAATATGGCACTATATTGTATTTAGGACCTGCCAATTAAATGCTACCAGTGGGCTGCATCACCCATTGTCCCACCCACTACAGTAGCACAATAAACAAGCAATTGCAATGCAATAGGTCTGATTTGTGAGAGTTAGAGCTATTGGTGCTGTAAATGACAATGTCTTTTACCTGTGTGTTTTGGTTTGGAGCGTAAAGGATGTATGAACAGACACAGGTGCCTTACTCCTTAAAGGATTTGGAATGGAGGAGTTACCGACGAGAACAGAGAAGCAGATGCAGCACTGTCTAGAGAACAATGAATGAGGAATTCCTCCTGGGACCAGAGAAGCAGCTGCAGCACTGTCTAGAGGATTGAGAATGAGGAATTACCACTGGGACCAGAGAAGCAACTATCAGAACTGTGTGCTCTTTAGGACCTACATGTTCTAAAAAAAACATGTCTAGGCCTGGTACAAGGTTTATTTTGTCAGGTCGAATTGGTTGTTTTTTTCAAACTGCACTACAAGCTGTAATGGCAGGTCCGAGCTGTTTTAAAAGGCTACTTTTGTGGGTGGTACAAAGAGTGCTGCATGCCCACTAGTAGCAGCTAATTTACTGGCCACAGATACATATGTGTTTTCACTGGTGTAGTGTGAACAAATTTCTGGGGCCAACCAAAAGAACACTAAGGCAGAAATGCCCAGATGGGAGGAGGGAGTCGGGGCCATCACACGCTGTAACAGGAGGAAGCGTGAACGTAGTGTGATGGCCAACAAAAATGTTCTCGTAGTGAAATCACCTGGGAGGGAACTAAGCACACAAAGGAGGGACATTAAGAAACATGCACTAATAAAAAGGAAGCATTTAAGACAAGCACAACAAACAACGAATGGCAATAGTGAGAGTGGTTAATGCCCATTGACTGAATACAGCATGTCTTGCAGACAACGCATGTGCGCTGCCTAGGCTTTGACCTAAAAATT
Organism: Pleurodeles waltl; assembly: GCF_031143425.1. NCBI lineage: Eukaryota > Metazoa > Chordata > Amphibia > Caudata > Salamandridae > Pleurodeles > Pleurodeles waltl. The sequence goes on along the minus strand of NC_090445.1, from coordinate 449,848,741 downwards.
GTCTCCAGGGTTGCAACTGCAGTCTGTGTGTGTAGTTGTAAACTACCATTTTGACCTGGCAAAAAAAACTTTTGCCAGGCCCAAACCTTTTATTAATACCCCTGAGTCACCCCTGAGGTAGGCCGTACATTCTCCATAGTACAACAAACACAAGGACCGACCCATACACCCAGACTGCAACCTGTGTCAAATTACAGAACAAATATACAATGGTCTGGTGGGGGAAACTTATGCTTAAGCTCTACCACCCCACTGGTACCTCATCCACCATGGGTGTGTTAGAGTGTCAATAAATGCAACAATAGTCCCAGAGTACAATGTCAATGTGATGATATTATTTCCACAGCATCATGACATCAAAGTTGAACAATCCGTGCAGGTAGCGCAAGGGGCAGAAGGTGTTTAGTGCACAAAACCTATATACTTCTGAATAACACAAGGTATCCACAGTGACTCCAACTTCGACATGAACGTATCAGTATTCTTATTACTCTATATTGGATAGCCCCGTGGGTATGTCGACATTTTGCCCCAAGAAGGAACTAATCCACGGTTCTCATCGGGACGGTGCCAACTGACTGATAGCTTTAAACCGAAGCAACTATCAAATAAGCACCGTAGAAGACCATGAATTCAATCACAGTGAGAGCCGTTATGAAAAGAAGGCTCCATTCAACCAATACGGACCTCACTGCACCGGAGAAATCCGTGTCCGATACGCACAAGACATTCAAACCAAGCGAATTTAGTTGCATGTCGTCTGCGTATCGACTCGGACTTCAGTCTCCATCTTTCATGGTTCATGAAAAATATCAAACTTTGCTGGTGCTCGTTGCTTTCTCGGTGCATGGAGTGACAAACCATGAAAGAAGTCAATGTTGCCTTTATCACGTCACATGCATGGAAATTAGAATACGGAAGTGGAATGATATTCACAACATTATGCAATTAAGTTGTTTCTTTTTATCTTCCATGGTACATCGATTGAGATTAAATATTCGGTGTACTAACTACCAGTGCACAAAACGGAAATCATGCATGCAGTGAATCTAAAACTTTTCTCCGTTCCCTAAATATCAAGGCCTTAACAGTTAGTATACTGAAGCAGAATGAGCTTCCCCATATTTTGCAATTCAAAATAAGTCTCTGTCATTTCTGGTTCAAGAAGCCAAAATGTGCAATGCTGCTTGCTTTGCCTGGTTGTGAAATAGCAAACCGTACATGGAGACAACATAAATTATTTGCCACATATCTACTTACCACAGGCATGACAAATGGTATACAGGAGCAGATTCATTGCCCCAACATTCTGCAATTTAGGTTACATCTGTATCTTTGATGGCTCATTAATTTTGAGACAAAGTAGATTGTGTGCTTCACCCTACCAGTGTGCTAAATGGAAAAAATGCAAGTCCACCTACATTTTTTGCCACTTCTCAGTGAGCCACAGGGAAGAATATTATCATACATAAACTTATCTTTCCAAAGTTCTACAATTTAAATTATGCCTATCATTGGTGGTTTATGAATTATAAGCCAAAACGTATGGTATTCTTTTCTTACCTGTGTACAAAATGCCAGAACATGCATGGAATCAACCTAAACCTTTAGGTACTTCCCTACATGTTGCAGGAGTAAAAATTGGCATGCAGAAGTGGAGTGATGTTTGAACACTATGCAATTTAATTTCTTAATATTGTTCTTGCTTCATGAGTTGAGACACAATATATGGTTTTCTTCAAGCTACTTGAAAATTAAAATCAAATAGCACCAACACCATGGGATTTCACTCCCATGGAGTGACAGTCATTTTTCAAAATGTTTACTGCCTCCTAGGGCTACGAGACAACTAATTCTAAATAGGGTGGAATAGCTTGTGTCCAGTGGCCCATACTCCCACAGGCCGTCGCAGGGAAAATTACACTAGTAACTTTTACTCCAGAATCCTGCAAGTACACATGACTCAAAATTGAGTGGGCGGCCCAAGAGTTTGGCAGACAGGGTACCTTGTCTGTTTTGCAATGGAGTACTGTTGGGCTTACTCCATTCTGCAAGGTCACCTTCAAACTTGTTGACTTCACCCCTCCTGTTTTCTGAATTCCTTTTTGTTGGCATTAGTACTGTATGCACTTTACCACTGCCAAAAGTGATTAAGTGCTTGTGCTCGCTCCCTAAAACATGGTGGAATTGACCTACACCTGTTTGGCACATTTAATTTACTTATAATTTACGTATAACTCCCTAGTATATGGCATGTATCTGTGGCTAGTAAATTAGTTGCTATTAGTGGGCCTGCTGCACTGATTGTACAACCCACATAACTAGCCTTTTAAAACATCTCTGACCTGCCATTGCAGCTTGTAGTGCAGTTTGAAAACTCAACCAATTCGACCTGACAAAATAAACCTTGTCCCAGGTCTAAACATCTGTTTTTAGAACATATATCATCCCTAATGTAGGACTTAAAGAGCCCACAGAGCAGGATGCATTGTATTTAAAAGGTAGGACATGTATTTTAAAGTTTTACATATCCTGTTTTTCATTACTGTGAGGCCTAAGTCTCCCATTAGATAACATTTGGTTATCTTATTACATTCAATAAATTCTAACTTTTGATTGGGAACAGGCAGAAATGTAATGTTTGGTCTCAAAAGAATTGTAATTTTAAAACATCTTTAATGGTTAAGTCTGGTTTTAAGTCACATTCAGAAAATGCCACTTTTAAAAAGGTAGCAATTTCTTGTTTTCAAGTTTTATTTATATCATGACTCAGTTAATTAAGCGTGAACTGACGTTTGAGCATCACTTGAGTCCCATATGGTATAGTAGGTTAAAGTTTGACACAAATGGCTTTTTGGGAGAGCCTTGGCTATCTATCACAGCCCCCAGATATTTGTACTCTGTTGCCTTCTTGATTGGAAAAGCATTCACATGACAAGCTCCTGACTTCTCAATCTTTTTTTCCAATAACCATGATTATGTTTTTGTCTAGGTTAGTAATTAGCCAGTTGAGTTCAAAATATTGACGTTGAAACCCGATCCTCGCTCAAGATATTAAAAAGTCATCATCTACATAAAGAAGGCATGTGATCCGGTTGCTGCCAAACTTAGTTTTGTAACTTGCTCTTTAAGTGGTCACAGAAATGTGCATTCTATTCAGTGACTTTTGAGGGGGAGCCAGGGTAACAAGTGGGAGGTTTGACGGTTAGAGAACAACTGGGAAAGGAACAAGGAGGTTGTACTTGAGCTGTGCTGTTGGTGGAATAAACAACTTGGAAGACTACTGTTGTCTAGACCTCTTCATCTTAACATTGGTGATGAAGACCTGGGAGGGGCAGGGACTATTTCCACCAACATCCCTCTGAATTGTACAGAACCCCGTGTGACGCTTTGGACGGGTGACTCCATGAGATACAGCCCAGAGTATAAGGTTTCAACTTTTGCCAAAGCAATTGTAAGTGCGACTATGGACTATTCAGGCGCTGCTTTATACAAACAATTTAGTGTTTGGTTTGAAATTGTGTTGGATAGAGTGTGAGACATTGCTGCACAAGTGGTGGTGTCAGGCTATGGTTGTTGAGTCATCCGCACGCTGCAGTGCTTGTGTGGTCCATGCGGGCGTGGTTTGAGTCCTGAACATGAGGCCACGAATCATTCACAAACTGTTGATCTCTGTGTGTCGAAAACAGCTGTGATGTAGAAGGAGGTCACTGGTTGGAAGAACTGCTTGTAGAGCGGCACGTACATCTGATTGGGGCTGTAAAGACGTTCCCGCATTTATTTCGGGTCAGCATGCATTTCATTTGGCGAAGAGAGTATTGTGTCTGGGCGAATCTCATTGGGCGAAGATGCATCACATGATGTGCACAAACTGTGACCACTCCCCCCACCCTCAGAAACATGATGAAATTGAGGTGATTTTGTGTGCTGACAACCTGACATGCCTGGTTACAACGTAACCTGTTAGCTTGCGGGAGAATTAAATTTGAAAACACGCTAAAAGTAATGCAATTCAAGACACAGATCAGGATCCAGGGTTTAAGTTCATCTCTTGTTATTATAGTTTGTTGCACTAATTTACTGATTTGACTTATTATTTTAATTTGTTATATCAGTTAATGTTTTTAGCTTGTTGAGTTTGATCTATAATACAGGTCTCATAATATGGCAGTGGCAAATAGGGTCTACCTCCACAATTTTTGGCTGACTCTGGAGAGCCTTTACTACCATGGAAGGGGTTGAAATGACATTTTGACTCTTATTTAATAACAAGTGTAGGTGAAAAATTATCTGTGGCCAGGAAGCAGGGTGTATTACCACTTAACTTGGGCATAGAAGAGTACAACACATATGAGAGCCTGGATGAAATCATAATTGGCAATGGGGAAGGGAACATTTTAATGTTCAAAGAACCAATTGGTACAATGCACTAATGACACCAGGGTGCAAAAATAAAGCTTTTGGCAAAGAACCCTTCACGTTAAGAAGCTGTGGATATAGTGAAGGGTATGGAACACACTTCAGGGTAGGGGGAAAAAAAGAGGGACAGTGCACCACATTCTGTGGACTGAATAATGGCATGTGCAGGTGACAAGGGAGTTGATGATAAACAAAGGAATCCAGTTAAAAAGATGACTGTGAGCGAGGATCTAAATAAAGGGAATCCTGGCACAGGAAGGGACTCCGAATTCAGGTGTTCCAAATGTGGTAGTGCGTATCACCTGTGTAATAGTCCAAACTGCAATGCTCGCAATTCGGTTTGTCGCAACTGTTAGGAAAAAAGGCACTCCGCTCAAGTATGCAAGAATGTCAAAGTTCATTAGTTAGTGAAAGTGCCTAAAATGAGTCAAAATGTGATCTTACAAGTTCTGCTCTCTTCTGTGGGGATTAAACAAGTAGATGGTGTTGTGGGTGGTGGTCACATAGCTATGTCTGAATGCCAGATTGTGATTACGGGGAAAACTTTCACAGTCTTAGCAAATTCTGTTTTTCCTTTCGCTCTTGTGGAAGACAAATATATGGAATAAACATATGGGTATGAAAAGTTCATGTTCCTACCTCCTGACATCAATCCTGAGGTGTATGGAGGTGTGAAGATAGAGCTGATAGGATACATTGTTATTAAGGAGTGAAACAGTGGGGAAACTCTATTTGGTCAAAAGCAGCAACAATCTGTTGTGGGTGGAGACATCAACGAGACTCAGGAATTACCCAGAACCCTATCTCTCACAATCAGGTTTTGATGATAGCCACCATAGGGGTGTAGAAGATAAATTAAAGAGACACAGAAAATTGTCAATCTTCATAGGCAGCATTTATAGGTGAGTCAAGTGGACATGAGCAAGTGATTCCAATTTGAAGAATTTTCACCAGGTCGTTGATACATGAAAACCACAGGAGTGAAAATGCATATCCAATCATGATGGAGAAAAGAATATTTCGACAACATTATGAACAAATACATGGTGTGTTGCTGACCACAGGAAGCCAGAATTACGCAAGCCTTAAGCATATCACCAATCACAGTGGAATAACATCTTGTGATACAGATGTGATACAAGATGGTGACAGGTGAGGGGTCAACATATCCTGGTGGCTGGGATCATCAAATGTGTCAATACAGGGGTTTACACCATACCTGCCCCTTGAGATGCAAATGTCTGCCTGTTGATGGGTGATTGATGCAATCAGTGTTACGTGAGCTGATTTTGGGCAAGCCTCGCATTACAACTTATTCAGCCGGGTACATTAGTTTATATGAGGTCATTTGACTTCTGCACACATTTTGCAGGCCTTGTCATTGTTGAACATCGCATGACAAGAACAAGACAAGATGAACTCCACACAAAAAAAAAAAGGCTTCCAAACCCTGTCCTCTGATATTCAGTGATGACACGGGGTTCCTTATTCCCCTGACACTGCCCTGTATCCCTCAGTGTTTAGTTCTAGATGTTGTGTCTGGCATATGTGTTGTTGCTAACTTGAGTAACTTACTATTGGTCTAGTGCATCATCATTCATACTCTTGGTTAGTCTTTGGTGGCTGTCACAGTGTACCGCTATTTGTGATAGTTTGTGTTGACAAATGTTACACATGGGACTTATTTATCATAACAAAACATGTATAATCACTAACTACCTTTTGTGTGTGTACCTTGGGGAAAAAATCTTTAAATCTTTCTTTCCGAAGACTGGAGCTCTGGGATGCCTGCGCTCTTATTAGAGCGGTAACAGAACTTTCAAGTTGGTGTATTTTTCTTTACAGCAGTAGATGTAAAATGTTATTTTGCATATTACTCTGTAATTCATTATCTTCTCGGTACTATTGAAGCGGGTGCGTACAAAAATTACATAATGCATATAACTTTGTATCATACTTCACTTTTAATTCAACATAGGTCTTTTCCCAAAACATGTTTGCTATTCTCCTTGATGTCTACTTGTATTGTCAATCTGGGGAAGTTTCTCAAAGTTCAAAAGTGTTAGTGTCATTCAGTGTTCCTTTTTTGAAGTAAGATGTATTTGTGTGAAATCCGCAGACACCATGAGCAGTACAGTACCACAGATAACCACTGGTACCCTTAGCCCTTTCTTGGCGGGCCTTAAAGAGGTGTTAGATGCCATTGTCTCAATACATTTCAAATGAAAACTTTAAAATGATGAGTTTCCTGTACCTTATTTGGTTAATCAGAGATCACCAGTACTTGCTGCAACAGGGCTTTCTAGTGAGGTCTTTCAGCCAGAACTGCAGGCGATGAAGTTGGTGGTGCCCCTGGTCCTTATTGTCGCTCCACTGGTGGGGCACCTTCTTAGTGTGAGACCTGTGCGTCCAGGAGGTTGACACCTCTTGCTTGACAGCTGTGGTAGTCGTCTGGAGAACCTGAAATGGTCATTTTCACTGGGCCTGCAAGCAGTGGCGTCTGGTGTGAGCCCTGGCCCTGGCCCAGGCCCAATCCCGGTTGGAGATCATGTCCATCTGGTGTTGTTGAGCCAGGAAGGGTCTGTTGTGGTTGAAGGTAACTCAACGTGACTGTAGAAGCAAATCATTAGATACTGACAGCGGAACAATGGACATGTGAATTGGCATAGGATGTGCATAGGCCGGCCAAGCAGTATTTTGTGTTGGTTCATTTTTGTCACTCTCTCAGGGGTGGTTCTCCTAGCCAATAAAACAGGGGGTAGTGCATCAATCCAGGACAGCTCAGTGGATGCACAAATCTTTCCAGTTTCATTTCAGTACACCATTCCTGCGCTTTGCTGCTCATGCTGCTGGAGGATGAAAGGCATAGTGCACTTTTGCTGTTCACAAGTCCCTTGCAAGACTTTTGATCACTTTGGAAACAAAAGTCAGTCCACTGTCAAAACTCAAAGATCTGACCACAGTCATCGTTAACTGTTCCTTTGCCTAGTATGTTTCTAGTTCATTGTACTTTTTGCAGAAAGTTGGAAACAAATACTTTTGAAGGGAAATCCTAATCCAATGGTGTTAATAAATCTCTTAGTTTGTGAGGGTCTGCAGAAAAAGTCATACTTTGATTGAAACAGTTCACGTAGACCACTCCCCCTTCTCTGTGTGCACACCTAGGGCCATTTGTACTAAAGCATTTTCCCATTGACACAGAATGGGTATAATCCTTTGGTACATCTGGCCCCTAATCCCACATTCTATTGTACTATGTGTGTGGTGTAATTTATAGTGTAGTAAAAGCAGTGGAATCATAAAGCATGTAACATTCAACATTACTCCTTATGGGACAATTCCTTTCAACTACATGTAGTAAGGACAGTAATAGTGAGTGTTCATTCACATATCATTTATTAAGGGCACGATGTTTATCATTGCCAACCAAACGTGTACTATATTGGAAACCCACAACTTGAATTGGTGTGGCCGAAGTGGTGCTAGAGGACTCATGCATCTAATTAATTAAACAAAATAGGGGAACCAGTCTAGGTGTGTGATGGGAGCATGTTCCCTGCTCTGGTCATAACTGCATCACTTTGAGAGAACAAGGTATATTTAAAATTACATTTAAATTGTGCAGGGAGATCACTTCTTTTTTCTGATAACTTCTTCATGCTACTTTTCGCAGCATAAACGTCTCTAATTATTCTTGGAAAGGAAATGATATAATTGAAAAAACATAAATCCATAAATGTGAATAGCCAATCTTCATTGCATAGTGAGTGCTTATATCTTAATATCATAGTTGCACCGTACTGTATCTTCTTCCTTTTCTGAATCACAAAACCTTTTCCCCTACTTTCTGTCCTTCCCAGCTCATCATGTTCTTTATATCCTTCTAAAACCTTGTGTTCCCTTTCTAAAAGTCCATGTCAGACAAGACTGTATCCTACTTGAACACACGATCCCCATACTCCACCCACACTATCCTGTCTGAATTACACATGCAAATGTTTCATTCTTCTTAACACATTTAAGGCATTGCATGTTCTAAGGGACAAGAAAATAGCCAGTAGGAATAAGAGAGAGAGAAAGAAAATGTGAATATACGTATTTTCAATACTCAAGGCCAGTATGGACATCATATTGCTGCAATCTGCTGACACGTGAAGGCAATTCATGTCACTGTACCTGATATAGGAAGATGTGCCCTAAAAACAACTCATGAACAATAAAAAAAGAATAACACAGCCATATATACAAAAAAAACACATCTCCATGTCCATGTTCTAAAACGTAGGAAAAACATAAAGGTAAAAAAATACTTTTGCAATAACCAATTTTTTAAAGCATCAGCATATACATTTATGCATCCCTGCGTCCACGGTGGATGGGAAATCATACAGTGCCTAAAATCAACACAATTCACTTATTTAATATTTATCAACATTCAGTTCGTACATTTGTTGTTCATTCTTCACTGCCAAGAACACATTCTAAACCAACTAGACTATCCTATTACCATGTACAGTACACATGTATTTGTTCCGTCAAGGGATATTGCGACAATCTGTGGCTTTGTGTGTGGAGCAAAGTCCAGTGTTTGTGGTGAGCTTTAAAAGGGTAAGTTAATTTCTGCTGACATAACAATATGAAAGCGTTGGCATCTTTTTATTCTGTTAATATCACAATTAATTTACATTGCATTGTGGCTATCACACTTTTTACATTAGTAGGGACTTTTGTGCCATCGGGCTTTCGAGTGGACCATCATTGTGCAGCAAGACAGTAGAAACAGGAGGTGGAGATGTTCTCACCGTGAATGCACTGGGCAGTTGCCAGTCTGTCTGAACTGCATTTGGTACAGGCTGCAGACATTATTTCTAATAATCCCTGACTCTCCGCCTGAAAGCCACAGGCCAGCTGAGCCAAACTGTGAAATTCCCCCAATAGATCTACCGTGAGATAATCAATGGAAATGGTAGTTTCTCGCTGTATTTCCATACTGTGTGTTGTGTGCTGGGCAAAGAGCTGCTCAGTAGGGTCAGTGTCCATTTCTATCGCAACTTGTGGCACTGATTTAAACTCCAGAGCCTTAACAACTTCATCGAACAACCAAATCATGCTCCTCCATCATTGTTCTCATGTCCTCTCTATCTAAGCCTGGAAACACTTTCTGAAACCAGTGTCAACTCAGTTCCTCACTCTTCCAGTCTAAGGATTCATCAGGACCACTAGAGATGTAGGGGGCTGATTAGACACATTGTTGTGGTGACCACCTGTGGCAGGCTGCTGGACGGTTTGGAAGGGGCAGGTGTTGTGCCAATGTCCGGGCTCATTACAAATGAAGCAAGTCATCCCATGTGGGGGTTGGGGTGCCGTTCTCCTGCCTCCAGATCTACCGCTTCCCCAGCGTCCACCTCATACCTTTCCATCCTGCTGTCCTTCAGTTTATTCATTGTTAAGCTATGTATTTTTATGAATTCTTACTGTACTGGCCCACTTCTATGTTCCTATTTATCTTATTTATTTGTAAATACTTCTGCCTTTGTACGAGCAGATTTGTGCCATGCTCGCTATGCCCTTGAGCAAAATCTATGGTCAGATGGTACTGCATTGTTTTTAAGACCCAGTGGGGGGTGACATGCCCTCCTTTGTTGAAGATACACTGGTTGTCCCACCAGCGTTAAAGACAATTTCACTCATACTGGACAAAGGCATGCAGTATGATGTCCCTGTGACTAGTTTCCAGAGCTTATAGCCATGGAGGACATGAGGAGACCACATTCACGTACATATCATATGCACAATATTATTACTAAGAAGCAAGAGTGGTGCTTGTGATACTACTTCACCATAAAGCGTACATACTTGACACAAGTAAGAAAGTGTCTACAGAGAAAACCGGTGCTATAGGTGCTAGTTTCCCAGCATCCTTGCTACTGAAATAAAGGAGACTGAAAAGTCAGAATAAGTGTAGTGCACAAACTCCCTCGCTTTGTGCCAGTGAGGCAAAAGCAGGTACGGCTAAAGAAACACTTGCGAACATTGGTGAACCCTCTTTCAGTCAGGTATGCATTCATGCACAAATAAGCTTGGAAATGGACCCTAATGACCCAGACACCAAAAACGCCCAAAGCTCCATCACAGGAAGCAATGGGAGGGTAAGAAGGATGGTCACTGGATTCTGACAGAAAACTACAAAAATACAGGAAAATAAATGAGCAATATATACCATGTGACAATACTAAAAATGATCAAATGAATGTAATATTTAAAATGTGGGGAAGACTCAATCAACTACTAAAAATTCTATGTCCACCTAACCTCTTGTAACCATGGTAGTCTTCCCCTAGTTAATATGCAGAAACACTTTACACATGAGAATTGGGTAGAGGGTTTGTTGGAGTACAACTACAAGATCCAGTATCTTCTGGGATCAAAGAATGTTTTTGACATGTGAGTTAAAGAGTTCACAATTTGCAAATCAGAATGGTAGATGAACGATGACAAGGATGAAGTGAAGAAGATGATTATGGATTTTGCGGTGTCAGGCTAGCCTGCTTTCAAGGAAATTAGAATAGAGGCAAACGGAATGTCAGGGAGGAGCTGTGTATTGAAAACGCTGACCTTTTCCACAGAGATCAGATAGTCCCTCTGGTGGAGTTATGGTACAAATTGTAAATTTGCCCATGAGAGACATTTAGGAAGGAATCTGACTAGGCGAGTGTGACACACCTGTACTGGTGGCCTGGGTTAGACAGACAGGTGGAAAGTGTGGTGAGGGTTTTGATTCAATGTGCACCAAATGACAAGTCCAGGGCAGTCAGGACTGCAATACGTTTCCTGTTGAGATCCCAGAAGAGCCCAGTGTTTAATAGGGGTTAGACATTGCTGGCCTTTCCGACCTGCCATCACATGGGGAAAGACTTGTCCTGGTTGTGGTTGATTATACTATAACTTTAAGTGGGTTCCAGCTTAATGTCTGATTACTGTAACTACCAGGAATGATCTAGAATTTTTGAGTATGTGTTTGCTTCAGAAGGAGTGCCCAAATGTATTGTCGCTGACAGTATGGTTCAGTTCATCTCCAGTGAAATGAAGGAATATTTAGACGAGTTGGCCATTACATATCATGCATGGCATTATACTCACCACAAGCAAATGGCCTGGTTGAGAATATGAACCAATTGGTTAGAGCGTCAGCCCAAATTGGGATGGAGAATGGGACTTCGCTCAAAGTGTGTATCAGGGAGAATTTGTGGGCACACTGCAATGCTCCCTACTCTATGACTAAACGTTTGCCATTGCAGGGTCCAAACTCAAACCAGTCTGGTTGAGGAGTAAGAAATGTGTGAAAGTGGTGGATTCCTGTGTGGTTAAGAAATATCAGGAAAAGTACAAAAAAAATGCATTGATGATAAACACGATGCCTGTACACAACAATGGAATGTGGTAGATATAGTATTTGTGAAAAGAACGGTGTGGACAAAAAAAGGTAGATCTAAATTCTGGGGTCCAAAGTACATTGGTCGAGTGAAGAAGAAAGTAGTGGTAAGTAATTATGGAGTGTCTAGGCTGGTAATCTTTGGAGAACATGATAGAACCAATTCAAGTTTATTCAAGGCAGATATCTTTCAAGATGTGTCTGAGTGAGAATTCTGAGCTATTTAATTCCTTCTTGGTTGCTCTTATTGCAGTGGTAAACCAATTAGAGAACCTTCTTGGTTTTCAACTTGAATTTGTTAACCATTTTTGCTGCCGCCATCTCACATGCTTTTATCGGGCAGTCAAAAGAGCTGGCCAGATTTTCCATCAACAGTCGACTGGTCTTAAAAATGCTGTTAGCTAAGAGGCCATTCCATTCCTGGATCGCTTGCCTTTGTGTGCATGATTCCCTTGTTATCAAGCTCCATATGCTGTGGAAAACACTCACCTTCAGGGTTTTAGTTGATCTTAAACACTTTCATGTATTTGTAGATGGGGAGACTAAGTAAAGTTTATGATAAATTCAAATTTCCTTGGGACACGAGTACAGGAAGGCAGCTGATCCTCATGTACCCTTTGTTTAAAACAAATAACCCCACTTGACTGCATATGTTAAAACACCTTTTTTCCCTATGGGTCCCTTCGTTTGAAGGTTGTGGTATATTCCACTGATCTTCCTGTAACTGTACCATATCATCTTCATGGGGGGCATAACATAGAATCATGTTAAAATCTCATGTTAATATTACTGGGGCACTATCATATTTTGACTAACATTAATAATTAGTGTTTGCAGCTTTGGGATGAACATGCGTTTCTGAGATAGAAGGTGGCTGACATCAATGTTCACTAGATGAGAGGTATTTGATTGTCCTATGACCAGTTTTCCAATTGGAGTTCAAGGGCCCATGGTTCATCAGAAATGATTCAATTGACTTTTAAAGCTAAATCTGAAGAGATGGCCAGTCCCCTTTAGGCCTAACTTTCATCTCTGATTTTGGTGCCAATTTGATTAATTCTATATACCCAATTAGCAGTAGCAAAGTCAGTCTCCAATTTTCTTGCATAATAATTACATTAAACTCTTGCCAGTAAGCCATGATGTCTGGATCAATGATTAAATGACTTAGGCCACCCATTCCATAGGCATATATTTTAGGTCCATTGCGTGTGGACCTGATTTTAGCTCCATTTTGGGTGAGTTTCCAGATCTGGTTGATAATACGCAAGGCAGCCATGTCCAGACAGCCCATCAACACTTTTAAGATTTTATTATTTTTGAACCCCTATCCTAATCATTTGATGCCTGTAGCCTGTGTCCTGGATCACATGCCTGTGAATGGGTGTCAGTTGTCCTTTGTGTATTCTTCAGAGGCAATGAGACAAAGGAGTACTACATGTTGGTAGGATAAGGGGAGAGGGGCGGAGCCATTCCGTGCACCACTTACATTTCAAAGGGCTGCCTCCAACACACTCACGAAGGAACTTGATACCAGCCTTTTGTTATCCTAGACTACTTGGAGCCTAGGTAAGGACAGGGAGGAACTTTCCAGAACCAGATGTGGGGGTAATCTAGAAGTTTCCCCACTTTAAAGGCTGGCACCTGTGGTAGTTATTGGACCCTCTGGACAACTCTACTGTACACACCTGGACCTGTGAACATTACAGAAGGACTGCCTTGATCCCCAGAGGACTGCCCTGCTGCTTGAGGCCTGCCTTATTTCTTAGAAGACTACACTGCTGCTTGAGGCCCACCCTGCACTTTGTGAAGGAGGACTGGCCTGCTTCCATCATCGCAGGCTAACCTGAGTAACTGCAGGGTTCAATTGGCTGACCTCCAGTTCTGCGCTACAGGGACACAATAAACTCCAGATGCCTCCGTGGAACTGCTTAACTGACCTGCTGAGCCATGCAGACCTCTGCAAGAGTGAGTCCCTGACCCCCAAGAGGTGCCTTCCCAGGAGAACTTGTAGGTTACTCCACACTCATCCCTCATTGACCTCATGAGTGATGACTGTCAGACTCTCACCTGAATCTTCTCGCAGGAGTGAAATGGACCACAATGTGAGTTCCCAACTTCCCATAAGTCAAAGAAGACCCAAAGTCTAAATTGGTCCCAGGGATGAGAGGATGAAGGAGCCTGGTAGTGTCACTGGGTTGCACTCTGGTCACCTGGCCTTCCTCACGCCTTTCTCTTTTCTGAAGTCAACAAGGACAAAAGATAATCAGGCCCTGATACACATTAAGAGCCTGAAATCTATGGTAAGTACAGGGCGTTTACTCAAAATATCTTATGTACCCTCCTCCATATGTCTAGTGCATGTCAGAAAGCAAGGCACATGTCTGGCGTGGTCGCTCCGCACCTGAGCGCCGGTGGTGCTCAACATATATATATACATATGTGTATATATATATATATATATGAATACCAAGTTCTTCCCTTTAGGGATTAGTCATCTTTTGAGCCCATTCCAGAAGTACATAAGTTGGGTTATCATTCTCTACACAAAATTGGTGCATTGTATCTATACAGCATCAGAGTTACAAATGATTTTCCCCTTTTTGATTTAGCGAACATGTGCCTTGCTTTCTATACGTATATGAACACTCATCCGGCGTGGTCGCTCCGCACCTGAGCGCCGGTGGTACTCAACAGCTGACGCTCACCACTGCGTCTATGTAATAATACTCTCTCCCTTCTTCTACAAAGAGGATCAGCACTCCAAGGCGGATATTGAATATAGTTTAATTAGCAATTTCCACAGGACCTCGTTTCGGCATCTCCACCTTCATCGGCCTGTTGGACACCATGTTTGTTTACATTTTATACCTATCACATGATAGTATCAGTGAAAGTTCACAATTGAACAACATTTCTATTTCAATTGGAATTGGCGACATTTCATTACATCTCTAATTGTTAATATGTGATGTGTGTTGTTTACAATTTTGTTAATGTTGAAAATGAAAAATCCTCGCTTGTAACTACATCTAAAAAGGTCATAATAATGCTGATAGCTATTCAAGCGCTATTATATATCTGAGTCTAGGATCCTCAACCTTTTTTCTCTATCTCCTCCTCTTACATCCTTTGATTTTCCATCAATTACACTATATTTGAGGTCTTTCACATCCCCACCATGTATCTCCTGAATATGTCTAGCTACTGGGTAAGTATCATCTCTGTTTTGGACAGCTCGTAAATGTTGTAAGATGCATTTGGACTTGTAGCTTGGTAATTCCCAATGGGAATTAGAAGAGAATGTTGTAGAGACTATTGATGAGGACAAAGTAGTTGAGAGATTAGAGGCAGAAGGTCTACAAATGGATGAAGAAGGAGGTTCACATTTAAATCCTAGATCTACAACTATAGCAGCATATTGTGGAGATCTGATTGATCAATTAGCAGAGACAGTGATAAAAGATTAAAAAAAATTGAGGTGCAAAGAAATGAAGAAAGAGACAGAGTTAAATAAGAGCTACAGAAGAACATTAGATAAACTGGCAAATAATCCAGAATTGGTAATGAGAAGCTCGGACAAAGAATGAAATATTGTGATTTGGCCGTTAAGCGATTATATGGAGGAGGCATACAAGCAATTAAATGATGTGGTTTGCTACAAAAGGGTCAGCATAGAATATGTGGAGAACGTAAGAACAGAATTTGTCAAAGCATTATTGACATAGAAAGATCAAGGCTTAATTAGTGAGGAAGAATGCAGGTATATGAAGATAGATCCTCCCAAACTACCAGTGTTCTACCTTCTTCCTAAGATACATAAAAATTCCACAAATCCACCAGGAAAGCCAATAATTGCAGGTCAAGGAAGTCTTTTTGAGTTTGTGTCACAATATACATAAATACATTTTTGAATCCTTTGTTGCAGAATTTGCCCTCATACTTGAAAGATACTACAGAATTCTTACAACGAGCATTTGACGTGAGCTGGGAGTCAGATATGTTACTCATGACACTGGATGTTACAGCACTATACACAAGTATCCCACATAAAGATGGAGTAAGATCAGTAGAATATTTTCTGAGAGGTAGACCTATAAGATTTTATAAGCATAGTATCATGTTGACCAGTATGATTAATTGGTGTCTTCAACATTATATATTTTTCTTTAATAATTAAATTTTTGAACAACTGTGTGGGACTGCTATGGGTACCTGTTTTGCTCCCAGTTATGCAAATCTGTACATGGGTTGGTGGGAGGAGCAGGTCCTAAACAGTCCACCTTTAGATGTTTGGAATGATCATATTGAAATGTGGTTGCAATATATAGACGACATCTTTGTGATTTGGAAAGGAAATGTGGAGAGTGCCGAAAAAGTTATAAAAGATATTAATGAGAATGATTTGAACCTGAAATTTATGGGTAATATTAGAACACACGAAATTGAGTTCTTGGATGTTAAGATTAGCATAGAAAAAGATAAGTTACAGACTACGTTATATAGGAAACCCAAAGCAGGAAATAGTCTATTGCATGCAGCCAGCTTTCACCCCAAACCATTGAAAGAAAGTATTCCATATGGGGAGTTATTACAAGCAAAACTAATTTGCAGCACTGAGAGTAATTTTGATGAGGTCCAAAAGGATATGATGATAAGATTAAAAGAGAGAGGATATTACAAAATGACATTAAAAGATGCTAGCAGAAAAGTAGGTCACCGTTTGAGAGACTGTATATTGTTTAATACATCAGAAAGTAAGATGAGAAAATCAGACAAACAGCAAAATTGTCGTTTTATAACTACCTACAATAATGCACACACACAAGTGGGAATGATACTGCAAAAACACTGGCACATGTTGAGAAGTGATCCTATTATAGGAGGAGATATTAAGAAAAATCCACAATTTACCTAACGTAGGGGGGAAATCTATGTGAGATATGATAGTGAGGAGTTATATCAGGCAGAGTGAAAAGAATAAGACTTGGTTGAATCAGAAAGATGGCTTTTTCAAATGTTTGAAATGTAAGGCATGTAAGACTGGTGGCAGTTGAGATAAAAGGTAAAACTGGGCATAAGATCAAGGGAGTATATACTTGTAAAATTGAGTATGTAATATATATTCTCTGAAATGTTGCTGTCCCAAAATATACATAGGAAGCACCAAGCTACAAGTCCATAAACGCATCTTACAACATTTACGAGCGGTCCAAAATAGAGGTGATACTTACCCAGTAGCTAGACATATTCAGGAGATACATGGTGGGGATGTGAAGGACCTCAAATATAGAGTAATTGATGGATATCAAAGGATGTAAGAGGAGGAGATAGAAGAAAAAGTTGAGGATCCTAGACTCAGATATATAATAGCGCTTGAATAGCTATCAGCATTATTATGATCTTTCTAGATGTAGTTACAAGCGAGGATTTTTCATTTTCAACATTAACAAAATTGTAAACAACACACATCACATATTAACAATTAGAGATGTAATTAAATGTCGCAAGTAGTCATACTGGGTCCTATGTCTCTCAGAGCCTCCACCTGCTGCCCATTGATGGGGAACCACTGCCTACATTTGGTAGTATTGTTAGGCTTGTGAGCATTTGCCACCATCTCTCTCTGTTACCCAGGGACATTAGGGTAACCACTGCACTCACCCTCCCGCCCCCACAATACTAAGTAGAAAACCCTGCTTCCCAGGTGCTACACTGGCCACCCCCAGTGCTTGCCCACCATTGGGGGCTTCTCCCTTTTAGGGCAGTGGGCCCCCTTGATGTGCCTGTACTTGTAGCACTCACAGCATTTACGGGGACATTTCCTGAGGAATTCTTTTCAGGATAACCACCTTTCTTTTGGTGAGTTTGGGACTGGGTGTCCTTCCCATGAGAAATGTTTTGGGGGCCTTTTGAGAACTTTTTTTAATTTTTGTCTCCCCCTCCTTCTTATGGGGTACCCTGTCAACCCTTTTGGTCATCCCCCTTAGGTACCTTCTTGAACACTCTGGTGCTGACCCAGAGGTCCGCCTCCCGTGCAAGCTCTCTGGGTGAAGTGAGCTTGCTGTACTCACTTTACTTTACTGCCCTTCACCCAACCACTGAATGCAATACTGGAGTAATCAATGAAATATAGCCAAGACTGACTGTCCCTGAACCTTGGGCTGTATTTCTCTGTGGTGAGACTAATTCTAATGACAAGGATGGCTTTCATTAGAGCATACCTCATCTGGTCTTCTACTGCTAATAGGGTATCTTTCCCAATATTTGGCATATGCTTCCAGATACTGCCCCCTCCCCGATCCTTCTCTGGGACTCTATGCATTCTCAGGGTTCTCTCATAAGCTGAAAAAACATTTGCCAATGTTATCCCCCACCATATAGCTAGGTACCAGAAATCTAGGGATGTGGACATTCCTTTCTACACTGGACACTATGCTGTCACTGCCACCATTGCTGCTAGACTCTGAGATTTGTTTAGCTTTTAGGTCTAGCTATTTTAAACTCACTTCATGAGACAATAAACATTTCTTTCCCTTTTAGGCCCTGTCAGCTTCAGCCATTTTCACCTCTACTGCCAATTTCAAATTGGATAGCTGCAGTTGAACTTCCCTCTTAGCCCTCCTGTCCTTCAACTCCTCTGCAGACAGATTGTGGGAGGAGACACTGCTCCCTGCCCTGGTAGGAGACTTCAATGCTGCGGACAAGTTGCCCTCAGAGGCCAAGGTCAGAGGGTTTCAATCCTCCTCCCCTAATACGTCCTCCCCCTGCATCCTCATCATCCTTCACCTGATCCAGGGCTCCAGTTAGTATCTGTAGTGGACTTCTTCATAGGCCCTAAGGGCTTTCTCGCACTCTTGCTATTTTGAGCTCCTGTTTACTGATAGCCCCTTCTCCCTGCAAAATCCATCTCCATGCTTGCAGGCAAGTGTTGCAGGTCCACAAGTCAGGCAAGAATGGGATAAAATTTGGGGAAAGGAAAAATAGCCAATCAAGGAGAATTTAGAAAGATGTAAAATCTGATTCAGAATATTTATTTGGGATTTTAGTTTCACATAAAATCATGGAGTGGCTCTGCACAAACACAAGTACTGGGTCCCAGCGCTGCACACCAAAGTGAAAAAAGAAATGGGTTATAGGCAACAACCACGATTCTAGTTAGGGCAAGCCACAAAAGTAACTAAATTAACCTGTGCTTAACCCTTTGGTAGCTTGGCAGAAAGCAGTCAGGCTTATCTTAGAGGGAATGTGTAAAGTATTTATGCAGCACACAAATATTAATAAAGTGAAAGCACAAAAAATCCCAACATTTTAATGAATAATTAACAAATAAAATTATACCTGAATGAAAAAAATCCAATCAGTAGAACCAGAGATATTCAAGTTTGAAGTTTTCAGTGAAAATGGTACCTCAAAGCACAATGCACTTACTGTGGTTATCTGGTCGCAACGGACCGGAACAAAGTCACAAGCTCAGGCTGACTGCGATGGAGCGTGGGATGAACACATGGTCACCCTGGGAGTTGTACCATATGTACTTGATGCAAGACTTCACGACGAGTAGATTCCTATCAGAAGCTGTGGTGCGATGCAATGTCTTGCGTTATGTTGCGTAGTGCTGCATCTGTTCCAATCAGGAGCCACAAGGTCCTGCATCGAGTTGCATTGTGATGTATCTGATTCTGGTAGAATCCACAGTTAGTCAGGGAGGAGCACACTCTTATGCCAGCCAAGGGTCCAGGACTTGGGGAGGCAGCTCTTGGGGATCAGGGTTTCCCTCCAGCAGAGAAATGCCAGACTCGGACAGGTCCAATTGCAGCAGGTCAGCAGGTCAATTGCAAGGAGGCCTCTGGAACCTAGGTTCCTGTAGTGCACACAGGACATCAGCCAATTGACCCTTGGAGTCACTCTGGCTTAGCCTGAGACAAAGGCAAGCAGGTCCAGTCTTCCTTCTCAGACAGCAAGGCAGTCCTCAAACAGCATGGCAGTCCTCTTTTCTATAATTTCCATATGTCCAGGAGTATTTCGAAAAGTGGCTCTGGAGGTCCAATATGTACACCTGGGACCAGCCTTTGTGTGGGGGCGGGTGTGGGACTCCCTGTCGTACCCTCCCATTTGTTTCTGGAAAGTTCTTACCCTTCCCATGTCAAGGCTCAATACTTTCAGGGGGTGGCAAAAGGCAGGCCTAGTGTCAGATTCCCTTGTGTGTACAGGAGTCAAAGCCCATTGAAGTGTAAGTGATGCTGGTACAACCACTCCCAGTCATCCTGCAGCAAATGAGATACCCACCCTTTTGGGTGAGCGGGCACAGCCAATTGGGTTTGAAGCTACAGGGAGGGCAGTGGTAGAAAGGGGGTGGCAGACAAAGATGGTGCTAGGGTGGTCCAAGATGGTTCCATCACCACCAGGGATTGTCCACTGGAGGAGGATTTCGAAGATGATGTGCTAGATTCAGTCTCCCCGTGGCACTCCCTTTGCCCTCCGGGCCACTGGGTCCCTCACTGTCTGTGGTATCAGCACTCTGGGCCCCGTGGTCGGCGGCTTCCCCACTAGCCTGTGCCCCATCTCCTTCGCATGCTGATGCACAGAAACAGAGAGAGAGCGAGAGAGGGAGGGACAGATAGAGCGGGAGAGAAAGGGTCATCACATTCTTCACATATACACATTACAACATGCACAACTGTAGGTATACATCTCCTGGCAATGTAATACCATATTGAAACCCCCAGACCCTACATCATGTCAAAACATGTTACTTCTATCTACCCCATTTGTCATCTCTCTCACCGCCATCATAATCCATGTAAGGGAGCACAACTGGAGCATCCCATCAATCACCTGTAACTCAAAGTCAGCATACCCATCATGCCCTGGCTAAAGCTGATATATCATCCTAATCCAACTCATAACTTTCCATATTCTAATCACTTTAAGGAAATGCAGTTGAGTGAAAACACCATATCATGTCTACTCCGACTCTACACCTGGCCGGGCAATGAACATAAGTCATGTTCCATGCAAGTAAAAACAACTCTCTTCACAAATGGCACAGCTCCTGCCATTCCAATCACATGCCTAGCTGATCACTCTGTACATAAATTACACAATGGCAACAATCTCTGATGAAGACACAACATGTGGCAGTCCAATACAGTTTCCATCACAGTTTTACATTCCATGTCTTGATAACAGCTATGTCAATACATGTACCAAATCTTAGAGGACTAGCTGCAGTCACTATTCACAGATATTCCCTATTACACCATAAATGCATGTACTGCTGCTGTGGCCTACGTAACACACATGAGACATCCACTGACAATCACAGAGAGCATAGTTACAACTGCTAAATAATGGACAGCCTACTAATTCCTAGGAGGGCACATTACATTCCACCTGTCCTGCAAATTCAGAGCCACAGCATTACAACATGAGTACACCAACATCACTCATAGCATTTCTGATGTGTGATTTCCACTAGCTAAATCCAGACAACACACATGTACACATGGACCTACATGACTGCCATTGCACTGACAACATATCCCACAACAACAACACCTGTATGAGAAATAGTAATTAATCTAAACCATGACATCTTGAAATATGAGGTGAGCCAATACCAATTCCTATCCTAACTGCCCACATCAGCTAGGCTAAGGGTACCATTGATTGTCCCTTCTCTACAAGATCTGCCCCCAAGTAACCATAGAAACATGATATAGGCAGTTAATACCATTAGTTGCACTCGTATTGGTAGGGCATTGGCACATCTAGCATGGACAGTGCACATTGCCAAAGGGCAGGACAGCCTTGCCACTTACCTCCTCTACAGCAAAGGCATTAGTATAAAAGTGATTTGTCCACAAGTCAATGGCATGGAAATGCATGGTAAGGGCAAATAGACAAAGTCAGACACACATAGTTGGATGTCCTTCCATTGCAACCTTCATATACCCCATTGTATGAATATGAAGGGACAACGGGGACAACTCCACAAACCCTTTTGAACAGTCCAATACTGGCCATACCTATTGAATTAATGAGATGCCAGCCTCACATGGAGTCAATACATGTACCAGGACACAAGGTAACTAGGCCCTGTACCAAATATGTCAGGCCCTACATAGCATATACAGCTGATCTTTACAAATGGGAGTGGTCTGACACCTTAGAGCTACATTATTATATGATCTGATTAATGGACCTGTAAATAATAGATGGGTAGGATAATACAGCAGCTTACAGACATATATATATGGCTGGGTGGAGTCACACATGTGGCACCGTCATATCTATATGCAGTCATAGATATTCCTTGAAACAGGGGATATAAACATCCACATACACAACCGTAAGGCCAGATCACCATCTGTTATTCAGGCAACTTGAGTACTATGTATTCCCAGTAGTCAACATACATGTAGCACCTACTACAGTGTCACAGCTGCTAGAGTGTGACAGCAAACACCATACTACCAGTGGAAAGTACATGGAGTCAGTCAGTACTTACCCTCTTGTGGCTTCTGTGCTGCCCTCAAACGCCCATCCCCCTCAGGGTAGGCCACAGCCAAAATGCGGGCCATTGGGGGGGGTCAGGGTCCGATGGGCACCCCTTTGTCATTGGGAGGACATCCCCAGCAGTGTCTCAGGTCTTCCTACTGCTTTCTGCAATGGGTGCTCCGCCAGCTGTGGACCCCCAGGGTCCTCACTTGCTTGGTGATGGCACACCAAATCCCTTCTTCTGATGTGCGTTGACCTGCATGGATGACACAGACAAAAGGAGAAGGTCATGTACACATGCGCCACACCAACAGGAGTGGTCAGTAAACATCAGTCACAGCAAGTAGTTACACATACCCATCGTCTCTGCACATACGCCTTCACATTATGCCATCTACAGCTTCACAAGTTCACATGCCCGGTGCAACGTCACACAGAACACCTATCACACATAGCTAGGACATTGGACTTACCTGCTCCTCTGGTGCCCCATACAGCTGTCCACACAGGGGTAGGACCTTCCCCACTAACCTTTCAAGCTCTTCTGGGGTGAAGGCAGGGGCCCTATCACCTGCAGGACGTGGCATGATGGCTCTGAGAAGCAGTACACAGCAGCTCACGTCGTGGAGGTCTTGCTGGCAACAGTGTCAGGAGTCAAGTGAGCAATAGTGCAGAAGATGGAGGTCACGGCCGCCACGTTCATGACCGTCACCATCGGTGGACATCACCGTTGGCCCAAGTCCACCAAAGGCAGCTATGTTTTCCAATGGCAAGTTACATGGTGGTTGCGACCGCCTACCACCATGACAACTTCCACCGTCGTACTTAGGTCACTTCCACCTGTCCAGTACAGTAGATCAGGCATCTGCCCTTTTGGGCACATTTAATGGATGGAAGTGTTTTCTAATCTGCGTCATTCACTTACTCCCCTAAAGTGCTGTATATCTGTATGTAGTGTCATCATATTTGAATCACATATTGTGCATATGTGAAGTAAAAGCTGTGATGAGTGAGAAAATATGGTGATAGCTATGCACAGCTACTCAGAGGTTCTCAGTCCACAGAAAAATATAGATTGATTCCAAAAGTATGTGTGATTAGTGCAGGACAGATAAGTCTTACACGCATATACTCTAACAGTAGTATCATATGTAAAGTCCCATTGTCATAGTTGGCAATGTGCACCAAGGAGCCTGTAATTGGATGCATATCTATGGGCTGTACTGTATATGTGAGATGTGCTAGGTGTCCTCTACAGATGTTAGGTGTGAGGTAATAAACAAAGTGTACATGATGGGTGCATATTGCATAACTCATACTATTTTCACTTGTCTTCACATAGTTATCCTGCCATGCAGAGAGTGAGGCAACCACAAGAGTACATCCACTAGTAGACCTGGACACCATGGAGGAAAGACATGTCATCCAGACATATCGTCTTAATTGTCATACCATCATGGATCTTTGTACTCAGTTGAAGCCAGATCTGATGCCTGCCATTCGCAATCCCTAGGTCATACCTTCCATTGTTCAAGTCTTGTCAGTGCTACACTTCCTGGCCACAGGCTCCTTTCAGAATACAGTGGCTCTAACAGCAGGGATGTATCATCCCATGTTCATTCTGGTTTTGAAGGATGTACTGTGAGCATTGTTGAGACACCTGGACAGCTACATCAGGTTTCCCCATAAGCGGATTTGGCCTATGTGAAGGCAGACTTTAATGAGATGGGACACGCTCCTCATGTGGTAGAAGCCATTGATGGCATCCATGTAGCCTTGGTCCTTCCCAGTGCCAATGAACAGGTGTATAGGAACAGGAAAGACTACCTCTCAATCAACGTTCTGGTGGTGTGTGTGGGAGACTAGTACATCTCACAAGTCACAGCCAAGTATCCAGGTTCTGTGCATGATCCTACGTCATGCGGAACAGCAATGTCTCACAGCTAATGACACGACTCCACACATAGAGGGCCTGGCTGGTTGGTAAGTTTCCATTATAGTGTGTGTTTGTGATTTATGTCTCCTGTCATCACAATATAGCAAGTCCCACATATGTGTTTGTGGTGTTCAACCATTGTTTTCACAGGTGACTCAGGCTATCCAAACCATACTTGGCTGTTGACACCAGTGAGGTACCCAACCATGCCAGGGGGACTCTGTTACAATGAGGCACACATGAGGACAAGGCAAACATTTGGGCTCCTGAAGGCAAGTTTAGGTGCCTGGACCTAGCTGGAGGAGCCCTCCTCTACTCGCCCCACAAGGTATGCCAAATAATCGTTGCCTGCTGCAAGCTCCACAATCTAGCCCTGAGACGTCAGATACCATTGATAGCAGATGAGGGGGCGGCATCTGGACTTGTGGCTGGAAATGCTGATATGGCAAGTGATGAAAAGCTAGAGGATGATGGAGGAGGGGACTCTAGGGCAGATCTCATTAATCAGTACTTCATCTGACATACAGGTATGTGAAGTGGACCTTTAGTTGTGATGAATGTGTATAACCAGATGTAGAAGTAGTTGGCTGTCATTACACCTCCTTCCTTGCTTCATCTGCGGGGGTGTAATGAGCTCAAATCCCTATGTGTGAGTTGCAGATGCAGACTGATATATTGTAATGTGTACAGGACAGATTGTTCTGCTTTTTCATGTATTGTTAAAGCAGATGCTAACATAAACATCTGGTAAAGACTTCTCAGATGTGAGGTATGTTTTGTGCAATATCCTATCCTCTTTTCCTTTCACTCACTGATTTAGCTAGATCCAGTTTGACTCTCCAACCTAGGCTTGAGGTATTCTATGTCAGTAACCAATGAGAATTGCTGACAGACATGAGAGGTGTACCTGACAGATATCTGGTAATATGAGATTAGTTTCAGTGGGGTAGTATCTTGTTTATCCTTCATAAAAGTGGGGTGGTAAATGCTTAGTCCTTCTCTTTTACCTGTGGGGTTGAGGAGGATGTAAAATGGTGTAAAACATGTCAGGTGAAGTTTCTGGCATATGTGTGAAGGTAGGATCATGGCCTTTCACTTCACAATGGGTGGAGTACTTTGTGATGGCCATGGGACCTAGCTGTGTTTGTGTTCTCACTTTGCGGTCCAAGGTGCATTTAACTGTATATTGACATAGGTGAGTATAAATCCTACAGGTATAGGGCCAATATTAGTGTATATTTTCAGTACTGGGTTCCATTGTAATGTTCTTTGTGTGTACCATGGAATATGTGATTTAGTAGCTATGGTATGGGTTTATGAAGAGCCTTTACATGGTGATACAGAGGACCTATCTATTTTCCCCAGCTTTGTAGATAGTTTACCACGTGTGTGACGTCTGTAACTTGTGTATGTGCTTTTTGTTACACCATAGCTTACATCCAGATGGTATTCTCTGTCATGCTGTTTCCTGAATGCACTACTGACTATTCAATAGTGTAAACCTCGATTTCAACCTCTTACACATCTGTCCTCTGACATTTCTGTAGTAATGTGTCTCCTGCGGAGGGAGCCTCCTAATGATGAACATTACACTGGCTGTTGCATCAGGGGGGCATGACCAGACCACAGTTGACAAGCATGGCTATTGTACATGGATTGTAAAGGACACATACACAGTTACTGTGTTCAAGTGTGATTTATTGTGCTTGTCAAAAGACTATCAGTGACAAAAATACTAGATAAATTAACATAAAAGTGATGGGTGAGTCATGGTGAATGATTTTATCAGGGTAGCTGCTACACCAGTTGGTTACACAAGTCCAGGGTTCTTGTACCATGTGAATGTAGAGTTGGGTTTCATGACAGTCAACAGGGTGTATCTGTGGCACACAAGGGATGACAAATCAGGAGAGGATCACTTCATGGTAGTGGGTTTGGTCTTGGCATCTGCTCCTGCTGGATGTCTGGATGGACGTCCACATTTGCTGGGGGGGGTCTTTCAACTACAGAGGGAGGGGTGTCTGAGGCATGACCTTCCCCTGGCTGGGCCTCCTGTCCACTAGCTGCTGCAGATATAGGAGGGGCAGATGTAACGTTGCTAGTGGAAGGGGCCTGCTGTGGTTTAGAGAAGGTAATCAGGGTGGTGTTGATGTCCCTCTGCACCCCTACATGTGTGCATTTTTGTACCTGCAACTGCTGCATGACTTCCTGATGACGTTCCCTCTGCAGCCTTTCATTTCTCCCCCACATGGTGATGATTTGGCCCATTCTCTCTTGGGAACTTTGGTAAGCTCCCAAGAATTAGGAGATAGTTTACTGGTCAGTTGTGTCCCTTTGAGGCCCCATCCTCTGGCCCACAGCATCCCTCCCACGCACCCTAGCCCCACGTGCCTGTGCCTCTGGCACAGTGTGCCCATTCCCAGTGGTTGCAGGTCCATCATTGTATGGGGTGGCAAGGTTAGACTCAGATACCTGTACTGTGGGGCGCACAATAGATTGAACGGTCCGTGGGACACAGGTTTGGGGGTGAATGGTTGCCTGTGAAGTTGATGCAACAGTGTTGGGAGGTGTTGATGTGGACAGGGTGAGGCTGAGAGTCATTGACTGACCAGGTGTCCTAGATGGGCCAGGTTGTTCTTCTGTGTCCAGACATCCGATGGTGTTGTCCTCACTGGGGCCTTCATCCTGAGGGGGACTGACAGTCTAAGCTATCCCATCCATGGTAGCAATGGCAAGGTTACCTGTGGAGGGAGGGAGACACAGAGTTCAGGTTAAAAAATGTTTGGTTGCTTTTGTGTGAGATGCAGACAGTGTCTTGACATGAATCCCTGCAGTGACATGCTACACAGCATACCTTAGTTGTACATACAAGTCTGTGACTTGTTTCCCTTACTCCATGTTGGGAGCGGTCATACGAATTGGGTACAAATTTTAGTGCAGATGCAATCTGATGATATCTGATATGTGACAGGACTGTTTCAGTATGTTACCTAGTGTAGAGACAGGCTTGCCAGATGTCACACATGAAAGCTGCATGATGCACAATGTTGCTCTTGTGGGAACACAGTATGTGAATGTGCAGGGGTAATTGTCCTGTAAGTATGTGTTGTACATGTGCATCAACTCTGCCATCTTCCTTTCCAACCCAGGTCTGGCTATTTCTGGATTGGTATCTGTGTCTATGGCCATTGTGAAAGGTCACTGAGCTATAGCTATTTTTTGCTTTTGTGTGAGTGCCCTGTCATTGCCATGTGCTGGTCCTCACTAAAACAATCTAGATGGTGTAGCAAGTAATTTGGTTATACATCCCTAACATGTGATGTGATGTGCACTATCCAGGTTTTCACAATGATGGGTTGCCAAGTTCTGAGAGTCGTAGTGATCTGATCAGCCAGTAGTTAACATGCCATTTCCAAGGGCTGTGAGGGCAGTTGGGCTGAGTGGAGAGGTGGCATGCAAGAGAGGGCCATTGGGTGATTAGGTGAGAGGTGTAGTGGCTACATTAGTTGGTTAGGAAGGATTTGGGTGGTGAGGAAGCATGCAGGATTAGTCAATTGTGTGACATGAATGTTGTGGGTACTTACCAGACTCTAGTCCCCAGGTATTCCAGTCATGCCCTCAGGATGCAGTATGTCCAAGACCTTCTCCTTCCAAGATGTGAACCGTGGTGGAGGAGGTGGGTGCCTACTGCCAGTCTTCTGCATGGCTCTCTGGTGCCTGTATGCCATGGAACATACCTTCCTGTAGGTTGTTCCACCTCTTCCTGATGTCCTCCCTTGTGTGTGGATGACTGTCTACAGAATTGACCCTGTTGACTATCCTTTGCCTCAACTCGACTTTCCTGACAATAGATGTTTGTTGGACCTGTACTCCAAACGTGTGGCTCTGCCCTGACTATTTCATCCACCATGACCCTCAATTCATCATCAGTGAATGTGGGTGTTTTTTGGGGACATGGTAGGTACCGTGTAGGCTGTGTGTGGGGGTGTTGTGTGTGTAAGGGTGCAGTGTTGGGTAATTGGTGAGGCCTGGGTGCTGCGATGTGAGTTGGAGACAGTAGATGCAAATTGTGTATGTGTATTGTGATAGTTGTGCTGATGTGGGGTGTGTGCTGAGTGGTATGTGTATGTGGGTCGATAGTGTACAAGTATGAAATCTCTTTTATACTTCTTAGGGTATGTATATGGCATTCTGGATGCAAACGATTGTGGGTTGCGTAGTGGTGTATTATATAGTGCAGTGAGAAGTTGTGCCGAGTATGTGGATGTGTGTCAGGTGTGGGGTATTTAAACTATCCAATGTAGTGTGGTGTTCTGACAGAAGTGAGTCAGGACCGGCCTGGTTCGCACCGCTAATGGTTTTCCACCATGGAAGAACCGCTGTGGTGATTTGTGGCTCCTAATCTTATGGATGTATTTTTGTAGGATTGGCGGTGCTGGTGGTGGGACCGCCTCTCTTCCGTCCTCCAGTGTCCTGGTGGTTTCAGAAATGTGGCTGTTTTTTTGGCGGACTTCACAGTGTGAGTCGTAATATGGTGGTCAGATGACTGCCAACATGGCGGTCTTTTGGTGGCCGCCAATGTTGCAGTTTTGCCAAAAGACTGCCAAACTCGTAATGAGTCCCTATATCTCTATCTACACCCACTCCAACGGTATCTCTTAATAACGGTTACAAGGTAACCATTGTTAGTCATTTGGTGAGATAGGCCTTACGTCATTAAAGAATGACGCTAGGAGTTTTTCACTGCCCAGACAAGAAAAACTTAACTACACATTGCCTCCATTCTAAATACAATGCACCCTGCACTATGAGCCTTTAGGTTCTACCATTTGGGTAGGTGTTAAAAAGGAAGGTTTAGGCCTGGAAAAAGGTTTATTTTGGCAGATTGAAATGGTGGTCTAAAGTTTCACCATGGGCTGCAGCGGCAGGACAGTGACATGTTTTAAAAGGCTACCTTTGAAGGTGGCACAATGAGTGCTGCAGGCCCACTAGTAGCATTTAATGTACAGGCCCTGGGTACACGTATTAGCATTTACTAGGGACTTACAAGTAAATTGAATGTGCCAATTTGGTGTGGCCAAATTTTACAATGTTTGAAGGGGAGTACAAACACTTTAGCACTGGTCAGCAGAAGAAAAGTGCCAGAGCCGTAATGCCGACAAAATACAGTTCAGCAAAACTTTTAGTGGAAACACCACACCAAGGATATCAAATCTAACAGTCTCACAGAAGCATACATTTCTGAATGCCAGAGTTGATTTGAAATCTATATTTTTCTTATAGATCTGAAGAGAAACCAATTTGTGAGAATCTTCAAGGTTGCTGCTGTAATACATTTTTTTAAAGAAAAGAAAAGAATTATTATGGAATACATAAAACAATGTAACTTTAATGCAGACAGTCCTTGTGAAATGCTATGGATCCATGTTGCTGAAGAAATTGGCCGATTTATAATTTTAAATAGGCCACAACTAAAACCTGGATATTTTTAACATGGAATTTAAATTGGACTAGCTCCTTTAACAGAGCTCTCGAAAACGTCTCCTCTATTTTATTTCAGTTCCATTAAACGCAAAGTTACCAGCACCTCCCAAATCCAGGTTATGGAAAAACAAGAAAAGTATGTTTAGATAAATATATAAGATTATATAGGTTTATGAGAAATTGGTCCCAATATTGTCACCAAAGTATGAAAGTGTTGCTTAAGTGTATTTCAAGTTAATGAACAGTGACTGTTTCAGGAACAATTGTTGGAAGAAACGAAAATAAACAATGGAAGTGACGCCTTACTGTAACTATAAAATTGATGATGCATCAGCTACTCAAAGGATACCGGAAGAATTTCCTGTGACTAGCAATGGGTCACCATTAGGTAAGAAGGTTCATGTTGCATTGACAGTGGAGCATGCACTGTATTGCTATTGAAATTGGAGACTAATACGTCAAAAAAATGAGGAAGCACGAAGTGCAGAGTAGGTGTTGTCTGTCACGTCGATGGATTTTTTCATTAGGATTGACAAATGGCTATAAACTGTATAACGTTATATAATACTGAGGTGTTGCTTTTTTCACAGAGCATTTTACAAAAAGACAACAGGAGAACACTGAATTAATAATTTTGTCAAAAAACGGAGTGGACCAAGGACCTTTCAGACGTCAAAGATATTATTAAATGCTGTATCTTTTTTAAAAACAGGATATGTGAGATGAACAGCCAACAGCTTTGGTAGAAAATCCATCATTTCAGGGCTTTTTAGGTCACTATTAATGCTGCAAAAGGGAAGAAGGTCCTAGCAACCCCAACTTCAAGAAATAAATCATTCAAAGAATAGATGTAACAATAAAGGCTAATCAAGTAAAATTACAAGTATTTAGCAGTAGTCAACATGTTATAATTCACCAATTAACATAGCTAAAAAGTTATTGTTTGATATGTTGACTCAAAGATTCCTTTGGCGACAAGGAATAGACCTATTGTGAGTAGACACATAAGCTAGAGAGGTTGTTTTTTTAATTACTATTAATAATCAATTGTGGCAGTATACATACATAGCAAGATTACTTTTATGTCAAAATGAAAAAGTTCTCAAATACAGTAAGAAATTACTTTTCTGACTTGATTTGTAAATTTTCCATATCAACCTTTTTTACAGTGTATGGGTCCCTGCGGACACCAGGACTCCAAGTTAAACCTCAAGTTGCCTATGTGTTTCAAGGCATCTGTTTTAGTGGGGATTGCGACATGTCTATGTTTTCAAGAGACTGGTCATATGATTCTCTAATGTGCTGTGAACTAAATCACTTCTAGATGCTCTCAAAGACTGCAGGGAAACACGAGAGGTGCCGTGAAGTGATTTGAGTAGGATCCCCAATCCATTTATGTTGGGTAAGCTGGTTTTAAGTATGACATTTGGACAATCTCAAAAAGTGAAATTAGCACATAGGAAAATCTATATTTGGAACATAAATGTAGGTCAGTTTAACAGGTGGCTCAAAACTGCATATATTCAAGTCCTTGTACTACCAATTTAAGTGCAAGGAAGCATTATATAGTCAAAAAAGACGATGAGCACAATGTGAATAAAATACTTTAAAAATAAGGAGGCTGCAAACTCAATGTAGAGATGGCTTGCACTGGCTTCATTATATTTGTTTATATATTTACACTATGGAGGGTAAAGTTGGAGAAAGGTCTGGATGCCAGCTCGGCTCCAATCAGGCTCTGCAGTCCACTAGAATGACAGGCCGAGCCAGAGCCAAACCGTTGGCTTGCCCACATAGCGTGAAAACCCTGGGTCTTGTTGTGATGTAGAACGTTCATCTTAAAAATGCCCCCAAATCCAGCAATCGGGGGACTGCGGTTCAGAAGTTCAGCTTGGATATATTTTTTTAATACATGCGGTGATGGAGTTGACCTCATCTCGAAGAACAAACGTGCTCAGATATTCTTCTGCACAACAGCTAGCTGGAGATGGCTGGAGATGGGTGCCTTTTAACCTTCTGGTGCCTAGTACACATGTTGTACTGTGTTGGACTCTGGTTCATGAAGTGTAAATTACATGTGGTCTATTCAAAACTACACAGCAGTCCAATTTTATTTACTAATGATATATGTTATGATTTCCCAGCTCACACTACAGAATATATTAATGTCGAAATGATTAATATATATACTCAAAACGGGTACTCTTTAAAGCTGCCATTACATCCAACATAGTTACTGGCGACTCAGCAGAATTTCTGTTATAGTGTTGTGGACATTGGAGAACTGGCTGAGTTCCAGTTGGTTGGTGCCTTTGGACATAGTTACATGCCTTTCTCCCTTTGCTCCGGCCATCCTACTTTTCTGTATTTCTGCGCCTTTCCCCCAGCTGTCTGGCATTCTCTTTCCTAGAAGCAAAACACGTATTTATTGGGGCCTGTGGGAAATAGGCTTGCGTGGTCTCCCCACATGCTAGTCGGGCATGTGGTGCGTTCTGCCAACACTCAGGGAGGCAATTGGTTGCATGAGGGTAGGTAGGGCGGTGAGTTGGGGTTTTTGTATAGATGAGGTGTTGGGGGTGGCCCCTTTAGCCACCATCACAACCAGGGGCAGGGTGTTTGTAGCGTGTATCATCACGCCCTTCTGTCCCATTTTTTGGGCTGAAGCATGGGTCCTTGACATTTTTGGAGCTTGTTCTTTGAGCTTTCATATGGCAGGTCTTTGTTTTGGTTTTGCTGCCACTGGTAGACTGGTCTGGTTTTGGACGCAGCGAGAAGACATTCTGGAGAGGGGCAGAAAAGCAGAGCAATGAGAGGTCTGGGATATTGGTCAAAGACCAAAGTGTTGAATGGGACAATGGTAACAATGGAAGGTTGAGAGCACGTAAGAGAGGTACAAGAATTGTGGCACAATCTTGGGGTGGGAAAGATAAGTTCAAGGGGTAAGAATTCTTAGAGGGGTGAGTTGGGTGCCAGAATGGTTCAATGTATCAATGAGGATATTTAGTTTTTAGAAGGCGTTTTCCAAGGTATTTGATGGTACATTTTCCAGACCTGTTCTATTAAAGTGGACTTGCTACAGAGTGAACGTTTTAATTGCGCGCCATCTCGCCCAGTGTCTGCTTTTGGATGTGGCCCCTCTGTCCTGTAATACCAGCAGGTGTCCTACCTGGGCACTATGTTCTTCCGCTGGTGACTGATGTTGACTTTCATGCTTATCCCCTGGTGGTGTTTAAGCGCCTATCTGCGAGAGTGACCTATGTCTTTCTCGAAGTGTGATGTTGGGGACAGACGATGTCCCATGTCCACGTCACAGAAAAAGTCACAGGATAGCTGTGATGCCTATCGTATGTCATCCTGTACCATTTCTGACAAACGTAGAATATTGTGAGCAAAGTAGCTACGTGTCGGAGTGTTTTTGTCTTGGGAAGATAAGAAGTGAGTAGTTCCAGCGTGTGAAAGGCTGCCTGATGCCCCGTTCCACAGAACCTCATACTACTGGAGCTCTGTGGAAATCTGCTCCATTTTTCAGGGGGCCTGATACCCCCTATCATGAAGACTGTCGAGTTCTGAGCATCTTTGGCCACGGGTTTCGGATTCCAGAGCTCGCACCAACAACTGTGTGGCACTGGTCCAGCTGGAAACCCTTTGAGGAAAAAATTACCCCATGAGCGCAATCAAAATCTATTACCATTAAGGTAAAGCAAGCTACAAACGCCAAGGATGAAATGCACGCGCAGTTTTAGTCCGCAGACCCGTCGCATTACAGAGAGAATAAGAAAACAAAAGCAGATATTTTTGTTTCCTTCCTTTTTTAGATGACTCGAAATAAGGGTGTTATGTTAATATAGAGATTTGGAGAAATCGCCTCACTGTTTCCTCAAGGTTACATAGGGCGTGGTGCTATGAACAAGAGACTGTAACAAGTATTAGGGGAACACCAAAATTATAGAGTATGCTACGTGCCATACTGAAAGTAATAAAGCG
Organism: Pleurodeles waltl; assembly: GCF_031143425.1. NCBI lineage: Eukaryota > Metazoa > Chordata > Amphibia > Caudata > Salamandridae > Pleurodeles > Pleurodeles waltl. The sequence continues at coordinate 449,814,983 of NC_090445.1, read as the reverse complement.
CAAAAATATTAAAATGTATTTCGCGGGTGCATAAAGATGAAAGCTTTACCCACCCATCGTGTTCAATTAGCCAACTTTCGCTAATTGAGTTGGCGTCAACACACTACATGAGAGTCGCCAGTGTAGAATTCAACTCTTGGGGGCGCTCTTTGATAATCACGTTGTTGGCTCAGATTTTGTTTAGGTTGTGTTTGGGAGAAGGGCGAAGTTTGATGGTAGATTAAAATTAAACAGCTGAATATCTAACCGGAAAGACAGCCAGAGACAGAAGTTTGCCTGTTTGTCTCAGGTAGTTAAAGAGGAAGCGCTTTATGTGGCGTGCTTCTGAAGGTGCTGCAGAATGAACGAGGAAAACAAATGCGGGCCCAGAATATTTTTTTGCGTTGTTGATTGTATTAACAATACCTATACCTTTATTAATTTAGAGCCAATGTGCACTACATTGGGCGTATAAACACAACGGTGGCAAAGCAATGAAAACGTTGCCATCACCTAGTGAAATTGAACATGTCCTAATTGGATGGAGATTTAATTTGAAAAATAAACGTTTGTGATGTAATTAGTTCAAATGGTAACAAAGGAGAAGGAAAATAGTCATGACAGTAATTATAATTCTCCTGTGGAAAGGAGTTTATTGGGTGGCACTGCTTTGTTTTAAGAGTTGGTTTTTCGTTGCTTTGTAGGGGATGTTGAACTACTGTGCACCCCAAGGTCGTTGTCTTCCAAGTAATGGAACAGAGCATCATGTTGATTTATATTTTGAATACACGATATAGTGGCTGGATTTAGGAAGTCAGATTGTCAGTAGTTCCACACAATTCTGTAGAAAAAGTTGTTTTTAAGGTCGAGCCTGTGAGAGGACAAGTAATGAATGTGCTCTTGCTTTAGAGACACTATTGTTTACAATAAAGGGCTTGGAGCCCACCCATTGCTTACAATTTGGTGGCTTCAATGTCACTCTTTTTTCTTGCATCCCAATTAGCAAGTGCAGCCTAAGCATCACTTTCTTTCCTTTTTGTGGAGCATTGACTAAGCACGGATTGATTCCACTTAATTAGTGTCAGTCTGCTGCTTGCACTGTGATTCAGGTACTTTTTCATCTTCCACTTCTTCCACTCCCCTTACCATTGTCTGGTGCTCCCTCCCTCCTCCCCAGCACCTCCATCAATTTGCACTCTTTCAGAGTACAAGTCATTTTTATAACTTTGCTTCAATTTATACCCAGATAGTTTAGAAAAGTTATCTCCGTATCAAAGTTCATCATTGCCAGGGTCTATTGAACTAAAGAACATGCACTGGAAACTACTACTGGTCGCGTTAAATTTATTGTAATACTCAAAACAGTTAAAAACTGACATGGGAGTATCCGTTTCTTAACCATTTTTGAGAATTGTCTCCTCCCTATTAGTGTGTTTGTTTTGGCAGTGAATCGGGCGAGGGACCTGAACAGCCCCACCCCCTAAAGTGTGTTTGGCAATCGGGGGCATGCACTGTGCACGCAATATTTGGTTAACAGCAGGCCTGTAGTTTGTTCATGCAGAAGAGTCATGTGTCAAGAGTTTGTTTAGTTCTTTTCTGCACTCTAATCCATTTCCCAATGAGCCACATCGTAGCTTCTGAGGAGTCCACGCTTTGAGTGTTGGTCAAACAATTGGTTATAGCTCAGAGTAGAAAGAGGCAGAAGGCAGCCTCTCGAGTGCAGCTTCTACTGGGAATTGCACTGTTAAGGATCTGTATAGGTTTGCTACAGTTTTGAAGAAGGCGGCACACAGTGAGTCCACTTAGTATTCGGGACTTGGAGGAGGGGAGTGTCTTGGTATGAGGTCAACTTTGCTTTGAAAGGGGCTCATCATTATTTTCCTTGGTTTACCTCCGACCTGCTAACCTTGCCAATACAGCAAGACCGTATGATTGTGGCCGAATGATAGAAGATGCTGGCAAAGAAGATTATAAAATGCAGTTCTTCGACACAGGCAAACAACAGCTACTCAAGACAGTCCTGAAAGGTGAGTTTTCTAATATGAGCGTCACTTTACTTATTTACTGCAAATCAGATGTCTCTGACGTGCGTAGGCATATTAATGTGCTAATCCTTGCATGTTTTATACAAGGAAGGCAGTAAAAATACTGAAATCTTCACTTTCTGTTAAATTGCAGCTCATTTGAATAAAGTTTCCTGGTGTTGCAAAGCAGCAGGTAATCTAACGATGAAATATATTTCAGTCATATAGTTATAGTAACAAACCACATTGTTTCTCCCTTCTACCACTCTCCCCCTCGTGTTGATCTCCCCCTGCTTTTTTGTAACATACTGGACAGCAGCATAAGCCAACATGGCTTAAAAATGCTATGATGTGGTCATCGCTGACTGCTTCATAGAGCTTTTTCCCTTGACTTTAAGTCATGTTGCACAGCAGGTTACGCCTATTGTCGCGTAGGCTCTCATTATTCTAATGAGACTACTGGATTTGAGTGGCAGAATCGCCAGCGGTGTGGGAGACTGAGGCCCATATTTATACTTTTTTAGCGCCGCATTTGCGCCGTTTTTTGACGCAAAAGCGGCGCAAACTTACAAAATACAATTATATTTTGTAAGTTTGCACCGCTTTTGCGTCAAAAATGACGCACATGCAGCGCTAAAAAAGTATAAATATGGGCCTGAGTCTCTTGCTCCGGCTAACTAGCAGTGCCATCATCTCTACCCAAGGGCAGGGATGATTGGGCAGCTGAGCGCATGACACAATTGACTCCTCAGGGAAATCGTGGTCACTCAGGCCTCATCCGTTTCTCTCAGTTACATAAATCTCACGTATACAAGGACAAACAGAGGCAGTATATGTTTCAGTAAGGTTTTAATGAAGCAACTGCATCTTAGATAATAAAGCATGTACTGCGATAACCAGGAGGATAAAGCATGACAGGATTAAAATTGTGACAATGAGAGTGAAGCATAGAAATAACGCTACAATATTGTTCCTACCTAGGCTATGCTAGAGCATAGCATGCTAAGCTCTAGTTCTGCCCTTCAGGTTCCCCTGGGAAGACATCATCCCCCATACCTGAGCAAAGGACTAAAGTCTGCATAAGCAGCTGTAGCAAAGCGTTCAGCAATCAGCATACAGTCATGGTCATCTGGCTGGAATCTCTCTCTAACGTGTATGGTACAGGGAAGTGTTTTTATAATAAAACAACTGATGTTCTGAGAAAATGTTCCTACGTAAGTATGTGTATGTTTTTATGAATACCAGAGACAAAATTGTTACCACGTTTACCGGCAACCTATCTTACTGCAGCCTTGAGAGAAGCACAGAGTGAACAAAAATGTCTTATTTAAGAACGTAGTGCTGGCCTAAGCAAAGAAAAGCTAGATAGAGAGAAATAAACAAGACCACACATGTGGCTATTGTTAAAATAATAAACAAAGCTGAATCAAATATATCTAGGTAAAAGTGCACAGCGGCAGGCCTAGTGTGCTAAAATAACATGCCTGGAGCTATACCTAAAATGGCTACACAACACTATCCAGCACCTTGACAGGAATTCAATCATGGATGTCAAATCACCGTCTTAAAATAAATTTGGCAAAACTGAATTTCTTCTGTTATCACCAAAGAAAGCTAATCCTTCTGTTCAAGATTGGCTGGTTATCTTCCTTTTCCTGGGGGATCGTCCCTCATGGCTGCCCAAGCCATACAGGTCAAAGAGTAGAGACTAGATGAAGCATGATCCACTGGTCCTTCAGGTTGGGCACAAGGCTAACAACCATGTCCCAAAAACATGTTTGTTACTGAAACACCAGCAAGAGCCACAAATTCTTATGGGCAGTAGGGACTTCCAGAATATTTATTTCATGGGGGGTGATATATGAGTAAAGCTTCGAAGTCAAGGCTGGTATGAGGCAAGGATACATTATGTCAGCTTTGCTCATAATCCTAGTCATTGACTGGGTGATGCGATGTACAACAAAAGACCAAGCCAAAGGCATCAGATGGATCTTATTCTCTACATTGGAGGACCTTGATATGCCAATGTGTAATTATAGAAAATGTATTATTTGGTTTGCTAATAACTTGACATTTGACAAATCTTCAAAAACATGTCCAAAAATGGCACATTATTTATTTTTTGGTGAAGGGACGTGTGCCCCCCTCTTATTCAGAGCGATTTAATGGCCCGGGGATCCGATCCTGTGGGCCCACTGCATACATCTTGGGAGGAGAGCATGGTGCTCCCCTGCTCAAGCCATGGTATGGCACAGGGACCCCATCCCTGGGACACTTGTTCCCTGACTGTGAGAGCGCAGGCGGGCGGGGAAGACCTCATGCTCCCACCCGGGAGGGAGCAAAAAAGAAATGTTTCTTCTTGCTTGCACTCTTGCAGGTAGGGAAATACAGAATTTCTGTCACCCAGTGTGAGCAGAAAGGAAAATCCAGCTGGTTGAAAATAAAAATGGCTGAGTGCTGGCAGGAGAACCGGAGGGGGGCATGGGCCTTCCCCCACAGCCCCTCATGTTTACAAAGGTGTAGGTGCCCCAGGTGGGACCTGGGATACACACATAAAAAATAAGGATTGATGGCTGCTGCTGCATCCAGGATGGGAGCTGACTGGGGAGCTGAGTCCTTGGCCTTCTCCCACAACCCACCACATTTTTAAAGGTTGTGGTTGCCAGAGGTGGGACCTAGGCATCCCAGAATAAGAATTATAAAAAACATCTAGTAAGAATATGAAATGAGCAAAGTAGGCACTTATTTTCTATTTACTGCTCCTGCCGGGAGTGCCCCATAATGTCCTGCAAGCGCTTTAAGGATTCTTTTGTGTTCCTCGTGGTGCCCCAAAAAGGAGCAGGGGCCCTACCAGTGTTTGTTTTTTACATATTCGTGGTAGAACTACACGAAGTGGAGCAGCCTCCCTAAGAACAGTTAAAAAATGTACAGAAAGTCTCCTTGAATACATTGCGCCAGAAGCTAACCATCATTTTTAAAGCACTCTGAGCAGGAGCTCTATGCTCTTCAGCTGTTGAGAAGGGAACTCTTGTGGTTGTTTCTATGGCTGCATTTTGTGGCCTGAAGAGTTTGAAAGAAACACTCAAACACGTTTATGGGTCATTTGAAGAAAAGTGCTTTACTTAATATGTTTTGTGTTAATAAATATCATTTAACATTGTCATGTGTGTATTTGTAAAGAATACCTTGGATTTTGATTGTTGATAAATTAGGATGATCCTTGATAAAGGCAATAGGCCTGCTTCATATATATATATATCTATATATATATCTATATATATATATACACACACATATATATGTTGCAGTGATGACCCCAGATAAAGTAAAAACAGCCTTCCCTAATGTTTTAATGTTCTGTCCCATTGACAAAGTCAAGTAGGTCTGCTTTACTTAAAATGACAACCCTTTATATTGTTACTTTGTGTTATAAAACTCTATATATTCACTGAAAATACTAAAGATTAAAGTAGCGTTACAGTTAGGTGAAAGCATCACATTTTAAACCCTAATAACCACTGAAGTTCACCTGTCATAGTTTAATAAAGAAACTATAACTTATACTTGCCATGCCTGGTAAAGGCATCAGCATTGTAAAGGATGCATGGAAAAAGCAAGAGTGGTAAAGGCATGTGCTGTGTCGTCATAAAACCACTCCCTTTGTGAGGGCAAAAGTAACGGGGGCGGAGAGTCAAGCTGATAGCTTTAATGATGTTCAACGGAGCTGAGATGTGTACAGTCTAGTTTCAATGAGATGCGATAAGGGGAGCTGATTATGCAGACCTGACAAAAACCTGAAGTTAAACTAGGGGAGCTGTTAAAAAAACATTTATTTACTAATAACTTTGGCACTTTTTGATAGCTTTACAAAAGGCTGAAATTCCCCGATTGGTTTATTTTCAAACTGCATGTGCAGTAGACAGTTGCCTGCACAGAGGTGTTGGCTGTGGCAAACCATTGTTGCACACGACCGAAGGCTTCATGTAGTGGTGGTTAGCTGAAAGGTAGATATTTTCAGGGCCTCTGGCCTGTGGTGTGATTGGATAAGCCAGTTATATACAATTAGCTGAACCCATGTCACCTTTCTCATCAAAGTTCATTGCACAGGTTTCAGTTGGCTTCTGTGCTTCTTATGAGCTCCTCCTCAGGTCTTGTAAAGAGGTATGAATATTTTGTCATTTTTATAAAAAATACTAACCTTGATCTACATGTTTCAGTAGGAATATAGATAACTTAATTTTAAGCTCATCATTTACTATTTAAGGCCGCCATTATTAGAACCCCGGAATTTATTTGTACCAGGTTCATAGTATCCACTTAGCCTTCTGTGCTATAGGAGTTGGTGGTAAGTTGGTGGCGTGCAGGTGCACTATATCTCCACCCATCTGCTCATGTTGGGGAAGGAGTGATTGGGAGGTGCCACACAAATGCCCAACCCTTGTGGCTCCTGCTTCAATTCTGGTACGTGGACCACAGTAGCTGTCTGTAGTCTAGAGAGAAAGGGTGAGTGAATGATAGGGCAGGAGAGGAAAAGTAAGCTGGTCAGGTTTGTTGTGAGCTGGCCTACTCCTTGGAGAGTGAGTGAAGCAGCCTATTTGTTGGCTGGCCTATCCCTTGGAGACGGACTAAAGCAGTCTAGTTGTTGACTATCCTTATTTGGTCACTAATATGTATTTTCCTAAATCTGCAGATGTGAAATCACGCTAATTCTGCAGATGTGAACTTTTACTCAGCTCAGGTGCGCCACCATCTGGTGGTTCTGTGGAATATTGCTTTTTCCACATCATCAGCTTCACCATCATCATCTTCTACGTGATGGCAGCTCTGCTACAGGTACTTTCCCCAGATAACTGTGAATGGTGCTCCACAAGCGACTAGACAGCAGCTAGATCGTGTCACAAGTTCCCATGGCAACCAAGAGACCGTAAGGAAGCACAGGCCGAGTTGCACCCTTTTTAACTCACTCAGAGATCAATGTATGCTACTCTGGGCTTGCTGCCTAAAGTCTAACCCTGGCCATTTCATGTGCCCACCCACTACATTAAGGTTAGAAATTCCAAGCCTGCACCCCCCCAACTTATGTGAGGCTGTTAATACATTGCTGGGTGTTGCTTATCGGAGCTGAAATTAAGCATCATGGCCCACCTTCATAAATAGCAACTGTAAGTTCTCCAGAACTGTTGATTCCTTCAAGTAACACTGCTAACCAAAACATACTAAATCAGGTAGCGTTTATAGTTGACGATGGTCTGGGAACTGTACATTGGGGGCTTGGTGGAATTCCATCTAGGAGATGGGCACAACCACTCAGTGGAAAGCATGTCAACGAGCTTTACGTGTAGTGGAGATAGTTCACTATAACTTCAAATTACCATGCCTACTCCTTTAACATAGTTTGCTTAGCTCACTGAGTCGAAAAGCAGCTGCAGTGAGCTTTGTGCCTCATCTGTGTTCTTTATTGGAATCCTAATTCTGCTTTCCATTCTTCAGAGTCAATCAAAGGAGTACCCTTAACCACAATAAAAAAAAAATATTATTCTTGACTGAAAGACTATTTGGTTTATGTTGCGCACTATAGACATTTTAATGTACTAAACTGAAATTGTCTCAGCGTTTTAATAATATCTGTTTCTACCCGTCTCACTCTTAATTTTTTTTTATCGCTCTTGGAACAATGAACACAAGTCAACTTTGTTAAAATTAGAACCAATGACCGGCAGGTCCCTGAGCTATATTATGTTTAGCAACCCAGCGATTAACTTGAACCAACTTGAAAATTTAATTATAAGAGGAGGGCAAATTTGTAAAAATCTGTCCCAATCCTCTACTATGATAAAAAAAAAATCCATTACCATGAAAACTTAAAAAGTCACCTAAGGGTTCACACTGGTTGCTTGGAAATGGGTTGAGGATTGTGGGGCAGGAGGTGGGAGGGTCAGTCCTGAAATCAAAAGGGCAGTGTAGAGAAACCTGAAAATATATATTGCGGTAATTACCATAGATAACGGACTTCATGTATCAACTCTGTGTCATTTTGGGTGCCATCTTCGGCTGGTTAATTTAAATAAATAACAGGTAAGTGTTCATGAAAATAATTTGTTATACAAATATTGTAAATCTGTCTTGGGTTCCACAAAAAACTCTTTCTAGAATTTCTTGATATAACAGCAAGTGATCACTTTCAATTTACCATGCCCTAGTGGACTTTACCGTCTGAGCAGTCAGATACTCTTTTCTTCCCCTAGCCTAAGGAAAGGTCATTTCATCAATCATAATCAATGATACACAGTCTCAACATCAGCCTTAGTGTGGCCACTTAGTGTGCACAAAAAGCCATATATTGACCATATTATTGCAGAATTTTACATGTAAAAGGGGAATATTATGTTAAATCAAACCAATCCTCTGGCGAATTGACAATTCATTCCTTGAAGTTATCTCCTTCAAGAGAGAAAGTCCAGTCCGCTCTTCCCTGTATGTACAAATTAAGATATTGTTTTATTCCGAGCATGATATCATTGAAATCTGTATTTCCATACAACAATGCAGAACACAACGATTTGCTTTAACCTCCATGTATAATCACGTCTTCAGTATTCAGACCCCTGGGAAATCTGGTGTCCAACTCAATGATATATCTAAATTCTAATCATCTTAGACATAACTTTGTATCACGTCCCAGTTTATTGGGAAATATTCAGTCAACGTCAAGATACTGGAGTAGATTTCTGTCACCCTTGGAATTCTGCTAAACATTTTTGCTACTGGTAGCTCTCTGATGTTTAAGAATCCTTGGCCTATCAGGATGTATGCTGCTGCCAATATATATCTTAAATTACATGGACATACCCGGATCTACACACATATTATGAGCCACTTGAGGTGATTTTTTATATGGTTTCTTTTCTCTTACCGTGAGCTACATCGAATTCACTCATGCTACTGCTTTTTTTGCAGGCTTTGCAGACCATTTAGCCTGTATAGGGGTTAGTGCTAAGAGGGTTTTCAGAAACTGGAAATTGCATTGGACAATAAAAACTGATACTGAATAACTTGCCCCCTTTAAGTAGTGTCTCCATTCCAACAAGGATGCCTTAATGGCTAGTAATTCTTTGTCGAGAATGGAAATATTCTTCTTGACCTCGGATAACTTGTGAGAATAACATGCTGTGGGTGTTGCTGCCCAGTATTCCCATGCCTTTGTGACAGTACTGTCCCAACGGTCATATTGGAAGCGTTAGCTTCAAAGAAGAATATTTGTGTGTCTCTTTTGAGAGCAATAAAGGCCTCATCAGCGGAGTCCAAGTAAATGATACCTCTTTCTGCAATAAGGAGGTAATGGGGGAGAATACTACAGAAAAGTTGTGGATGAGTTACCTGGAAAAATTGGCGAACCTCAGGAATTTCTGAACTTGTTTCACACTAGTACATGTCAGCCACTGTAAGGCAGCCTGAAACGTTGATTTGTCTATGGCCAGTAGGGGAACCCAGAAACTCTAAGAATTAGACTTTGGTTAGATGGAATTCACATTTTCAAGTTTAGTGTATATCTGGTTATTGCTCAGGACTTTTAAAACTTTCTTGATGTGTTCAATATGTTTTTCTTTGGAATTTAAATAAATTAAGATGACATCTATGTAGACAATGACAAATATATTGATGCACTCTCTCAGAACAAAAAGGGCGTTTTTTTTAGGAAAGTACCCTCTTTCTTGGCATGGTTACCCCCTTTTATGCCTGATGTGAGTGTGTTTGACTGTGTTCACTGGGATCCTGCTAACCAGGACCCCAGTGATTATGCTCTCTCTCCCAAAACTCTGTATTTCACCCACAATTGGCACAATGGTGCCCCCTTATAAGTCCCTAGTATATGGTACCTAGGTACCCAGTGCATTGGGGTTCCAGGGGATCCCTATGGGCTGAAGCATATATTTTGCCACCCATAGGGAGCCTATGCAAAGACTTCTGCAGGACTACCATTGCAGCCTGCGTGAAAAGGTGCAAGCACCCTTTCACTGCCTTTTTTCGCTACACCAGGTCACTTATAAGTCACTCCTATGGTAGGCCTTCTAGCCCAGAGGGCAGGGTGGAAAGTACCTGTGTTTGAGGGCACCCCTGCACTAGCAGAGGTGCCCCCACAAACTCTAAGCCCATTTTCCCGGACATGGTGAGTGCGGCAACGCCATTTTACGCGTGTACTGGACATAGGTCACTACCTATTTCCAGCTACACAATGGTAACTCCGAACATAGGCATGTTTGGTATCAAACATGTTGGAATCATACCCCAAGGCTTTTGCAAGCATTGGTTGTATGATTCCATGCACTCTGGGGCTCCTTAGAGGACCCCCAGTATTGCCATTTTAGCCTTCTGAGGGTTTCCAGGCAGCCCAAGTTACTGCCACCTCCCAGACAGGTTTCTGCCCTCCTGTTGCTTGAGAAGCTCAAGCCCAGGAAGTCAGAACAGAAGATTTCCTTTGGGAGAGGGGTGTTACATGCTCTCCCTTTGGAAATAGGTGTTACAGGCTTGGGAGGGGTAGCCTCCCCAAGCCATAGGAAATGCTTTGAACGGCACATTTGGTGCACTCCTTGCATAAACCAGTCTACACTGGTTCAGGGACCCCCCCAGTCCCTGCTCTGGTGCGAAACTCGACAAAGGAAAGGGGAGTGACCACTGGGAGCATCTGAATGGCCAGTGCCAGGAGTGGTCGTCAGAGCCCCCTCCTGATCGGTGGTCACCCATCTAGGTGACTAATTCCCCCTTTCAGGGCTATTTAGGGTCTCTTCCGGGTTCCTCAGATTCGGATTGCAAGACTCCAGCAGGAACCTTCTGCACCCTCCATTTCGACTTCTGACCGAAGAAACTGCATCTGGACTCTTCAGGACCCTACAAGCAGCAACAAAGAAGAAAGACGCCTTCTGCAACATTGTATCTCTGGCTCCTTCCAGCAACTGCAACATTTTCCCGGTCGTGCATTCTCTGAGGATAACCCGTCTTCAGCCTGCATCAAAAGAAAGAAGGAATCTCCCTTGAAGTGAAGGAGTCACTCCCCTGCTTCTGCAGGCACCAACTGCGACAATGACCCTCTGCGTGGATCCCCTCTCCTGCTGAGCTGCATGGATCCTGCATCACAGTGGTGGAATGAAGTGGTCCAGGCGGTCCTCTCTTCCAACTATCCAACTTGGGTGAAGGTAAGCCTTTGCTGCCCACGCAGGACAGTACACCCAGGCACTGCGTTATTTGTAGCTGCCAAGGCTTGTTGGCATCTTTCCTCCAAGATCTTCGTGCATCTTGAAGCTCCAGCCCCCAGCACTCCTACCTGCGATGCACAGCTCCCTGAGTGGTTCTCCGGCGGCGTGGGAGACTTTCTCATAGTGCTGCATGGGCCTCTTCTGTGACTTTCCTAGCCCCATCCTGTGGGACTCCTATGGACGCTGTCTGGTCTTCTGTGGGCTCTCTTTGTAGCTGAGGAGCCCCTCTGACTCTCCCTCCTGGGTAGAGTCCACCTGGTCTTTCCTGGTTCCCGGCAGCGCCCTTTGCAGCTAACCGCGAGCTTTGTGTGTGCCAAGGCTTGTTGACAGACTCCGACAACGCAAACCTGACTGAAATCCTCCATTCGGTGTGGGACATCACCTGCACCCTCCAGGAACCCGACTTTGTCTTCTTGAGTGCAGTGCTGACTCTTCTTCTTCACCGGTAGTTCACATTTTGCACCTTCATCCGTATTGGTATGAGCTCCTGCCCTTCCTGGACTCTTCTGTGCTTCTTGGACTTGGTCGCCTCTTTCCACAGGTCTTCTTGCCCAGGAATCCACTGTTGGTGTCTTGCAGTGTCTTCTGAATTGTGCAATATTCTTTCCTTCTCTGTGTGTGCTCTGGGAAACTTACTGTGACTTACTCCTGTTTTCCTGGTCGCTGGGGTGGGTTGTGGTACTTACCTTTGGGCTTTTTTAGTACTCCCCTCTACACGCTACACTTGCCTAGGTGGGGGACGGACTTTGGCATTCCGCTTTCTTAGTATATGGTTTGTGCTCCCCCTAGGCCCATCTCTAACTATTGTGATTTTCACTATTTGCACTATTTTCTAACTTTTTATGCCTATTTCTGCATACTAGTCTATATTATTTTTGTATTACTTACTTCCTAAGGGAGTATAGTCTCTATGGTATTTTCGGTATTTGTGTAACCAAAATAAAGCACCCTTATTTTTGTAACACTGAGTGTTTTCTTTCATGTGTGTAAGTACTAAGTGCGACTACAGTCGTATTGCATGAGCTTTGCATGTCTCCTAGATAAGCCTTGGCTGCTCCTCCACAGCTACCTCTAGAGAGCCTGTCTTTTAGACACTGACTACACTACACTAATAAAGGATACCTGGACCTGATATAAGGTGTAAGTACCATAGGTACCCACCACACACCAGGCCAGCCCCCTACAGGGTTGCATAGACTAAAGGTCATTACGTAGTACTAAACAGGCCGAATTTGCTGTCAAACATGGTTTTCAACTCATACCCTTCCCTAACCCATACAAGATGGTAAGCACCAGTTTTGTAAAAATAACCTCAGATCTAACCCAGCTGAGGAGTAACGGGCTCAAGGGAAAAGGTTAACGTTGTTTAACTGTATGTTAATTAATGCCATTTAGGTTATGCAAGTCTAGACTTCACCACTTTTCTGAGGAACACAATAATAATGACTACACATAGAATTTTGAATGTTGAATGAAGCCATTAGTCAAATACTTATCCAAGTACTCTCTTAGGTGCTCAGTTTCCATCTCTGTGAGGGCATAAATGCAGCTACTGGGCAGCTTGGTTCCAGGTTCAAAATCTATTTGACAGTCAATTTCCCTGTGTGCGAGCAGGGGTTTTGCTTGTGTTTTGCTGAAGATGTCAGTAAAATCCTGAGATTGGCTTGGGAGACTAGTTGCTTCATTGAAAGGATTTTTTCTGAGCTAGGGGAGTGAGGTAGATTTAAACAATGACAACGGCAGTATGCAGAAGTAAAATGAGCAGGTGTTTCCCAATTTATTGCTGGATTGTCTTTCTGGAGCCAGGCCAAAAAGTATCCTGTATAATGGTGCATTAATTAAATTAAACTGGATTTCTACCTCATGTCCATTAATTCTGAAAAAAATTTTCTGGAGTTGACTTAAGAGTAGTGGGTCCTGACAACAGCTGGGTGCCACCCACAGCCCAGACTGTTTCTGGAACTATATTGGCTACTATGGTGTTGAGGTGCAAATTGCCAATCGCAAACTACCCCTGAAGCACCAGAATAAATCAGACGTGATACACTAATACATTGTAGCCCTAGGAAGAATAAGGATACATCCATAGTTAGGTGACGTTGATGAATAGTTTGAGTGATATTTCAAACACCCTTGTCTTGGAGATTGTTCTTCAGTATTGGTAGGAACCTCCCACAGTGTTGAGGTTTTACCATAGTCTGTAACATAATGGCTGCTCTGTCTGCAGTAAAAGCACAGATTTCCTGGACAATGTTTTTCTTTTTCTTGTTTTGCCAATGGCTGTTGAATACTTACTACTTTCATTGGTTCTCCATGATTAAGAAAATGGCAAGAACAATCCACTCTAGGAGGGGTCTTTGATTCCAATCAGATTTTTTATTTTCTCCGTTGTGCTCTACCAACGGTGATCCAACTGCAAAACCAAGTCGATTTTGCATTGTGTTGACCTGTTGATGACTTGCTCAAGCATGTCTTTAAGTTCGTACTTTAGACCTCAGGGCCAATTAGTTTCAACAACTAAGTGGTTAAAATGCACTGAGTAGTTAAACTAGTCCTTATTCCTGAGGCGGAGTTCCAACAACTAAGCACACCTCCAGGACACAGAAGTTTCCCTGCCTGCTTGGTCAGGGAAACTTGTACTTGCTCCGCATTTTTAATACTCCCGCCGAACAGGAACCAACACAGTATAGCTCCCACCTGGAGGGAGAAGCTATTTATGCTGCTGGAAGCAATCACTTGATTTGTTTCCCTGCCCGCATCAGTGTGGGCAGGGAAACAGATCAAAATTCTGCTCCCAGGCGGTGGGAGCATTTTCAAAGCTCCTGCCTACTAGGAACAGACTCAGGTTTTGCTCCCGTTTGGTGGGAGTTTGAAAAATGCAAACACAGATTTTTCTGCCCATGCCTATATGGGCAGGGAAACGACCGCCCCGGGGGTGTGTACCCTGGGGCCAATAAAGGGTTTTCAAGGCTCTGGGAGGTGGTCTTGCAGCATTGATGGAGGAGGGTTTTCAGGGGGGCTGTGCCAGATTGCCACAATAATTGCTGGGGGGTTTTTGGCACCAAGAGGGTATTTTCTGGGTCACCCTCCCATGGGGCATAGTGGCAGGGTATCCCTACTCTGCCTCCTTATATTTTGTTAATTTAACACTTCAAAACTGGGGGCTAAGTCCCCGACTCCTGCAATGGCCACCAGCAATATTTCTCTGATGTTGCTAGCAGTCAGTCAGCGTGCTCGCTCTTGTGGGAGTCTGACTCCCATGGGAGCAAATTGTCCCAAGGGGTGAAAAGCTCTCTTGGCCAATCACAACGCTCCATTTTAAAATTGGCACTCCTGTGAGAGTTTTATTGTGAACCCAACCCCCAGATAGCTATTTTTTTCAAAATCCTAATTTCTCAAAAACTACTAAACGGATTCACACCAAATCACCAAAAGCACATGGCCTCATTACAAGTTTGGCAGTCCTAACGTGGGACTGCCAAGCTCGCTGGGAGGACGCCACCACCATGGCGGGGCATCACCCCCCACCCTATTCCAATGTTCCTGCCATTCCAACTGCTGAAACATTGCAATAGAGTGTTCCCGCCAGTCAGACCAGGGGGAACAGTGCTACGAGATAGCACTTGGCTCCATTAAAGGAGCTAAGTGCTATCTTGTAGCACGGAGGGGGCTGACTAGCACCCTTGGAATGCGCACTGTCTGGTTTGCAGACAGTGTGCATTTAGAGGGTGCTGTACAGGGGGGGCCAGGGCAGGAGCCCCCCGTGGCCCCCAGCACACCTTCACCGACAGCCTTTCCATGCCAGTGAAACCGCCATGGAAAGGCTGGCGGTGAGGGGAGTTGTAATCAGCCAGGCAGCACTATCCTGGCTGAGTACAAGTCTGACCACAGTCACCACATCGGGAACCATGTTTTCCGGCGAGGACAGTGGTCCCCTGGTGGGTCCCCCTGCCAGGGTTGTAATTGGGAGGTTGGACCCCCTGGAGTGCTGCAGTCTGATCGTCAGCAAGAGTGCGGCAGTCCTTGGACCACCACACTTGTAATCAGGCCTATAAACTCAATACCAAAATTTCACTTCCTGCTAAATTTGGTGAAATTCTGTTCAGCAGTTTTTGTTGTAGCCCTCTCTAAAGAAGTCTATGGAAAATGCATGGGGATTTTGCATTTTGGGACTCCCCTTTTTTCAGCCCCCGCTGGATAGATTAGCTCAAAACTTTCCAGTAATCTAGTCAGAAAGTAGCAAATTTTTTGAAAGTTTTGTGGACCTTATCATACGATGGCAAAGCTATTAGCAACACAAAAAAGCTTTTCCTATGGAACGGCTGAACTAACTATGGCCCTCATTAGGACCCTGGCGGATGGCGGTATTGTGGAGAAAAGTACTGCCAACAGGCTGTTGGTACTCTTCCCCAAAATATGTCATTCGCAGTTTGGCTCAAGCCAAACCGCCAACATACCACTCCGTCCACCAGGGCGGTAACAGCTGCCGGGCTGGAGACTTTAGTCTCCAGCCAGGCTGCCGTCGCTGTCCCACCCATGGGATTATGACCCCACCTTCCGCCATGGTTTTCGTGGCTTCCTTACTGCCACAAAAACCATGGCGGTAGGCACTATCAGTGACAGGGAATCCCCTCCCCAGAGTCCTCCCTCACCCTCCCACTCCAGACCCACCCCATGACATACATGCACATTCACGCACCAACATACACATGCATACACACACTCATACCCACATTCACCCATGCATGCATACATCCATTCACAGACACATTAACACACACTGACATACATACACGCACCCACGCAGTCAGGCAACACAATATACACGCACACTCACAACCATGTATGCACACACGCAGTACATACGCCACACACCTGCATGCACGCACACACAAACATACACCCGTACCCCCACACACACAACGCCCCCACCCCCTCCCCTGTCGGAGCACCTGACTTACCTGACTGCAGGGGGTCCACTGGCAGGTGACAGGACGGGCGCTGCTGCCAGCAGCAGAATCCGCCAGCAGAACACCACCATGCTGTATCATTGGTCATGATACGGTCTGCGGCGGTCTACTGGCGTGGTGCTGCTACTGGCAGTAGTGCCACCTTACTGCTGTCTGCCGCCATTGCGCAGCTGGAATACCACCATCCTTCTGGCGGAATTCTGGCTACAGTCATAATATGGCAGACAGTAGGTGGCCGCGGTGATGGTGTTTTGGCGGCCGTCGCCGCGGCGGTAGGTGGTCAATACCGCCAATGTTATAATGAGGGCCTATAACTCTCCAGTGGCAACCGTCACTGGGCAATATACGCGTGTGTGTGTGTATATATATATATATATATATATATATATAAGTTTGAGGTTGAACTCATTGTTCAGGTTCTCAATAAAAGAATGAACCCTCTGTTCAGTACCTTTTTAAATGATAAAGATATCATCACTATATCACAGTCAGAGTACGATATGCTCATCGTATCCGTCCGAGTTCCGGACTACCTGCTCCTCCCACGGCCAACAAACAGATTTGCGTAGTTGGATCCAAGCAGGTACCCATCGCTGTACCTTGTTTCTGTCTGAAAGATTCTGCTGCGGATGATAGAATCTAGATATATTCTGGATTTTGATACTCTGATTGCTAATGGAGGGAATGGCTGTCCATGTGAATTAATTGGTTATTGCTTATTTATCTTGTATTTGATTTGAACTAATTTTGTCCATTCTTCTTGTTTTTAAAGTATTTAGCAAATATATTTTTTGGTGTGATACAATTTATATTTTATTTTTAATACAGGTGTGTTGGGTACTCTGCAGACCTGGCCTTTGAGCAGCTGAAGCTAAGATTTTTATTATTTCTTGTATGCCTTTGCATGTGTTGAGCATGCATACTAATTTGCATGCCTGATTATATGTTCACTTGGGCTTGATTGATTTATAATCTGTTATCAATTGATTAGTGCCATCCTCATCATGTTATTATGTTTTGATTTTTGCATGGGTCGGACTAACTTTAATGTGGGTGCTACGCCCACTTGGAGGCCCATATATTGTGATATAGCAGAGTGGGCTACCACACTGCACATAACATGTTTTATTTGTGGTGGCTTGTACACTTGTTTTCTCTTTTTTTGTGGAAACCATCTTCAGCTGTCTTGGATCCAGCTCGGTTTAGCCCATTTGGGCTTGATGGTTTCTTAACACTGAGTGCTGGGTCTTAGTAGCTTGGCTACATAATTGTGACAATTAGAAACTCAATACTGGTTTCCTATTAATATGTATGAGTTTTATATATATGTTTCAATATACTTTATTGCAGCACATTCTTCATGGCCACCATCAGCAGTAATTCTGGTGCCTATATTGGCCTGCTTGCATGATTGCATTATTGAATGCTATGCAAATGTGTGTTTCTCCACTCTAAGATGGCTAACATGGTCTTTTCGATCAGTCCATTGGGGGCATTCAACTATACTTGACGGGTGTTTGTTTTTTATTTAGCTACATCAGTGTGATTGAAATCAGAGTTTACTATTTGTTGATATTTGTCAGTATATAAGCTTCGCCAACACATTATGAATATACCTTATTCCTTCTATTTTCTTTCAATAGGGCACTATCAGCGATGCTCTAAGCATGAAGCCTGCTTGTCATGTTTGTCCTTTCTTTAGGTTTACATTTGTGTTTATATTACGTGTGCATACTCTATACCCCTTGACCCGTGATTAAGGCTGTTGTGCCGAAACATGTCAGGCGCTTTTTCCCTAAATAAAACTTTGGACTTCTGTCTTGGTCTGCAGCTGCCGTTCTTTATTTGAAGAAATGTCTTTGAATTCATTTCAAGGCTTCCCAAGCCCGCTACGGAATGCTGTCATAAGTGCCCGAAGGGATCAGGACTTGTGTGAGTGAGATATATAAATATATATAACACTACCCAGTGGCGGTTGCCACTCTGTAGTTATCGTTAGGACCTAGTTTCTGTAGAAAAGGCATTTTTTTACTTGCCTATATCTTTGACGCAACTTGACGAATCTTCACAAAATATTACCCAAAAATGTGACAGCCACGTGAGCTGCTATCTTGAAAGTTTTGGGGTGATCCATCAAGCGAGGGCCGAGATAAAGGGGGAAAGGGGTCAAAATTAGAGAATTTACAATGTTAATTCCCATAGGAAACTTGAGAGCTCCAAAACCACTTGTCGGAATTACACCAAGTCTGGCAGAAAGGTTGCTCTTGGTCCAAAAAGAGCCCTTTTTTGTTGTTTGGTGTAAATCAGTTCAGTAGTTTTTGAAATATTAAAGAAAATCCAAATCTGTATATATAGAGACGCGAAGGACCCTTCCCGATCTCATGCAGAGATCTGATTGCCTGCCAACACTTCAACAAGGAAGTGTTGGCAGCCATGTTGGGATTCAGCTTCAGCCAAGTTCAAATGAAAATGTAAAAAATAAGAAAAGGGGCACCCTGACTACTTAGCTCTGGTGGTGGAGTCCCAGAGGAACCCTCTCCTCAGAGGAAAAAACCCTAGGCACTTCCCCTGGGGCATAAAGCAAACATTGTGCGGGGACTGCGTGGCCCCCCGTTGCCCTGGGGACCACCTCCTTCCCAGAGCATAAAGCAAATATGCAGTAGGGTGCCGCACGACCACCCCCGGGACCACCGCCACTTCTGGGTGTTCCTGCAATGATGAGCGGGGGGCCTTCAGGCTTCCCCCACGGTCCTCTACATTGTGACTGGGTGCCCTGGGGGCACCCAGGTCACATGGCAGGGCCCTGGAAGATGAGGTCCCCAGGCCTAAGTTCAGCCTTGGGGAGGGAAGCCACATGGCCTCCCTTCCCACAAAGAAAACAATTAGGCCGTGTCCCATGAGATGAGGTCTCTGGGGCCCAGGACAGCCTAGGGAAGGGGGCCACTGAGTTCCCCCTCCCGAAAAAAATAAATTAGACCTAGCTTCGGCAATGGGGTCCCTGGGGCTGAGATCGGCCTGGGGCGTGGGCACACACCTTTGTACCACCCCAACCTAAAAACAAAAGATTTAGGCCGGGCCCCGGGGAATGGAGTCCCCAGAGCGAGATCAGCCTGGGGGTGGGTACATATCCCACTGACCCCCCCAAAAAATTCAATATTTACGCTGGGCCCTGGGGGATGGGGTCCCTAGGGCTGATATCGGCCTTAGAAGGGAGGACCATTCAGGGTTGGGTTGTTATATGGGTTGGCCTCAGGGACTGTCCACAAGCCAGGCTCTGCGGACAACCCCTGCTGTGTACAGCCAAAGGCCATGCGCAGCATGGGGTTGGGTGGCTTTAAGGGTTGGCCACAGGGACTTGCCATAGGCCAGACCCTGCTTACGCCACACAGGGTTGGGTGGTTATAGGGGTTGGCCTCAGGGACTGGCCGTGTGCTGCGGCAGTTGGATTAACCAGAATAGGGCCTGGCGCCAACCGCCACTGGGCACGGCTGAAGGGGCTTGGGTGGTTATACGGGTTGGCTGCAGGCCCTGTGGCCATCCCCAGCCATGCACAGCCGAAGGCCGTGCGCAGTGGTAGTTGGATTAACTTTTAGTAATGAAAATTACTTTAAAAAACATAGAAATTCCTTGAAAAAAACAAAAGTTACAGTGACGTTATAGTTAGGAAATAGAATTTTTTTTAAACATGGAAATTCACAAAAAAAAAACAAAGGTTACAAACCATAGAAATTAATTTGTTATAGTTAGAGTTCTCTCAAGTAACTATAACTGGTGCTTTAATATAACTATAACTTGGACCCTTGCCATCCACTGCTAATTACCGCACAAATTACGACACTCATGACATTTGTGATACTATTAGTGATAATATCAATGTCATATTTGCAGTAACATTTTTGATGAAAATACTGTGTGTGGCAGGGGCGTGAGTTATAGTTACCTTAGGGCACATGTTGTAGTTACTTGAGATAACTCAAACTATAACAGGTGAATCTCTATGGTTTGATACGCTTAAAAAATGTGAGCCTAACTATAATGTTTCTGTAACCTTTGTTTTTTTAATTGAATTTATCCATAACTTTCCTCTACTGACAGTCGCCAGTAGGTAGTTATAGTTAGGATCTGGTTTCCATAGGAAAAGCATTTTCAGTTTTGCCAATAACTTTGGCCCCGTTTGACAAATCTTCACAAAACGTTCAAAACTAATACGACAGTCAGTTCAGCTGCTGTCTTGAAAGTTTCGGGGTGATCCATTAAGTGGGACTTGAGAAAAAAGGTGGGGGTCCCAAAACGCATTAGACATGACTGCAGCCCAAACCGCAGAACGGAATTACACCAAATTTGGCAGGAAGCTAGATCTTGGTGCGCAGATCGTGCTTTTTGTTATTTGGCGTGAATCTGTTAAAGAGCTTTGAAGTTATTAAAGAAAGAATAAATATAAATAACTGGGTGGAGCCTAAACACAGATCTCATAGCGGGATCTCATTGGCTGTCAGGACTTCAACCAGAAAGTGATGGCAGCCATCTTGGGACCAATATACCTTGATAGCACCCCACTGAAATGCATTGTAGTGAATGGCAGGTTTTTAAGGTAACAAAAAGGAGAACATATAAAGGGTGATAACAGATTTTAGTTACAATATAAATCCTTTGTTGATGGTGCCATACTCATTTTAGGTATTGTGGTGTGTTCTAAGGTGACTGTACCCTGTGAAAAAGCCTTCTGCTGGGATTTCATGAATCATGTTTAGAGAAAGTTTTCTCGTGATTTTCCCATAGAGATTATGGAAGGTGCTCCAAAAGCTAAAATGAGAGCATATTTTCTGTAAATTCACACTATCTTTCTCAGCCATATAAGAACGAAGTCTGACATTCTTAATAAAACATGTTCTTCCAACAGGAGCAGCCTGTCAGTTGATGCCCTTGTGTTCTACTACAGCCTCCCAGAGAACAACTAGTGCGCCAAAAGGCTACCATATGACAAAAGTGTGGCACACCTGAAGCAATCTTGATTGAACCAAAATGGTAAAACTTAAAACATTTAATTTAGAAAGGAACAAAATGTGGGGGTTAATTTTCTCATAGAAATTATGGTTAGTGCTGCAGAAAGAAAAATTAGGACACATTTTAAGTGAGTTCACAAATATCTTCCTCTTCTATTTCATTAAAACAGTCTGATATGCAGACTGAAACATGCACATTCAACACACGCAGCAGACTGCTAGTTAAGTCGCTGGTGTTCAGCAGCTTGACTACAATATTCTAATGAGCAACTTGAGTGCTAACATTCTGATTTCATGCCAAAAGTGTGTCACATCTGAACGCCATCTTGATGGAATCGAAGTGAAAAACTGAAAGCATTTTCTACTCAGGCCACAGCAGTACATGAGGAAATTAGGGAGCTTCATAACAAATAAGTCTCCCAAGATGGCCACCAGAGAAAAAGAGCCCAAATTTATCACAAATATCACCCAAATGTAGCCCAAGTACTGACAAAAGTGTTCAAGACACGTAATATTTTTGTTTTTTCACAGTTTTATATAGTGCAGACTTGACCAGAAGGTATTGGAGTGCTTTACATGAGCATCATTTACATTACACAAGGACACATTAACTTTAGTTTTAAGCATGGGGAGCTTAAGTGGTTTGCCCAGAATCACAAGATGTCAAACTGACATCAAAACTCAAACCTAGTTCCACAGTTGCAAAGTATGTAGCCCTAGCCGTAACACAAAATTCTCTCCCCTAAGTGTAACATATAATTAAGAGATCAACTGGAAAAAAATAATATAAAAAATATACAAATAATGTAAAAGTGCTGTGTCGCTATTTGAGAACTCAGAAAATATGTCATCAGTTTAGGTTTTTTAGAGCACTAACCATAATTTCTAAGGGAATAAGTCCCTCTAATTTTTATGATTAAGCAAATGCTTTAAGTATTAGAGTTTTGATTACATTAGGTGTGCCACACTTTTGTAACAAATATAGAATGTTAGTTATTCATTAGAATACTGTGGGGAGGCAGAGATCCAGGGTAAGGACTCGCATAATTGAGGGTAGGGAGGAGGGTGCAGATGCACAACAAACCATGGAGGGCAGGGAAAAAGGGGAGGGACAATGAACCAACCATGCAGGACAGGCAAGGGAGGCAGTGGAAATATAACAGACTATTGAGGGCAGAAGGAAGAGGCAGTGGCAGTACAACCATACATGCCAACAGTCCCGATTCAGGCAAGAGACTCCTGATATTTTAAGCCCAAAAGGACTTTATTTTGTCTGTCTCCTGCCTAAAACTCCTCTTTTTCAATGTAAGTCATTGTGGAGAATCAGTTCCCCATGCTTTTTTTTTCAAAAGCTCCCTCTTACCAATTTCTAATTGTTGGCAAGTATGATAGATTGGATCACGGAGGGCAGGAGGAATGGGTAGGGACATGGACTTGGACAACAGAGGGCAGGAGGGAGATGGGCAGGGGCACCAAACTGACCTCACAAGGCCTGCATCAGGGGTTGCAGCAGCAGAAAACACCACACAGGGCAAGCGAGACGTCAATGCAGCACAAGGGACCATGGAAAGCAATAGGGAGGGGACAGTGCCATGCACATGGACAACATAGAGCAGAGGGGAAAGAGGCAAGGGCAGGAAGCTGGACAGACAGGAGGGACAGTTGCAGCATAAAAGACAATAAAGGGCAGGAGGGATGGTGCAGAGGCACAACAACGGACCAGACAAAGCAGGGGGCCTGCACATGGAAAACGGATGGCAGGAGGCAAGGGGGCAGGGCAGGAGCAGCAAGCTGACCATAGGGGGCAGGCAGAATGGGCACTAGAAGCACAGCACACCATGGAGGGCAACAGTGAGACTATAATGGCATACAGACAATAGAGGGAAGGTGGGAGAGGGTCAGGGGCAGCAAGCTAACCGGACAGGGCAGGTGGGAGGGGCTGTGGCAGCACAAGTCCATGCATGGCAAGCAGGAGTGTTTGTGGAAGCACAACGGCCATGGTGGACAAGAGGAAAGGGGTAGGGGCATGCAAAAAGGACCATGCAGGACAGAAAGGAGGGGTAGGAGTTGGACACAGAAAAGAGAGGACACAGGAAACAGCCTCACAACAGGCCAGGCAGGGAAGTCAGGAGAAGCAGTTGCAGCACAACATAGAATGGAGGGCAGAAGGGAGTGGCAGCAAATTGGACCATGGAGGACAGGAGGGAGGGGATAGGGAACTGAGGAAGGGCGGAGGTGGCAGGTATCAGTGGCAGCTCTCTGATTGGGTGGGTAAGGAGGGGCAGTGGCAGTTCGACAGAACACTCAGGCCCTCATTTCGAGTTCGGCAGCCATGCAGGATCCCGCCACCAGACCGCCAGTGTGGCAGTAGGATGACCACCGTATTATGAGTCACTAAGTGAATACTGTATCGAGTTTGGCTGAACTTGCTTTGGAGGTTTGTGCAGCAATCCTAGTCTTCATTTTTGAGGATTAATTTCACTGGATCGTTGAAAATGTCACAAATGGCAATGGATATGTATAGTTTATTTGTGATGCAGTATTCGAGTAGATGAACAGAAGTATGGGCCCTTTATGAGTTATCTATGATGCTTGATGAGTTTTGTTGCGGATTGTGAAGCATTTACTTTATGAGTTAAGACGGTTATGTTGGTCTGTTTTTTAATGGATTTTGCCCTAAAGACGCAAATATTCTGTGAAACACATGTTGGCAACTGCAGTGGATGGCAACTTCAGCTACGTCTTGTGGATGGATACATTTTGGCAACTTTAATCATTATATGATGTACATGCTATAAACATTATAGGTGCAATTATGATGTACATGTATTGAAAATTGTAGGCACATTTCACTGCTGAAAATGTTATTTGTGAAACGATTCTCATGACCAGATAGATAATATACATTGATTTGTCTTGTCTTTTTGAAAACAATGAATTTGCATTAATTGAATAATATAATTCTTTTTAAATTATTTAATATTTGTGGTGTATTTATTTTGCTTTGTGTAAATGTTTCTGGTGCATGAACTTGGACAACAGAAAATAGGGTGGAGGTGGTTGGGGCAGCAAGCTTAACTGTTCAGGGCAGGCAGGAACGGCAGTCGCAGAACAACAGCCACACAGGACTGTAATGAGGGAGCAGGGGAATGGACTTGGACAATGGATGGCAAGGAGGAGTGGGGGCAGGAGCTTCAATCATGGGGGGGAAGCATAATGCCAGGCCAGGCCCTGCGTCCATCCCACCCCCACCGTGCATTGCAAAGGGCATGTTGCTTAGTGTTAAAAAAAACTAGAAATTCACTGAAAAAAATCAAAGGTTACAGGGACATTATACTTAGGAAATAGAATAAAAAAAACCTTAGAAACTCACCCCAAAAAACAAAGGTTACAGGGACGTTATAGCTAGGTTAAAATTTTAGATGCACAAAACCATAGAAATTCAGCTGTTATAGTTATTTCAAGTAACTATAACTCGTGCCCCAAAGTAACTATATCTCGCGCCCTCACCATGCACTACTAATTACCCCAGATATTACATCAATGACATAATTGATAACATTACATGGCGAGGGTGCGAGTTATAGTTATGTTAGGGCACAAGTTATAGTTACTTGAGGTAACTCTAAATATTAAAGCTGAATTTCGATGTTTTTTTGCATGTAAAACCTGAACCTTACTATAACGTCCCTGTAATCTTTGTTTTTTTACTGTATATATATATATATATATATATATATATATATATATATATATATATATAAATATATATAGACATACATATACATACACCTAGTGGCACAGAATAATATGTTTGAGCATACTTCTATTTTTATTGATTATTTTTTTGATGACTTATGTAATTCTTTGCCTAAATTAGTGAAGGACAGTAAGGATTTTCTTTGGAAGATACACAATGTTACATGGGAAGCAGATTTCTATTTCATTACATCAGATGTGGCATCTTTGTACACATGTAATAGGCATGAAGATGGATTGGGAGCTTGAAAACATTATCTTGGGTCTAGTCTAAATTCTTTCACTATACAAAGACGTTACTGAATATAATGAGATGGTGCCTAGAGGAAAACATCATCCTGCTTGAAAATTACATGTACAGACAGGTACAGTGTTCTGCTATAGGAACCTGGCTATGATAGACAACAAAATAGTCACTTCCCTATTTTGGAAAGAGCAGGAAATAGCATACTGAACTACAAAAGTGCACATTCTGTGCTGTTGAAGAAGAGTATTTCTTATTGTGGACTCCTGCATACAAAACAATCATGCAGCACCATTGAGGTTTTTGCCTAGGAACACATATGCACTAGATATAGGATTAGAATGAAAGAATATTAAAACAGGCAAAGGAAACGATAGCTGTAAAACAGGAAAGAGCTACTAGTTGATGCAAGACATAGGGAGGAAGTGAAATCACATGCTTTATCCCCACGTACACTAGGGAACTTTGAAAAATCTCTAGAATATTTTCTAAACATTGGAATCTCCTAACTAGACACAATATTTGAGCCCAATGTCAGTAATAGACCTCATCAGAAACTTCAGACTACCTTCGTTTAGAGATGAGCTAATTTTTCGTCACTTTCCCAACATGCAAGGAACTGATAGCAAGGTGAGCTTATCTGAAGGGTTTTTTAAGTGTCATAAGTGCATAAGTGCACAACGTGTAAAGTAGGGGGTTCTTCTACATCAAATTTCTCCAAACCGTTAGTCAGGGACAAAAAAAAGTCACAAAGAGTTGGCCCTGCAAAACCAATTATGTGGTATATGTTTCGAACTGTACTTGCCCCAAACATATGCAGGTAGCATTATTTTTCCAGCACATTAGCATTTTAATAATAGATCTAGTCAGAACAAAGACATGACTTTTCCAGTGACTAGGCACTTTCATGAGTTCAAGAAAGGTGGCTCATGACAGTAACAGTATTTTGTGATTGATTTTATATATTAGGATGAAAGAGGAGGAAATAGAAATCTAGCACTACGTAGAAGAGAACCATAGTACATGCTTGAACCTGACACTTTAAAATCCTACAGTTTGAGATTGGGCAAAGAATTAGCAGTGCAATCAGCGGATTATAATGTTGCCCTCATGTTATTTTTACTGAACTTGGAAACCTCTAGAATTGTATGTCCCAATTCATTTTGTTATGCTTATTTCTGATTCCCTATGTCTATAGTGTTTAATAATATTTTGCCAATAGGAGTATGTTATGATAATATGTACTTATTGGCTTGACAGCTCATACACTTGTACAGTCTATTCAGAATTTGTATTTTACATAATATTTAGTATATTATAATAGTTTATTTAATATTTTACAGGTGCAGTGGGCAAGAAATGCTAACTTGTACTGATATACAGAATAAAAATAAAAGAAAGAAGCTGAAATGCCAAAATGGTGGTGTTACACTTAATTAGATGCATGGTAAAACTATACTGTTGTATGTTTTAGTTGTAGTGTTCAATATACTTTGACCTTTTGGCCGGAGCTCGCTCCCCTGCACCGACAGCACTACCTTGCTGTGCCGCTTTTCCCCGACCCCCACCCACGTGACCGATCGTGTGTTCGAGGCCCTCCTCCACATCCCTGGTGTCTAGTGGACGCTGGTAAGTGTTACTAGTCTGTGCATTGTTTTTGTTTTTGTGCCTTTCCACTGTTTCTCCTAACCGTATCTATTTCCCTTCTGTCTTCTGCTGTTCTTTACTAGTCTGTGCATTGTTTTTGTTTTTGTGCCTTCCACTGTTTCTCCTAACCGTATCTATTTTCCTTCTGTCTGCCGCTTTTTCGTTACTAGTCTGTGCATTGTTTTTGTTTTTGTGCCTTTCCACTGTCTCTCCTAACCGTATCTATTCTCCTTCTGTCTGCCGCTTGTTCGTTACTAGTCTGTGCATTGTTTTTGTTTTTGTGCCTTCCACTGTTTCTCCTAACCGTATCTATTTTCCTACTGTCTGCCGCTTTTTCGTTACTAGTCTGTGCATTGTTTTTGTTTTTGTGCCTTTTCCACTGTTTTCCACACCGTATCTTCCCTTCTGCTTGCCTTTTCTGGGCCATCTCGACCCTTGTGCGCTACATAGGCTTCTGCTTATTCCCCGCCGCTGCGTCCCTGCGGTCCGCCCCCTCCCACCCCCATTCGCTCTCCCGTTCCCGCCCGCCTCCCAGCTGCCCCTCCCTCCCACCTCCCCCTCTTAATGGCGGTCGCTGCGTGACGCAGGTGAGAGACCCCTGAGCTTTTGGCCGGAGCTCACTCCCCTGCGCCGACAGCACCACCTTGCTGTGCCGCTTTTCCCCCACCCACGCGACCGATCGCGTGTTCGAGGCCCTCCTCCACATCCCTGGTGTCTAGTGGACGCTGGTTAGTGTTACTAGTCTGTGCATTGTTTTTGTTTTTGTGCCTTTCCACTGTTTCTCCTAACCGTATCTATTTCCCTTCTGTCTGCCGCTTTTTCGTTACTAGTCTGTGCATTGTTTTTGTGCCTTTCCACTGTCTCTCCTAACCGTATCTATTCTCCTTCTGTCTGCCGCTTGTTCGTTACTAGTCTGTGCATTGTTTTTGTGCCTTCCACTGTTTCTCCTAACCGTATCTATTTTCCTTCTGTCTGCCGCTTTTTCGTTACTAGTCTGTGCATTGTTTTTGTGCCTTTTCCACTGTTTTCCACACCGTATCTTCCCTTCTGCTTGCCTTTTCTGGGCCATCTCGAACCCTTTTGCGCTCCCCCGGCTTCTGCTTATTCCCCGCCGCTGCGTCCCTGCGGCCCGACCACCCTCCCGCCCCCATTCGCTCTCCCGTTCCCGCCCGCCTCCCAGCTGCCCCTCCCTCCCACCTCCCCCTCTTAATGGCGGTCGCTGTGCGGGCACGCCAGAGGCAAGCCCGTCTGCGCCCGTCCGCGCCCGGACCGCGCCCAGCGCCAGTCCCCCTGGCCCTACCAGACAAACTCCCCCCAGACTACACTACCACCCCCGCTCCCTCCTCTCCCTCAACCCCGGATCTCGCCCCAACTGCATTCAAACCAGCCCTACACACACACAAGGCCCCTTCTTCTGCCGCACCTGCCTATTCTCCTGCTCCACCTCTCACGCACCCCACACCAACACCAAACACAACAGCCTCCACACAACAACATCCGCACCCACCAACAAACCCCACAACCTGCACAAGCCCCACACCAACGCCACCTCAACCCACAGCAACACCACAAGCACCCCCGCAAACACTATCTCACATCACAACAACCACACCACCCGCAACCATCTCAGTTGTCTGCTACGAAAACCCAGTCCCTACACAAACATGCCATAGAACTCTGGGACCTCATCACATCACACTCACCCAACATCGTCTTCCTCACAGAAACCTGGACAAACCTCACATCCGAGCCAGATATAGCCACAGCCACCCCGGAGGGCTACAAACTCCTATGCAAAGACCGCCTTAACAAACCAGGAGGCGGCATCGCCATCTTTCATAGAGACACCATCAAGGTCACCACCAACACCCTTGACACCCTCTACAACGCAGAACACATGCACTTCCTCATCCACATCAACAACACCACCACCCTCAGAGGCACACTCAAATACAGACCCCCAGGACCACGCCCCCCTTCTGTGACACCATCGCTGACACCATCAGCACGCACGCTCTCACCTCCACAGACTACATACTCCTCGGCGACTTCAACTTCCACCTGGAAAACCCTCACAACCACAACTCCTCCTCCCTCCTGGACAACCTCACCAACCTGGGACTCAAACCACTGGTCACAGCCCCCACCCACTCGGCTGGACACACACTCGATGCAATTTTCACCTCATACCAACACGTCACCTACACCCACACCACCAAACTCAAATGGACGGACCACCATTGCGTCCACTTCTCTTACAACAAACCACCCACACACCACCACCAACACACCATCCCCTACCGCATGTGGGACAAGATCCCCACAGAGCGCCTGAACTCCCAACTGACACAAACCCCCCCAACACCACCGACCCCAACGCCGCCGCACACAACCTCAACAAATAGATCACCACCTGTGCCGACGCTCTTGCGCCCCTCAGAAAAAACATCACCACCCGCAATATCAAGAACGCCCCATGGTTCACCACTGAACTCCACGAGTCCAAACGCAAATGCCGCAAAGCAGAGAAAACTTGGAGACAAGAACCCTCCACCACAAACTTCTCCGCCCTCAAAACCACTGCACGCATCCACCACCAACTCATACGCACCACTAAAAGAGCACACTACAAGTAACGTATTGACAACAACTCCCAAAGCAGCAAAGAACTCTTTACCATCATCAAAGAGCTCTCCAAACCCAAAGCCAGCAACCAAGACCCCACGCACACACAAACCCTCTGCCACTCCCTCTCAAATCATTTCCACCGCAAAATCATGGACATACACAACAGCTTCATACCACACACACCCTCCACACGCAACCTCCACCCACCCAACACAAACCCACCACACCCCCCCCCAACCTACTCACCACCTGGGCCCCCACCACCGACGAAGAAACTGAAAAGACAATGAACTCCATTCACTCTGGCTCCCCCTCCGACCCATGCCCCCACCGAATATACAACAAGGCCAGCCCCACCATCGCCCCCAAACTCCGAGCCATAATCAACAGCTCATTCGAAACCGCCACCTTCCCAGACCCCTGGAAACACGCGGAAGTCACCACTCTCCTAAAAAAATAACAAAGCCGATCCAGACGACCTCTCCAACTACCGTCCCATCTCCCTCCTCCCTTTCCTTGCCAAGGTCATGGAAAAACTAGTCAACTCCCGCCTATCCCACTTCCTCAAGACAAACCACACACTTGACCCCTCCCAATCTGGGTTCTGCAAGAACCACAGCACGGAAACCGCTCTCATCGCATGCACCGACGAAATCAGATCCAGAGTCGACATGGGCGAGACCGTAGCACTCATACTCCTGGACCTCTCCGCAGCTTTTGACACTTTCTGCCACCACACACCCCTCACACGACTTCACAACGCCAGGATCCGCTACAAAGCCCTGGACTGGCTCACCTCCTTCCTTACCGACAGAACCCAAAAAGTGCATCTCCCACCCTTCCAATCCTCCGCCACCAAAATCACCTGCGGAGTCCCACAAGGCTCCTCCCTCAGCCCCACACTCTTTAACATCTACATGGCCCCACTAGCCAACATCCTCAAACCCCACAACATCACCATCCTCTCATACGCTGATGACACACAACTCATCTTCTCCCTCACCCGCAACCCCACCACCGCCAAAACCAACCTACACGCTGCACTCCTTGACACCGCTGCCTGGATGAAAGCCAACCACCTTAAACTCAACTCCAACAAAACCGAAATAATCATTTTTGGACCACACAAAAACACTTGGGACCCCTCTTGGTGGCCCACCACGTTAGGCCCCGCACCCACCCCCGCAAACCACGCACGCAACCTCGGCATCATCCTGGACCCCTCCCTCTCTATGGCCCAACAAATCAACACCCTCACCTCCTCATGTTTTAACTCCGCACACTGAAAAAAACATTAAAATGGATCCCCACAGAAACCAGAAAGACAGTCACCCACGCACTAATCAGCAGCAGGCTTGACTAAGGCAACGCCCTCTACGCCGGCACCACACTAAAACTCAAGCGCAAACTTCAGCGAATACAGAACTCAGCAGCACGACACATCCTCGACCTCCCCCACCATGAACACATCTCACCCCACCGCAAATCCCTCCACCGGCTCCCCATAGACAAAAGGATCACCTTTAAGATCCTCATCCACGCACACAAATCCCTCCACAACAGCGGCCCAACCTATCTTAACGAAAGAGTGACCTTCCACACTCCAACACGCCACCTCCGCTCCGCCGACCTCTCTCTCGCCACAGTTCCTCGCATCAAACACACCACCACTGGAGGCAGATCTTTCTCCTATCTGGCCCCCAAAGCCTGGAACTCCCTCCCCACCCACCTCTGCAAGACCCAGGACCTCCTACTCTTCAGGAAGAGCCTTAAAACCTGGCTTTTCGAACAGTGATCTCCTCTTCCCCCCCATCCCCCCCAGTACCTTGAGACCCTCACTGGTGAGTAGCGCGCTCTATAAGTCTCTTTGATTGACTGATTGATTGATATACTTATCAATTGTATGTACATAGCAGCTACCAATAGAATCGTAGTTCTTGGAGTGCTACCTCTTCAGTTTTGATTCTCTGGTGTGTGTGTATATATAAATATATTCATTCACTTTTTTCCATTCCAAAACACATCAAACTGGAAATCGGACACAGCGCACAGCAGACTCCAAGAATTTTTAAATATATTTTATTATTTAAATGCTCATCACAAAGTGCAGTGCAGAAAAGAAACGTTGACGCCTTTCGACATTATGCATTCGACTGGACAATAGAGTCCTATGTTACAAACAGTCTCATTTAAAGGGTCCACACAGTGCAGCCCCTCATCCCTGTCTATTAAAAGCTAGAGAGCTACCTGCTCTCCTAAATGGCACAGAGCCAGTGACATAGTTATAAACAATCATTGTAAACTACAACCAGATCAGGTTCAAGCAGGATGCTAATTCAAACTATAACATTTCTGAATTGCAAATTCAAACTATGATTAATTGATTTCCTATTATCAATCCTCTTTGTAAAGTACAAAATGAGCACAAAAGAACAACACGAGATATACAAAACATTGAAGAACGATTCCATATTTACTTATGCTATTCTAGTCTAAAATCTAGACTCTATAAAGTGCATAGTGCTTTCTATAATTTGTAACCAGATGCCTCAAAATATATGCCCCCTGTGGTACATTCTTTCTGACGTTATACAAAAGATTTATTAAGCGACAACATCTAAAGAGGCAGATTGTTGACATCATGCAATGAAGTACCAGGATTTTTCGCTACGCAAAATCTCCTAATATAAACTTTAAGGTGCTACTAAACGTCTACAGCACTCAGGAGATCCCGTCTTCTTTTTGCAAAGGCAATGGAATTAATTCAAACACATTCAAATGATCCCAATATCAATATCAAGAGTGCAAACATGATACCACAGACAATAATAAACATATGTAATTCAACAGCTCCCCAAGGAGGAATCACGTGCAAAACAGTAAATTAAAATGCAGAGCTAAATGATTGCATCAATCCCTAACATACTATGTGCAAAAAACTGCAATGTATGCTACATTCATATACTTATTCCATCCTAAAAATGTTGCATGAACCTGTATGCAATTTTAACAAGAATTGTGCAAAAATCGCAAGATGTAAATATGTTCCAACTAGGCATGTCCTGTATAATAAACCTGCCATTTGCAAATCACAAAAGTTACAATATGACAAAAACATAGTCATTTGTGGAATTACCTCAAGTGTAAGCATTCTAGATACCACAGGCAATAACTGGCATATGTCATTCAGCAGCTCCTCGAGGAATATATATGTTGAAAATAGCAGTTTAAAGAGCAAAGAAATTATATGGTGCAAAGATCATTAATTGCATCAATCCCAAATATACTATGTACAAAAAACTGCAATGAATACAGAATTCCTATATAATTCAAAACCAAAAGTTTTTGCATAAATGTATGTGCAAGTTTCACAAAAAATGTTCACATATTGCAATATATATTTATTACCTAGTGGCGGCTGCCACTAGGTAGCGGATGCCACTAGGTAGTTATAGTTAGGACCTAGTTCTATAGAAAAAACAGTTTTTTACTTGCCTATATCTTTGGCTGCGATTGAAGAATCTTCAAAACAAATTCCCCAAACATTTGACAGTCACGTCAGCTGCTGTCTGGAATGTTTCAGGGTAATCCATCAAGCAGGGGCCTGAGAAAAAGGGGGGGGGAATCCCAAAACACTTTTCTCTGTGCATTTTTCCAATAGATATTTTGAACAGCAATAGCACCCGAACCACTAGACGGAATTACACCAAATTTACCAGAAAAGTAGCTCTTGGTCCAGAAAGTGACCTTTTTGTTATTTGGTGTAAATCCGTTCAGTACTTTTTGAGAAGTTAAAGAAACTCCAAATTTGTATATATAGGGACACGAAGGCTCCGCAAACCCTCCTGATCTGGTGCTGCCAATACATCAACAAGGAAGCCGAGTCCCAGAAAAAAAATTAAAAGAAAAGAAAAGGGGCAAGGGTAGGGATGCCCTGTCCCCTTAGCTCAGGTGCTGGGGTCCCAGAGGGAACCCCCCAGGTCAAAAAAGCATTAAAAAAAAGTTTTGTTGGAAGTCATGGAGGATCCACAGATCCGGCAAACTTTAAAAGAAAAAACAACTAGGGGCTCCCACCCTTGACAATGCTGAGGCCCCCAGGTGGGCCAAGCCTGGGGGGCATTGCCATTTCAATGCAGTGGGCAGCCCGGCTCCTGCTGCCCTGGGGACTGCCACCTCCTCGGACACTAATGAAAACTAATGCGGGGGCCCTCCCACCACTTCCCCTGCAGCCCCGGCGACTACCACCTCCCAGGGGCTCTAATGAAAACGAATGCGAGTGGCCACCTGGCCTTCCCGCAGCCCTGGGGACTCCCACCTCCCCAGGACACCAAAGTAAAACTAATGTGGGGGGGCTGCCTTCCCCCCCTCAGTCCTGGGGACAGGAACCCCACCGGGCTACTAATCAAAACTAATGTGGGGGCATCCGGCCCCCTGCGACCCCAGGGACCGCCAGCTCCCTGGGGTACTAATGAAAATGAATACAAGCGGGCCACCCGAAACCCCCGCGGCCTCAGGGACCGTCACCTCCCTGAGGCACTAATGAAACTAATGCAGGGGGGGCATTTGCAGCTCCAGGGACCGCCACCTCCATGGGGCACTAATGAAAAGTAATGTGGGGAGGGGCATCCCCCGTGCCCTAAGAACCGCAACCTCCCCGGGGCTAATTTAAAAAGAGATAGGAGGTCTGTCTTGGACCCCCAGGCCCATGGGACCACCACTTTCCTGGGGCTATTTTAGTTGGAGGGGGCTGCAGCATCCCCCTCAAATATACAATAAAGGCCCTGGGAACGCCACTCCGCAGGGCCAGCTCCTGCTATGTTACGGGGTGTCCACCCCTGGGACATGGCTGTTTGCTGTGACATGGTGGGAGCTGACTGCTCCCACCAAGTTACAACAAACACTCCGCTCATATGAAGTGGGAGCTGTCACACAGCTCTCACTTCATGCGAGCGGAGGTCTCTGCAGGCAGCAAAACGGAGGAAAAATTGGTCTCTGTGACAGGAGTGCAGGCTCCCACAGGAGGTGGGGAGCTGGCGGGGACCCTGGGGGTCTTCAGGCTCCCCCTTCAGTCCCCAAAATTGGCACCCAGGTCACATTGCCGGGCCTCGGGTATGTGGTCCATGGGGCCGAGATCGGTCCTGGGGAGGGCGGGTCAGGCAGCCACCCTTTCTCCCCCCAAAAACATGTTTGGGCCGGGGCCCAAGGGATGGGATCCCCGGGGCTGAGATCATCCTGAGGGGCCATGCGGCTCCCTCTCTCCCCCAGAAAATTAAATATTTAGGCTGGGCCCTGGGGAATGGGGCCCCCGGGGCCGAGATAAGCCTGGGAAGGGGGGCTGTGAGGGGTTGGGTTGTTATAGGGTTTGGCAGCAGGGTTGGTGGTTATAGGAGTTGGCTACAGGACCTGGCCCCAGGCCAGGCTCTGCCTCCAACCGCCGCTCCACATGGCCTCAGGCCGTGTGTGGTGGTGATTGGGTTAACATATAGTAATGAAAATTACTTTATGCTAAAAAAAAAACTTTGAAATTCACTGAAGAAAACGAAGGTTACAGGGACGTTATAGTTAGGAAATAGAATTTTAAAAAACATAGAAATTCACTTAATAAAAACAAAGGTTACAGGGACGTTATAGTAAGGCTCACCTTTTAAACGTACCAAACCATAGAAATTCACCTGTATAGTTAGAGTTATCTCAAGTAATTATAAGTTGTGCCCTAAGGTAACTATAACTCGCACCCCTGCCATGCACAGTTATCTGTTCAATCATTTTACTGCAGGTGTTACAGTGACATTATCAATGATGTTATCAAATATGTCATGAGTGCTTTAATTTGTGGGGTAATTAGCAGTGCATGGTGAGGGAGCGAACAAAGGTCACGCAGGGCACTTTCTAATAACACAGGGTTATAAACCTATTATTCTGGTTGGGATGTCTATATACAGAAACCAGGGCTGTCCAGAAAATCAAAACGTATGGGGTAAATGGTTAGGCAACTTCCAAGACTTCGTGCCCTCAGGAACATGTCCTTGGGGTGGCCTGTGTGATGTTCTGGGTTGCCGGCGCCGCGCGCTTTATCAAACACACGATGCACTGGTTCTTTTGTTATTAACGCTGCGCAGTTACGGAGGGAGCAGTTTCCCTGTCTCCGATCTGGCATCTTCACTGACTCCCTGACGTCACTGGCAGCCCTTTATTTTCATTGGCTCCTGTGAGCCAAGGCTAAACCAATACATTGCACATAGTAGGGGTTGCCGTGGCAACACCCCTATTACATTTGCATACTTGGTAGTGACCGCGTTCCCGTTAGCTCACAGGCGCGACACTACATCCCTCCCAAAATTTCACAACAAATAAATGAAACGTAACACCATCATAGTAAAATAATATCAATTAACGACTTAGCTCCATTGACTTATAGTAGGAAGTCACGCAGCGTCGTAGAGGGTGCAGGATTGCTTCTCAGGTGATATCTCGATCGGAGATCTCTTCCATCACATGAACTGGTGTCTCTGGGGTTAGTGTCAGAGTCGTTGTCCTGTCTTTCACAGACACGTTCTGTGTTGTTAGGGGCAGGATCACTCAACCGGTGCTCCAGCTCCTCATCCTCCTCAGCCCCATCCATTTCTGTTGTTAGGGGACCATGTCCTGGACTGGCACTGGGAACTTCTGATGGAGCTTGGAATCTCTTGAACCATGATACATTCCACGCAACTTGTTCAGGGCCTCTCTTTGCCACAATCATTGATCCTTGACGGCTGGTAACTATCAACGGCTTTTCTTCAAACGGCAGATGAAACTTGCTTCCGGGGAATCGGTCCTTTATGAGTACGGCATCTCCTTCTTGTATATCCAAATGACGTGCCCTCCTACGCCTGCTCGCTCCATCATTTGAATTTTTCCTCTTGGCATATTCTTTTCTTTCATTTATGGGACTTGGCTTCCAGGACTCATGATGGGGTATGACATCAGTCACTATTCGCCCCATCGATAAATGACCAGGTGCTACTCCAGTGGTAGAGTGTGGCGTCATACGGTAATCACGGAGAAAAGAGTAAATAGCTCTCTCTATTGCTTCATTCTTAGCCATCACAATCCGAACCACTTTATTTAGTGGCATGACCGTATTAACTCTTCTACCCTTTCATCCATCTATGGGAACTACACTTTCGTCCTCAACCTGTTCTTCGTTTTCACCATCCCTTGGTGGCCAGCGTGTGCTAGCTGAACGACTCTACTCGTGAGGCTGGATGGGATCACGAGCCTGTGATCTCGGATAAGACATCTGTCTTCACTGACGGTTAGTTCTTGCTGCACGCGGTGTAGTCCTTCCATAACCATTCTCGACTCCGGGGTTAGGGACTTCCACTGTTTCGGTCCAGTGCGCCAGTTATTGTTCTGTATCGTCTGTATAGCTCTTTGGAGGTTGTCATCTGATTCCGTGGCTTGTCTTATTGTGTCCATCATGATAGGTAGTGGTCGTGATCTCTCTGCTACGCATTTGACGTATTCCGCGGTCTCACGAGCTTCGCGTTCTTCTCGCTGAGTGGCAGGTCTGGAGTGCCTTGAGAGGTAGTCTGCTGGGTTGTTTGATCCTGGGTGATATTCCACTTTACAATTGTATTCCTGCAATTGAAGCATCCACTTTTCTATGCGTGGAGGTGGCTTGGATGCTGTGCCTTGGAAGAGTGGTATTAAAGGCTTGTGATCTGTGGTGACAATAAACGGGTGTCCGTAGACATATAGATGGAAATGCTTACATCCCCAGTGGATTGAAATTGCTTCTCGCTCAATCTGAGAATATCTTTTCTCCGTATCAGTTAGTGAGCGGCTCGCATATGCAACTGGGGCCCAGTCTTCCGCATTAACTTTTTGGAGGAGCACGGCTCCTAGCCCTGTTGGGCTGGCATCTACTGCAATGGATGTTTCTCGCCGGGGATCAAAATATCGTAGGATAGTGTCTTCTGACAACGCTTCCTTTGTTGCTTGGAAGGCACGTTCATGTTCAGGACCCCAGGACCATGTTGATGCCGCTTTAGTGAGGTCTCTCAACGGTTGTGTCAGTGACGTGAGGTTCTTTATAAAACAGCCACAGTAGTTCACCATGCCCAGAAAGCTTCGAACTCCAGTTACGGTCGTCGGGGGTTGGGCATTTTTTATGTCTATCACCTTTTCCGGGTCAGGGGCAACGCCGCGTGACGATAAGGTGTATCCAAAGAATTGTATTGTTTCTTTGAGAAACTCACACTTCTCTCTATGGAGAGTGAGTCCCGACTCATGAATCCGCTGGAGAACTCTTTTGAGAATGTCGTGGTGTTCCTGGATGGTTTTTGCGAAGACGAGGATGTCGTCGCTGACTTTTATGACACCTTTCAAGTCTATTAGCAACTCTTTTATCATGTTTTGGAAGACTTCGGCTGCACTTGAAATTCTGAAGTTTAGCCTCTTGTAGCGGCGGAGTCCAATATGGGTAGAGAATGTTGTGATATACCTGGACTCCTCTGCTAGGACTAGCTGGTGGTACCCTGACCTGAGGTCCAGTTTTGAGAACCATCTGGCTTCACTTAGTTCTCCTATTAGGTCATCGATGGTTGGTGTAATGTGTCGTTCTCGTTTTATGGCTACATTTGGTAGTTTCATATCAACACAGATCCTGACTTCTCCAGGTTGTTTGGGTTTCTTGGCTACTACAATCGGAGACACCCATGGTATCGGGCCATCCACCTTCTCTATGACTCCTGCAGATTCTAACTTGCATAGTTCCTTCTTCACTAGGGGTCGTAAGTGAAACGCTATCCTTCTGTGTCTTAAAGCTATGGGTTGAACTGACTTGTCGATGTGCAGCGTGATTTCTTTGTTTCTTAGACACCCTATGCCTTAAAAAACGTGAGCGTAGGACTCTAATATGTCACTCAGGGACTACATGTATATCTCAAAAGTGAAAGTGACGATGCCCAGGGCTTCTGTGGTGTGGCATCCTAGTAACGTGCGCTGTCCTTCTTCTGCTACATAGATGTAGGCTTCAATTTCTTGAGATCCGTGAGACACCGTAACACGAAACTTTCCTTTCATCGTCAGTGGTCGCACTTGACCATATGCCAATACTCTGACTTGTGTCGGTGTGAGGGGTGGAACTGGGTTTAACCTTTGGTACGTCGCTAGTGCCATGATTTTAATGGACGCTCCAGTGTCTATTATGACTTGCACTGGGCATCCAGCTACCTGTATTTGACACTTGGGCAGTTTTCTCTGCCGACTTGTGGCCGTACTGATGGTGAAAATTGAGTGGACTATTTGTACTCCTTCCTCATCGTCATCCATGTCACTGCCTCTGGGTTGTGCCTTTATAGCCGTGTTTACTGTGGTTTGGGTATTTGTGCCCCTCGTCGTTCTACATACTTTGACAAAGTGATTACATTTTCCACACCCTACACATTTCTTTCCTTTGGCAGGGCAGTTGATGAGGGGGTGGTTTGTCCTTCCGCACCTTCCACACGTTTCCGTCGATAGTGGTGTCTTTTGTGTCTTTGGCTTGGAGGACGCTCCTATCACTGCTGCCACCTGCTCCATCTTGATTGGGGTCTGAAGAGCTGCTTCCATATGTGACGCTCTTGCCTTTGATAGCTCTTTGGTTCTCCCCATTGTGAGAATGTCTTGTAATGATCGCCCTGACTCTTCAAGGATCCGTTCTCTTAGTTTGGATGACGCACAACCCTCTATGATTTGACCTCTGATTTCATAATTTTCATTGTGGAATGCGTATGTGGCCGCAAGCTCTTTCAATCTCAAATAGAACATATCGATGGATTCATCAGCGGTTTGTCGAGCTTGTCGAAATATAACCCTTTCATAGTCCACATTGACCATGGGTGCAAAATGCGTTCGGAGCGCTGCAATGAGTGTGAGATGGGTCTTTGGCTCTGCTTCGTTTATTGTTTTCGCTATGCAGTATATGTCTTTTCCTCCTAGGTGTACCACCATTGCACTTTTTTGTTCATCGTAAGTTTTTGTGGCTTTGAAGTAAAACTTGAGACGCTCTACCCATTCATTCCATCGCGCTGCCTGTGTGGATGGGGCACCTTCCACTATGAATGGCTCAATGGGGGGGTACTGTATTCATTTTGTATTACTTTTTTTTTTTTAACTTTTTTTTAATAATGGTTTGACTGCCTCTCTCCTTATGTTGTGGTGTAGACAAACTGAAACTCCACTTGCTGTTTCATATTTTGTTCTATCTTTGTCTGCTTCTGTGCCTTTAAATTCTGCTATTGGGCGAGGCACACACAGCTTTACAACTCGTTATCTTTTTTTTTTTGTGCTAAGGGGCGGAGTCCGGGTTTGAGAGCCGGTAATCTTACCGGCAAGTATGCCTCGCGTGTGGAGGTCTTTTCCTCTTCGAGGGACTGAAACCGGTCCTTTTTTTCTCGGCACGGCCGCCTCGCCACGTGGGTGTGGGCGTGGCCGAGGCACGAGCACCGTGTCCAGCCTTCTCCTGCAGGTGGGCAGCGCCCACTCTTGTCGCCAGTGTGATGTTCTGGGTTGCCGGCGCCGCGCGCTTTATCCAACACACAGTGCACCAGTTCTTTTGTTATTACCGCTGCACAGTTACGGAGGAAGCAGTTTCCCCATCTCCGATCCGGCGTCTTCACTGACTCCCTGACGTCACTGGCAGCCCTTTATTTTCATTGGCTCCTGTGAGCCAAGGCTAAACCAATACATTGCACATAGCAGGGGTTGTCGTGGCAACACCCCTATTACATTTGCATACTTGGTAGTGACTGCGTTCCCGTTAGCTCACGGGCGCGACACTACAACCTGGTTAACATATACTGGGAATTACCCTTCACGATTAAGTTTGTGACATTGCTGAAGTCTCGTGTATTGGTGATATGGGCTGACTCTTTTGTGTACAACCCACTGTTTTGTGCTATCAAAACAATAAGAAGTAAAAACATTGTTTGTATTAAAATCTTTCTACTCTTAGATGTTTATATACATTCCGGCACGCTGTAAAAGGAAATTTAGAATTGGCAATGATCAATAGGTGGCACTGTGGATGTAACTTTGATAGCA
The DNA here is from genome assembly GCF_031143425.1 of Pleurodeles waltl. Lineage (NCBI taxonomy): Eukaryota > Metazoa > Chordata > Amphibia > Caudata > Salamandridae > Pleurodeles > Pleurodeles waltl. The sequence goes on along the minus strand of NC_090445.1, from coordinate 449,774,408 downwards.
TTTGACTGAAAGACGTGAATGTGTTTCCCTGTGCAATCTGTAGACCGGCAATGCACGGGTAAGCACCTCACAAGGGCTGCTTAGAGCCTCAAAATCAACTTATTCCCACAGTGTGCCAGGGAGCTTTGTATGAGCGACTACTGCATAGTAACGGTGATAAGTACACCGGCACTAATGTGCATTAGTCTAGCCCCATATAAGTGGTACTTGGCAGGGATAACCCTTGTAAGGCCTTTATTGTCAGACCTCCCTTTATCGCATTTTTCAATGTTTTTGTGCCCCTGGCCACACTGGCTCTGCCTAATCATATATTGCGAAGCATTCACTTATGCCACATACAGTGCTCTGAGGATGGGCTTCATTGAAGTCAGCAGGAGTCTTATTCACAAACACAGTAGAGGGATATTCTGCCATGCATTGCTCCTACAAGAATAAAATATGTAAAGGGAAACTACCATTAGTATCTCTTTAAGGGAGATGAATAGTCAGCGATTTCAAATGTGCATAAGATCAGTTTTTATGTTTAAAGAAAAAGAAAAATGTATACAGCATTAGAAAAATATCTTAATACTTGTAGTTTTGTAATTTGTCGTAGTGATGTGAGGCCACTCATAGCTTGCACATTACTAAAACATAAACTTACATAGGAAATGTTACATCCTTACAACCACTTCAATTAGTCATTTAACTTACTGCAGTGTTATTTGTGCCAGTGTTGTGACTTGCAGGAATTTGGTGCAACCTACAGGGCACAGGTATCAATAGTAGCAGTCAATTCTGAGCCTGTAAATCCTCTTACAAGGTGCATTGAGCTGACTACTGAGCAATTGTTATTTACAAGGCTGAAAATGTTGAACTCTGTTGCAGGAAGCATTAGTCAAAGCGCCATTTATTCTATAAAGTTTTAAATATGTTTTGGGTCTCATAATATGGAAAGTGCTAGATGAATTACAAAACAAACCAAGAAAGAAATGTTAAAAAATGTTAAGATTGCAAAATGCACAAATTATACATTAAAACATGTCAGTTAAGGTGCTTTGAAAAGGCATAGCGCTATAAAAAATGTTTCAACACTTTCTGAAAAATGTGTTGAGGTGCTGATTCTGATGTGTGTGCTAATGTAGACTACAATCCATTTTGGAGGCTGAATTATTTCCCCCAGAATCTGTTCTCACATGGTATTTCGTTCCTTACAAAAATATCTTTAGTCTGCCTATTATCCAAAAATATTGGAGGTAATTACAATCCCTCCACCGACAGTTTACGTCCAAACATCTGAGAACCCTTCCATGGTTATCACTACTATAGTTTTTTCCCCAACTGAGCTGTTACAAAGCTAATTTTGATCCAAATTGCCTACAGTTTTCTTGTGCTAGCTTTGGAGGTATTTTCCTCCAGGGAGAAGCTGGAGTTAGGAACGTTCATTTTGCTTTATTGACAAGGGTTGTGGTAATTTCAGATGGGGAAACTAGTTATATTTTTGTTATTTGTGCATTTTATCATAGAATACACGTTTATCAAAATGGCAAAATAGGAGCAGCTTTGTGGAACAACCTTTTACATCATGTGCTGAGACAAATACATGTTCAGTCTGCTGTTGGTTCTCAGCCGGATGTGGAATACCACGGAGCACATCTTCAGACTGCCTCTAAATAGAATTTCTATTTGAAAAACCAAATAAGGTGGCCATAACAGACAGACCTATAGTGTTTGTCTGCAAGCCTGCCAATGAGATTGCTGTTACATATGCCTAACTGGCTTTCTTCCTGAGCAGTCAAAATAGGATCCTCTGCTAGGCAGTTGAGGACAATTAATATAGCCTATGCCAAAAGGCATGGGTGTGGGCTGGTAGTTTTGCAGTGGTCTATAAAATGCTTAAGAATAATGCCTGCTGTTGGTAGGTCAATTTTTTGGGCCATTCTAGGTGGTAGAAGATACCCCCAAAAAGTGAATTTACCTTGGTATTCACTGCCTCTTACTGCGAATTGGATATACAATGTTCTGAGCTCTGTTTGTTTGGGCTAATTGCCAATAGCTATTGTCAGTTTTATTGATTCAGCCACAGTCATGGCATTGAACCAAAGCCAGGCAATTGTGATTCTGCAAGTCAGAGAGTGATCCCAAAATAGTTCTTCAGCCAACTTACCCAGTAAAAACTGTGGTTATATTATTAGATCAATAAATACTTTTTTTTATAACTTTGATATATTTAGTACTCTACAGGTGACAGCACACATCCATTAAAGGTATGGATGATGACCCCCATTATATATGCAAACAATGCCCAGGATCTGGGTATAATGCCTCTCACATAAAACCTGTTATGACTCTGTCGTCCCATTTCTAGGGGGTGCTGTAAGGGGACCGTCGGAAGCCTGGGAATCACCTTGAACAGTTATCTAGAGTCCCTTGCTGACTCCTGTTTGTTTCTCTTTTCGACATGGAATACTTGTGTAGTACTACATTTGCTTCCTGGGACTGCAAATCCCATAATGCACAGCCTGGCAGTCAGGAAAGCTCGGATTCTGTTTCCCATTGTTTTCTATGGGAGAAGTCCAGTAGCTCCTTTTCACTGGATCCTCTCCTCCAGGACTTGCAAGTGTCTGAAACTACACACACCTGAGACCTCTCCTGTGTAGCCCAGATTGGAACTGCTTATAAGCACCCATTTCCTCAAGATCCCCGTTGTGCATTGGAGTTTGATTCCTTTGTGTTACAGACCCTTTATCGGATGGAGTTCCATTCTTGTTCCTGTTCTGTTCCAGTTTGAACCTTTTTCCTGTTTCTCTGCCCTGTTCCTGATTGTTCCAGTCTGCTCCCTACCTCTTAGCCTTGAACCTGTTTGTTGCTTCCAGAGCCTGCTCCCTGTTTCTCTGTCCTGCTCCTGCCTTGTTTCAGCCTGATCCTGCTCTGTTTCCCAGTCCTGTTTACTGCTCATTCCTACTCCTTGTATTCCGGCCCTGTCCTTGCCTGTTCCAGCCAGTGCCTGCTCTCAGTTTCCCAGTCCTATCTCTGTTTGTTCCAGCCAGAAGTTTGCGCCCTGTTTTCAAGTCCTAGTCCTGCCTTTGCTTCAGCCTGAGCCTGTTCCCAGTTCTTGCCTCTGCCCCTTAGTTTGTTCCCTTCTGTTTCCGTTTCTTCTTGGTTATTTGTGTCTGGTAAGTGTTCTATCAGTCTTCACCAGTGTATAAGTGTCCTCCTTTGTACTGGGGTTGGCTTCTGGTTTCCAGGAGGCAATTCCAGCCCCCATCCTTGTCTAGTGTTATACGTTGTCTTTCGTGCCTAACAGTGACAGTGTGCTATTGCTGTTTTCTCAGGAATCGCCACTGTGTTTCCAAGTGGACCTACAAGAGTGTGTCTTGTGTATGTAAGTACTATCCTTGTTTGTGCTCTATGGTCCAGAGACAGAATCACTTCTGCTGCCTCCTTTCTATGGGGCTGGCAGGGTGACTATCTGTAAGAGCAAACTGCACAGAGGCGTTCTGCGCCTTACTCTGTGTAGAACCCCAGCGCGTTAGTCCATTAGTAATTTGTTTCCTGTTTGTTCACATAAGGGTTGCTCTGCTTTTACTTTCCTGTGCCTGTCCCTAGCTGTCCTTTCCGTGTATGCCTTTAGCTGCTCTACTACCTCTTTAGGATATTCGGTGACCTCAAGGGGTGTCCCAACCAAAGTCCTGATCAGACCTGCCCGAAACCGTGATAAAACGAGGAACACATTAAAGAAAAACTCTGACCTTTTAACAATGAGATTCCACTGTTTTGGTGGATCAGGAGGTGATCTTCTCAATTCACCTGAGAGAATGTCCCGTATCATTGTATTGTGCCGAATGATGCATAACATAGCAACCAAGCATAACATTCCTCCCCCATGGGATTGTGACATACCCATGGAAGATGTTCCTGTTCGCAGTCATAATATAGTTTATGAAGGAAGAAGCAGAGCTCCTTTAGTATATCATGAAATAGTTCAGAATTTCTTTACATAAGTGGTGTTAGCGTGTCGGACCTTATTTGGTTTCTTATTTTTAATTTATAAGGGGACATTTAGAGGTTTGATGGACCTTTTTACTGCGCTTAGAGTGATTCCCACCATAAATCACTAATAGAACAACAATTTCATCAACAACATCAATAATCAAAATGAATTACCTTTGGAGTCAGTAATCTTCACGCACCATGACCTATTGGGCCACGAATAACTACACCTTTTGGTAAAAGTTAGAATGTTTATTTCCCTATATTAACAATGCTAATATCACGTAAATTAATCTCAACACCAACTGATTAACGTATAAGAACAACACTGGTTGACCAAATCTTCTAAAGAATCTCAATTTCACTAACGCACTCAGCACTAAACATTTATTTATTTTATTTATTTATTTATTGGATTTATATAGCGCACAGCTACCCGGAGGTTTCCCGGCGCCATTCAAGATTTACAGTACAAATCAATAGCAAGAATAACTGCACAATGGAAATAGCTTACATCTAGATTCAGCAACTGAGCAACATCAATTTTTATTAATAGCAACCTATTTACATGTCAGGGTTTCCCTTACTAACTTTCTGATTAGAATAGCATATTTGGGCTTCACGCAAAACAATTTGGTCAACATAAATTTGGAAAACATCTAACTATGGCTCTATCAAAATATCAGTTGGTACCTAGAAAAGACAACTTACACCAAGTACAATAGAATTATGTTATACCTCTCCTTAGTATGGATCAGCAAGCTGCGATTATCTTTGTCAGTTGTACATCAGTTTGGTCAGCATCAGCAATGGGACATGAAAGGGAATGGTTCAGAAATGGGGACTCTAACCATCTGAACCATAGAAGAAGCAATGTCTAAGGGAAAGGCATTCATCATCGAAGTTTAAGGAATCAAGTTAAAGATTGAATCCTCTCAGGATGAATCAAAGTAGGAATAAGCAAACCTCTACAGAGGAAAAATAGAAATGAGCTTTTCTTCTCTCTGTGCAGTCAGTCTAAGTTAAAATCATCTAAAGAACTTCCCACGTTGCCATTGGTCAAAGAATCATACGTTTGCAATTAGTCCAATAAGGATTTATTTCTAAATCTAAGATATAACTAAACGGTCTTTCACATATCGATGATTGGCTCCTCTTCTCCTGTTCCCACCATCAGACTCGTCAGGTAACAATTTTGCATCCATCCGTACTCCAGTCGGTGCATCCATTGTTAGCTCCTGGGAACATCGCCGTCTCATGCACCAAACTATACATTGTTTCAATAACTAGTACACGATCTTCTAGCAAGCAGTTCTCATGAGAAAGTTAAGGACATCTGCTAACGTTTGGTCAACTCAGTGAAAAACAATACATGAATTAATTTTTCTAGACATACATTTTCCACAAAGTTGTTAGAACAGTGCAGCTTAACATGAGGCTGTGCAAACTATGTCCAAACCCTCGCTAACGTAAGACCTACAAGTTATAAAGCAAATACATAATGCAAATTCATGAATAAATCCTACCATGGCATTTTCTTAGAATAAATACTTCAGTTAATAATAATAAGCCTCTAATAAAGACACTTTGTGATGAATGGTGGCCACTCGGGCACATTTTTCTAAGTTGCATATTATGAAACTATGCAGATTCATAATTCAAAGTACATGAATATTTATTAGTAAAAAATCAGCGTTCACAGTGGTTCAAATATCACATGTATCAGAGTGTTATGTGGCCCACGGATAATATTGTATATTTTGGCCTTCACCAATCCTTTACTGGTATGTGCACATAAAAGTTGTATATATTCTTGTATTTTTGCTACATGTACAATAAATAATTCACTTTCTGTGTTCGCCCATGGAAAGTTGTAATTTCATGTTTCTTAAACCTTAAATTCAAGAGTGAAATGAAGATCTTCTAAGCTCTACTTTTCAGTGTTTTTGGAGCAGCTCCTCTGGGTCACTTCCAAGGACACCAGGCCCTTAGGGGTCAAGACAAGGAGGTGCAATTAGTGAGATGTGTTCAGGCCCAGGTAGTTTTGATCAACTGGTCACTTCAGTAACAAGCAAAGGCAATAGGCCTGGCTTCTGAACATAAGTGGTTTTGTGTCATTCATAGTGGGTTAAGGCACTCAATAAATAATAAGACATGCACTCTGTTACTCATCTTTGCAACCATACATCCATTCACTGACTCATTCTTGCATTCACTCTCTGACACAACCACACACAAACGCAACAACATATGCAAGATGTTAAAATAATACAAGTTGAAAAAAGAAAACGTGCTGCTATCTAAACACGACTGACATGCTTTCATTAACATACTAAACATAGCAGTGGGTTTCTGTTTTGAAAAAGGCAATGTAAATAGGGTAGCATTTTTTTAAAGTTGAAGCATGTATGCCATATATAGAAACACTGTATTGGGCATCTTTATGGTAAAACTATGATACACTGTGGATAACAACATTCCTTAATGGCCTCCTGGTTTAGAGGGAGTGACAAGTGCATATGAAATGAGCAGCAAGCAAGTGACCCATTAGCACTTCCTGGAGAGCTATAGTAGCCGCTTAAGATACATTAAAATAAAAAGAAGAGACCTGAAGAAATGGAAAGGGAACTATAAAAGGGAAATATTGAAAACTGAAGAACTACCCAACCTGCACTGACACTGAAGCACTCTCATTTTCAGAAGGACGTACACATGACCAAAAAATGCACGCATTCATGGGGCAAGGCTGCCAATGACTAATGTGGGCTGAACCATTCCACTGTGCAGTTCGCTGTCATACACAGTAGGAGAGTATAAGTGGCATATATATATATATATATATATATATATATATATATATATATATATATCTATGGATGTAAGTGTCATTTAATTTTTCTTTTATGACAAGATCCTGTCAGGCAGCTAAGAAGAGATTTTAGCAAGACTTTTTACAGTGCAAATCTTCTCCCAAGGGTTTACAAGAGGCAATAACCAACACCAAAATAATCGGTATAATTTGGTATCCGGTGACACTTCATCTAACAAAATACATAGCTGTACGATTTAATACAGAGAAATAATAATTTGCCCTTTAATGCCTACTGACTTTAACATATGCTTTACACAATCTCAGACACGCGGTGCGCTACAACAGGAGGATTTTGTATAATTCACGTTTACAGTAAGTGCAGTGCCTAACCAGCTTTTCCCATTTTTCATAGACTCGATCTGACAAGCCTCTTTGATTCGAGTGGCTTTCTCCAGTGGTGCCTATGCAACGCTATTGACTATTCGGTATTTCCCTATGTTTAGGTTGTCCTCGGATGAGGAACCATTTGACTGCCATAAGTTCTAGGAACAGTGAAGGTAAATGATGCCCTGACCCAGTGTCCGAGTACTTTCACAACAATAAATTGTTCTAGATTTTGGTTAGCACCATGGATTTAGCATGGCTATGCAGACTTACACGTTGGGGCATTTTGAATCTAAGTTGGTTACATAACCTGCACCGGGTGGCCAATTGTTTGGCATTTTTAAGTCTTTCTCAGCGCTTTGAGCTTACTGTGTTTGTTCTGGTTTATCATTAGGCAACATTGTTCCTTTATAGTCCTGATGAGGCCCAGAATTGAAGGGGCCGAAACGCGTCAACACCTTTTCGATTGTGGCGAGGTTGGGTAGAAAGTATATTAGACCCTCCAGAACTACATCACACAGTGCAAGGAACCCCAAAAAGAAATTTATCAGGGTCCAGCACTTGTGGGTATAGCTATCCACAACCATTGCGCTAGAGTGGATTACAACTTTAAGTGATCATTGTACTACCACCTCCAACGGAGGAAATTCCGTTGGGACAATTTCCAGACAATGTATTCTTGTTATGTCTTTTGATTAGTTTGCATTTAGTCATATGTTTTGTAATTGTTGATATTGTGTAAATGTATTTCTGGTGCTATGTTCCATCCTTTGTTGGGACACCCCGTTTCTTTGAGATTTTCTCTCTCTTCGTCCTGATTGATTTTATGCGAATACATTTTGTAAAGAAATTATTTCCCGAAGAGAGTATTCATCACTTCTCTTTGCAGAAAATAGAGTTATTAATCCCGGCCTTTTGACCAATTTTGTGTTATAAATTGTTTCCTTACCCAGGTCAGGTAAGCTTTGTTGGGTTAACCTTTTCTTTCTTACATTTACACAATCTCTATTTCAGGCCAACTGCCTTTACCGTAACTTTTCATTAGAAACAAGCAGGTCTATAACCTTTAACATTGGCTAGCCACCATAACCAACTCAGATGTACTGTGTTGCTTCATAAGTCTTCCCACAAGGCAACCATCAGATATACTGTTAGAAAAGTATGAATAGGTAGAAAATACAGTTGTCAAAATAATATAAAATCCTTATTAATATAGCCTAACAAGGTTTACCATAGTGCAAATCATCTGTCCCCATTGTTTGTTCAGGTGGGTCTACAAACCCAAGACACTTGCCTCTGTGAGATTCAATGAACAAAATACCTAAAACAGTTCAATAGTAAGTCACCCTTAAAAGCCTATGGCCTTTAACACATACTTTTCCCAAAAGGTAGGCCATGCCTACTGGCTTAGTCATACTGTTTCATAATAAACAGATCAAAAATATAAAATTATGAATCACTTTTCCCAATTAACCTTTTACCCAACACTGGCCTATTCAAGTGCACATAAACTGTCCAGCATCAAGCATACAGTCACAGACTTACAGATCTGTAAGCAAATACAGTTTAAAAAACATGATACAACCCCTTTCAATGGGGCCTAACAATCATCACAGCAAAAAGCCGCAGGGTCTGTCAGAGTGAGTGGCCAACTCCAAAACCCTTGCTTACTACTGTAATCTATGAGATTACATGTAAGAAAATACCTTTCTACAGCTTGTAATGCAATGTGATAATGACCATCTGTTAAAGGCTTACTGGCTTTACCATATGCTTTTCACAATTAATAAGCCAGACCAACTGCTCTTGCCATAATGTTTCATAATGAGCAGAACAGATCTACAGCATTAGATATGTTTCCAGTGCTCCAATGAAAACTATAGCTCGTTACCATAACCAACTCAGTACTACAGTTTTGAGCATAAGCTTTTCCACAAATGAACCACCAGAGACCATACAATTATAAAGGTATAGAAAAGTACAGGTGGCTAAGTAAAATATGATTGCTCCTAGAACAGCCTAACAAGGCTTCTCACAAAGGAAGCTTTCTGTATCCATGGGTTGTCTCACTAGGTGACCAACATAAAAGCCATTGTCTACTACTGTGGTAATCTGTGAGATTCCATGTATCAAAATCCCTATTTGTAAGCTTTAATATAGAGTAATAAAAATCCACACTTACTTAGCTATCCTCTTCAAAATATGCTTTTACAATAAGTACATCAGGCCAAGAGCCTTCATTACAATGTTTCATAATAAATATATCAGGCAGATAGCCATGCTCATTGACTTGCCACCATAACCAACTCAATCCTGCTGTATCAAATATAAAGTTTGCAACAAGCCAAAAAGTGCAATTCAAGCAGTATCTTTAGTGGATTGCCACAACATTGACCCAATCAAATCCTGGACTATGGGGAACCAACATGTAGGTCTCTGTCTGTGGAGGACTCTGATAGCTCTTTTTTGTTGATTACATGTCCATCCAGACATTAAACTCCATGTAAATCAGTGTAGCCCCGGGCTCCCAAACACAAAATTGTGTTCTGAAGTTTAACATTAATAATTGCCCTTCTCCTATCCGTTTTGCTACCAGAGAAAAACAAACACTGTAAATTATCTAGTTGTCTAAGACACTTTAATAACATAAATCATGTCATATGTGTGCCACTGAAAGTTGAAGGTCTGATAAACTGCTGCAGACTTAGACAGCTGGGTAATTAAGCAAAATGATCACAGTTGCATAGAGGACAAGCATGTTTTGTGGAAGCACACCCCTTCTGCCCAATCAAAACGTGTACTCTTGGCTACCAAGGTAGGTGGAGCCAAAGCCCCTCTCCTGATAGTGATTGTTAAAGTACTTTTTCAGTTTTATCACATAATGGCTGGCAACAGATGCACTGTCTGGTCAAACCTATAATGGCCTCTTGCAGCTTGTTGTGTCATTGTTACACTTCTTTGTTCTGGGGAGGGAGCAGGTCCAGTCCTGCAGGGCTCTTCTCAGGTCATAGACAAAAGGTCCAGTCCTCTTTGGATCTTCCGCAGGTCCAGAAACTACTCTGAAGATGGTGCCTTGGGGTGCCTCCTTTATACTTGGCACCAGATAGTGGATGGGGATAAACAATGGCCCCTCCCAAATCAAAGAAGGAAAAGTACCCTGGAGCAACTCTACCCACTTTTGCAGCAGTTACTGTTTGTCCTAATGCAAACAATTCCACAGTGCACCTAACTCATAAACTTCAAGATGGAGAAACCCAGGTGTGGCTGGGGAAAATAGCAGTACCCTCCTGTGTTGTCACCCAAAACCTGTTGTGGGAGCAGCTCCCGCCCCGCTGTGTTTGGTGCCAGGTAAGCTGAGGGTTGCATCATTTATGTGTGAAAGGGCAGGACCCTTTACAAGTTAATGCAGTTCTTGGCTCAACCCTAACTGGTCGTCCTGCAAGAAGAAAAAAAAACACCTCCCCATAACCAGGCCATTATTACTGATCTAGGAGCAGTTTTCACACCTCTTCAGATCTAGCACATGTTTAGACAGATGTTGAAGATTTAACCTAAATTATTCTCCATCACATTCAGGCATGAAAATTGTAACTTTCTAATAGTAACATTTCCTAAATATTTATTGAAAACGTAACTTGAACAAAAAAATTGACTTTTAATAAATACGAAAAGTACACTTTGAATGACTGTTTTAATCGGTTCCTGTCAAAAGTTACAGATCAAAGTTATAATCTGTACTTTGCTATTTTCTACAATCCACCTACAGCACTGTCAGTGAAAATTACTTTGGAGGCCTAGTCACTGCAGGAATATCCCTATTTTAATTTTGCACAGTTCCACTTTTAAATATAAGGCACCCTACTTTGTGGGTGACAAGGTGAATTTAGGCTTGTCAATGGTTATTTCAAAGGAAAGTTTTCTGATTGTCTGTACAACAGATGTTAGACTGTTGCAGTCAGGCTATACAGGATAGGTCGTAAGCCATGTTTTCTCTGTTGTTGTAGTAGATGGCTCCATCCGTGCTGCAGTCCACAAGTAACAGTGAACTTTCCAGGCCAGGGGAGTATTTCTGCACCCTATACTATGGCTCATAGGAAAGTTAAATATGCAGATTAGGGTTAAGCTAATTTCACCATATTTAATGGGAGGAGCACAGGCACTTTGCTCCCAATTAGCAAAAGTAGAATGCACAAAAATCTAAATCTTGTAAAACAGATAGGACAAACATTGAGGGGAAACCACACAAAAAGTTGTAATTTCCTTCATTCACATTATGGTGCTGTAACAGTACACCTCTGCTCCCAGAAGCCAACTACCTCTCCTATCACTTGTTGTCTGTAGCCCTTGCCTCTGACTGTACAGCACCATTTGCCTTTTGCCTAGTTTCCCTGCTTTACAAAACCTACCTTATTAAAATATGTTAGTACGTCCATTTGACAATTCCTAATCCCCAATCCTCAACTTTAGGTTCAGTACTGTGTGTTAAAAAGGACAAGACTCTCAGGATTTGGCATACTAACAGTGTTTGGCAACATTAGGGCCCACTTTCTCATTGTGTGGTAACTCATTTCTTTAACCTTCGTTTCCCTCCTCAACTTCCAGCAGTAGAAACATGTGACCAGGCAACTCCTGGTTGCCTTCAAGCCTTCTTGAAAATTTAATTCTTACCTTCTCCATTACTTGTTCAGGGACTGTCAACTCATATAAACACACATGTACCCGCACTGAGTGCACAGCTGAACGTGAAAGCGGTACCCTTTTATTTTAGCCCTGGTGTCATGCTAGTCTAGCGTTTGTACAGAGGCCTAGACCTGTCAATGAGAATGCAAGGTCCAGGACTTGTCCTGTGACCTAGCGGGCGCAGAAAGTATGTCCTACTAGCAGGCAGTGGATACTGTCCTTAACCTGGGTACATCACTTAAAGCTGAGGTGGCAGAATACTGTGTTCTGTGAATTTATAGTGTGACCAGACTTTTTTCCTCTATCAGGGAGAGCACAGTATAGTGACCCCTCTCATGTAAAAGTCCACTGTTATGTAAAGCCTAGGACGTTGCAATGACATCCAGTGTGTATGTTGAGTGTGTGTGTGTACAATACATATGTAGCACATGTATGGTAGTAGGAAGCTGTGTGCATGTCCTTTCATTGAAATTCCCGACATGAGCGGCATAAAGAAGGGTTCACTTAGTTGTCAGTGTGTGGCCTGCCATTCTCACCATCAACCCATGATGGTAATGCTATTGCTACCCCTTGAGGTGCCCACTAGACAGGAACTGCTGCATTGACCTAAAGGACTAGAACTGCCAAAGACAAGTCTCAATCAGCCGCCAAGGTAGAAGCTGCAGAACACTAACACCAATCTGTGTTGGTCCAAAGAGTGGTTTTGCCAGATGGAACTAGACTACCGTCTATTGTCTCACACCATTGCACCAGAGCCCAAAAGTGAGAAGACACGGATCACACCGCCAATTAGCTAGTGCTGTTGCCACTGTCTGGGGTGCCCACTGGAGAAGGGCTGCACCATTGGTCCTAAGGGCAGAACTGGCAAAGTGAGCCTGCTTTGGCCTCCAAGTTAGCACCATCTGAAGACTAATGCCACCTGTGTCGGAGTGTGTTTGCTGACAAGTCTGCTGATCACTGTGCTCAGCACCCATGAACCTGAAGGGTGCTCTAATGCTGCCTATGGTCTCCCACCCTAAGGCTGAAACCCAACTGTGTGAAGACAATGATTGCATTGCCTTGCTCCTGAGATTCACTAGTGTCAGTAATGCTGCTATTTGTCTGCACAAACTGAGAGTGTGCCTGAATGCAAGGAACGGGAAACTGTTACTGCCAATGCTAACCTTAACTGGTACAAGATTTGTTGGGCAAAAGACAAGTGAAATTACCTATGTGCCTATTTTTGGGGTAATCAATAACCATCTTCACTTGTGCCTAGCCCATGTGTATATCCATATCTTTGCCTGAGCCACACAAGATAGAGAAGATGGAGGATGCACTATATAAATATATGCATTTAATTAGACCTCATAGGCCATAGACCACTCTGTAACAGAACAACCTATGCAATGCTGAGTGTTTAGTAACTCTGTGTGAGTGAAGTATTTTCTTCTACTTAAAAGACCAGCACTGTACTCTATTGTTTGTTGCTTGACTCTTGAGTCCTGAGGAATTGTCCCCCTCCTGCTGAGCCCACACTACTTGCCTTGAGAAGTCTTGGACCCTAGCTAACCTGAGAGTCAAGTGAGAAAAGGGTTGTACTTAGTCCTATTTCCAGAGCCAAAGTAGGACAATTCCCAGTGGCAACCCTCCTCAGTCATTATGGTTGGGCCTTACTAGCCCATTTCTGCCCTGTCCCGAACATGATCTTACACTCGTGAAAGGGTATATATAATACGCATCTGTTTCGGCCCCTGATACCTCAAAGATTGTATTTAGCAGAACAATTTCTTTACGTCTTTATGACTTCTGTTTTTCCTCAACAATTATAAAAATGCGCTCGGAGCATGATTGTTTACTTAGCTGACTTAGCTGTTTTCTTCTCTCAGACGATCATTTCAGAGGTATTTTCTTTCTCCACTCTCTGCCTCGATGGTCTGCTTCAAGTATTCACAAATGCTTTTCAACCACAAGTTTGTATGGGACTCAACATTGTCTCTTAAACAATGAATGACTGGTCTGTTTCATCACATTTCTGTGGGATAAATCTTCTTGCCTCTGCTGCAGAAACTGAAGCAGAGAAGTTTTAGCCAAAAGTGCAAGACAGAAACCTGACCATGGAGGACTAGTGAGACAATGAAAAAAGAAGCAAATCATTTTTTGTAAACAATGTTTTTCAAAGATTTAGAAATAAAAGGGCAGAGTTGAGTAGGGATTAGAGGGCAGAGGTGTTACTAGGATAATGTATTTTGACAAGTGGTTGAATGTGTCATACTGAGCTTGTGGTGAAAGCGGATAGAGATGAGAAATAGGATTCAAGGTGTCCCACAAATGATGCGTGACTGATCTATTTTATAAAAATGTATGAAAGATAAATCTTTTGCTTCTGCTGACAGTTGAAACTGCTTCCTCCCATGTGCAGATTTTTCCTGTTCCTGTTTTCTGAAACAAATCTGCTGGCTTAATTTAATTTTTTAGAGTGCTTAGGCTTCAGTGCTGGGAATAGATCAGCGAACAAAACTACAGATAGCACACTACAATATGAAGGTAAGGGAGACTCCAATCGTGCAGAAAGTATTCGTTTTGTAGGAGTTTGACGCTCAGGACGTATGAAAGGACAGTGTGAGAGAGAAGCGCCCCACAGCTGGTTGAGTATTCTAAAGTTTAGGGACTAACGGCCAGATGTATCAAACTTTTTTGCATTCCCGAAGCTAAAAAAATCGTCCGTTTGCGAATGCAAAAATGGCAAATACGATGTATGAAAGACATTTGCAGTGCGAAAATAAGGAATCGCTAAAATAGCGATTCCTTGCGACTGCGACATGATTTTATGTGTCGCAATCTGCGTATCGCAAATAACAACATGATTTAGCGAATCGCTATCTGCGTTACGCAAATTGCGAAGTAAAATTGCAAATCACAGGTAGCAATCCGCAAAATCATGACGCTATTTGCGAAACACAGATTGTGACACGCAAATTCCGTTTCGCAATGCTATGCATCAAAAATTCGCAAATAGCGAATATTCACAGAATGGCCTATTGCGCATGCAATTTACCACGAATTGAAATAAGGTGGTAACCAGGTGCAACCTATATAAAGAAGCCCAGAATGACTCAGCCTCTTTTCCACAATGGCAGCACTCTATGTGATGGCGAGGAGGATGAGGATCCTGGCAGGTTTGAGGAGAGGAAGGAGGAGACAGGAGCACATTTTCAGAGAACCCTTTTTGACCAGACAGAGGAGGAAATTTATGAGAAGTACAGGTTAAGCTCAGCCATGATACTTGACCTGATAGCTGATCTACAACCCCTACTGCAGTGCACCACAGACAGGACCAATAGTATACCCACCCATGTACAGGTATTATGCTCCCTGCACCTATTAGGATAGCTCCCTGAAGCTATCAAGGGGTCATAGTAGCAGCAGGAGGGGTCTCACAGAGTGCCCTCTCACGATTTTTCAATGCATTCCTCAATGCATGCTGAGCAAAATTCAACAGCACATAAGATTCCCCAACACCCCACAGGAATTACTTCAGACAAAATATGATTTCCACCAGATTGCACAATTCCCACATGTCATAGGTGCCATTGATGGGACACATGTAGCAATCTGTCCACCATCAGCCACCGAGTATGTTTATCGGAACCGTAAGAACCATCATTCCATGAACATACAAGTGACTAGCAATGCGTCCAACATTATAACTGATCTCGTGGCCAGATACCCAGGTAGCACACATGACTCTTCCATCTTTCGCCACTGCAGAATTCACACAAGACTACTAGCTGGGGAGTTTGGCGAAGGATATTTACTGGGTAATGTAATAGTTGACAATGTTGCATTGATGTAAATGTGACGTCAGATATCACAAGTACTCATTTTACTCTCTTTTCATTCCAGGATACAGTGCCTATGCAGTGCGGACCTATATACTGACGCCCTACCTAAGCCCTGCAACGCCAGCCGAGAGGAGTTGCAATGCTGCACACAGGGCAACCTGCAGTGTGGTGGAGAGGACCTGCGAACTGCTGAGGAGCCGCTTCAGGTGCATCCATAAGAGTGGAGGTGCACTAGAGTACAGCCCAGAGACGACCTGCAAAATTGTGGCTGCATGTGCTATGTGCACAACATTGCAACAACAAGGGGCATACCTGTGGAACCCACAGAGCCGGACTCAGATGAGGATGGTGATTGGTGATCCCTTACCACCCCTTCACCAAGTAAACAAGAGCAGTACAGCAGAGGGCAGGCAAAGACGTGCTGACATCATGCGCAACTATTTCTGATGTAAGTAATGACAACACCACTTAATTTTTATGTATTTCAGTAGTTAGCATCTTTATTACCTTGACTTCAAGTAACATATGTGTCAATAGGACATAGCTATGCACTATAAGCAAACATGTGCGAGTAACAGTGTCACACTATTAGCATCATAGTATAACTGTAGTGCTACATGTTAAGGTAGTCCCCTGTAGCCCTCTACATTACTTCCTACGTCCACGCACTTCACTTGAGTGTTCAGTGGCCTCGCTGGCACCTCTTGTTGCGGGTTCCAAGACAGTACTGTGTCTGGTACTGTGACACCTAGGATCCATCAAAGGGGCTGTAAGACTGCTGAGGCTAGAGAGCTCCTCACTATCCCCACCACCAAGTTCGCTATTTGTAGCACTGCGTGCTATCTGCGTTGCATCCAGAACATTGGTTATTTGCACCAATCTCTGTGCAACGTCCTAACTGCAATGTGCCATCTCCACCTGTATGCCCACAGCACATCGTGAAATCAAGGCAGTTGAGCTAGCGAGCTGATTGACTGATCTGCAGAAACCATCGAACCTTCCCATAAATTGGTGGTGGCGCCTACGGTGGCTGACACGGTCCTGCTGAATCTCAGTATAAAGTTCCCTAATGGCGTTTGTCAACTCCTTTGTGTTTTCGGCTGCTGTTTGCTGTCCCTCAATCAGAGACTCCAACTGCTTGTGCATGGATCCCATGTTTTCATTTAGTGCATCCAGCTGCTTGTGCAGTACTCGTATATATTGTCATTGTGAGACAAAAACTGCCTGTGCATTAACCTCATGTGTTTCCATTGCAGGTGCTGCACTTTCAGCATGGAAGCTTCAAGGCCGCCAAAAATTGATGGGCCCTCTCCTTCATCTGTGCACTGTCTGCCTGCATCAGGATGCCTCCTGAGGGGAGTTGACTGGCATTAGGGCAGGGACTGCTGTTTTACTGTGAATCTAGCCTCTGGGGGTGGTGTGGGAACTTTATCTGGCATTTCATCTGAGTCCAGGTTATACTCTGGGAGAGGTAACACCCTTGCCCTGCGTCTATTTGGTGCAATACTGAAGGACTCACTGGTGTTTGAGTCGGACTGTGGCTGTGTTTCGCCATCCCTCACATTTCCACCTTCTGCTGCGTCAGGGCCTGGGACATCTACAACGACAACGTGCAGCATGTCATTTATGAATATTTCACTAAATGTTGCACAATAATAATGACTGTACACTGACATCGTATCACTCTGAGTTGTTTGTGTTGTTCCTCTGTGTGGCTGTACACTAACTTGCTATATATGTGGGATTAGCACTTTGGGGGTGTGGACTACCACTCCCATAAGGCATTGTTGCGGTGTAAGTAAGATGTGGCATGGACTACTTATCACAATGCATTGAGCTAATAGATATTTTCTAAGGCGCATTTGTACATGCACACATTACTGCCCTTACCTTTGCTGGTGCTGGGTGTCCCTGAGGAGTCAATGTCAGTGACACCACTGACAGCTTCAGGAATGAGTGTGGACTCCACCATGTCTTCCAATGGTGTAGATGGTGTCTCGGTGGGTGGTCCTCCTCCGGTGCTCCTTTAGCCTGGTGTCCACCCTCTCCTTGGCACGGGAACGCAAGTCATACCATCGCTGGTGTATCTCCTCAACAGAGCACTGCGCAACACCCACTGTGCATATATTTGTCTGGATTTCTGTCCACAGTTTCCTCTTCTCATTTTCAGGTACCTGGAGTGAGTTCTTTCCAAAATGTTTATCATTGTTCCTGACCACCTCCTCAGTGAGCACCTCCAATTCCTGCTCACTGACTTTGAGCTTGCGCTTCCTGTCTCCTTTCTCCTTCACATTCCCATCAGTGGCCATGTTGCTGTTTGGTCCTGGCTGGATCACACAACTGCCTCCCTGGTGCTGGGCTGTGTCTCTCTGCCTGCTCCTGTGGGTGTGGCTCCTTAAAACAGCATGGGCTGACACACTGGCTGTTTTGTCATCAGCCTGTTCCGGTTTGCTGTTTTTGCAAGTTTTGAAATAAAGAATTTCAAATTTTTTGCGATTCGGTATTTGCAACGCACAAACTGTTTGCGAATTTTAAGAAATTGCTATTACCGACTTGCAGTTTTGATACATCCCATTTTGCATTTCTAAAATAGCGATTTCTTAAAATTTGCTATTTACGAAATGCAAACCGGGAGCTTGATACATCTGGCACTAAGTGAATGATTTAAAGTGGTAGAACTAAAAGTGGGAAGAAACAGAGGTTGATAAATAAAAGTAGATACAACGAGAAGGCCATTAATACATCTAGAAACACTTCTAAAGAAATGGTGGAGACAGTGGGGGAAAACAATTCAGTGTAGAGAGGTAAGATGGAAGGGGTGTAGTCATGGTAGACAGACTAAGGGAAGACTGGTGGCAGAGTTTAAAATGAAATTGCAGGAGAAAAATCAGTAAATATGTACATAATCAAGTAGAGAAGAGATTAGAATAGAGTTTTTGTAGGAAATCTAGTTAGATAACATTGGATTGTATGTAAACTGAAAAGCTGAAAGTGACAAGTGTGAAACTGTAGAAATGTGATCTGTGAAAGAAAGTAGAATTTAAGATATTACAAACTGTGAGTAGAGATTTATGTGGATGCGGGGGAAAAGGTGCAGTGAAAAAAGCCAGATCAGAGGAGTATGTGTGTGTGTCGCCAGCCAATACTGCTTATGTACGACTGAACACCAGGAGAGACAAATTTCTTATCATTGGGGAAGTTAGTAGGCAGGCTTGAATGAAAAAGGTGCATGCATAGACTCTAGACAAGCAAAACTTAAAGATGTGAAATAAAGTCACTTTTTAGGTCAGTGTGAGTTCAAGCTTCAGTTTGCGAAGGTGAGAGGAAACTGAGTGTGAAAAAGATGGAGAGATCATAGACCACAGATCACATCAACCTGCAATTTCACAGAGCCCAAGCGATGGGCTGGAGAGAGGAAATTCAAGAAGGAAAGATGGTGTAATCTGAAGTCAGGCATGGAATGGAAGAAAATTGGGAATTACAAGAGAATAAGCAAAAAATGTGGTCTAAGAAAAAATCTGAATATTAAAAGGTATTGATGAAAGCCTGGACACATGTTTAGTGGCAAGAGAATCTAGATTTTGTTAAATATATGGAAATTAGCATAATGCACACCTTTTCATAGCTACTCCTCTGCACATCACTTCACAAAACAAAACATAATACCCTAACAGTCATGGAATTAGAAACCTCCTGCTGCCTTCATAAAAACCCACCCATCCAGCATTCTCTTTCTTTGAAGACTTAAATCCTCTTCCTTCTATATTCCCCTGATCTGGTTCTCAATTTCTTCGTCTTCATTCTGAATCCCTCTTTCACATCTATGTTCCTTCTGTGAACATAAGAGAACAATAAAATATTAGTCCAAACCAAATTAATATTATTTTAGTTTTTTGCTCTAAAACATTTTTTATTTAATTGTAATAACTCAATACAGGAGTGAAGGGTGTCATATGATTCCTGCGTTTTTATTAAAAAGTTGTCCCGTCAATAAACTTTGGGGAATTGGCATTTCATAGCTAGACTTGAGGCAAGCATTATGCACGTGAAAAGCACCTCAATACAACAGTTGCTACAGGCTTCATTCGTCTTTAGTAAAACTTTGAAAACTCTCCTGCTTTCAATCAATCAGCCACTCTCAAATTGTCACCTGAATTTCCTTCTGCAGAAAGTGCATTACAAGCCATGTTCTTTAGAACTGAATAAGCTTTGAATCTACTTAAATCCACTTTTGATCCCTGTGTTACTGCAATCATTCACCTAGCTATTGCCACTGATGACACCCCTATTTAAGGTCTCAAGCAAACCAACAACTGAGATTTAAATCTGGTCTGAGCTTCAACATTCTCTCCTCATATTTTTTAAATACAAAATAAAATGCAGAACTTTTGGTAAAATATTGTCTAAACCATAGTTTTTGTTCTTCTACATATTAGGCCTGGACGGGATTTTTAGTTCCGCCCCACATATGAAGGAACTTTGTAATTCTGTGTTACTCCTATAACAGGAATTACTGATAATTTCTGCTGCTTCCCCAGTGGAATTAATATGCAGTGGTTGGTTTCTAAGCAGAGCCGGAAGAAGGAGCAGTCCCTCTATGTTTAAAAAACACTGCAGATTTGGCTTTAATCTGCAGTGGCTTTTAAACATAGATGGACTGCTCCTTTTTCTGGCCCTTTTAGAAACCACTGCACAGCAGTGCATACCCCTCCGTGCCCTTACACGCTCTGCAGTAATCATTTTGGAGAATGTGAGGGCATGGAGAGGGATTCACTGCAGTGCATTTGGTATTTGACTGCACTATTTCTTGGTGCCAAATGCATTCTCACAAAAGACACAACGCAGCCAAATGTCCACTCTGCCCAGTTGTGGAATTCCACACAATCTCATGGAATTTTAATGGAATTCCATGAAATTAAACTCTGACAATTCTGCCCACACCTACTATATACTTCAAACATGATTCCATTACAATACCTCCTACCTAGCTCTAAAGGATAGATATCTAAAACCCTCTTCAGAAATCTAGCATAGGAACGCCAACTCAACTGTCTCAAATTAACTGGCCCCAAATCAAATTAGGTAAATATCATGCCTACATTGCAGCTAGAACTCTCTGCAATCTCATTTCCTTTGCCAATTTACACATCAAAGAACTCCTACCTTTCTCTCACATAAAGAATGGTCTGCTGCTAGTGCTAATTTGTACCACTACATTTGCCAATAGCTTAATAATTTTTCAAATTGTCCTGTCAGGAACTCCGCTATCATTATGTGGGAAACTTCCAATGGATCCACACTCCTTTCTATGCACCAAATAATCCACCCATTCCATGCTCCTCTGTATCTCCTCCTTGTTACAGAAGTCCATGACATACAGCAAAATATTAATGTCCTCTAAAATGTGTTAGTACTTTATAGATCTTCTGATATCCTCCAAACATTAAGCAAGTGCCTCGACCCTATCCAATGGGACTTATGTAGACCAGTCCTCAGCCTGGTCTAGGCCCTTATGAATCCGGTTTCTGTGCCTCAAGGCACAACCTCTGCTTCTCCTGTGACTGCTGCCTCGTGTTCCTCTCTGTCAGTCTTGCACCCTTTCTCTCTCTCTCTCTGAACTCCTTTCATCAAACTCTTTGGCCTTCTGCCTCTTATGTTCTTTGTTCATTTCACTCTTTGCTCTTTTGCCTCTGTTCTACTTATCTTCCACTCATTCTTTTGCCTCTGCTCTTCTCATTTTCCACTGACGGACGCTCATTAGCAGAAGCCATCAGCATAAGCAATAAGTGACCGAAGGTTATGCCTTCTGTCATCTCCCGCAAAGCCTGGAATGACCTGCCACAGCACATCAGAGCCTCAGCACTTCTCGAGTTGTGAAAGAAACCGAAGACCTATCTCTATGAGTAATCTACCCCATAGAGGGCACAGTCTACCAACCGGCAAAGCAACTGAAAAAAATCATGGGTGACTAGTGGGATATACAAGTAGGCATAACATAACATTAAGGTTAACTATCCCACTCTACAAATGGATGCTCTTCTCCTCCAACACCTCCTATAAGTCTTGTTCCAGCCTTCACCTATAATGATTCTATAACTGACCCATTAATCTGGATTCAAACAGATCCACCTCTAATGTACCCAATTGTCCATAAGTCTCCTGAAATTCTCCTTCCACAACACGCAATCATTGTAATCTGTCAAATAGCTCAAATTCCAGTCCGCCGCCATACTGTCTAGACCAGTGGCATATTACAAAAACATAAAAGTCTCCTCTTTGCACCACAGCACACCTTTAGATTGGTGCCCTGGGTGCAGACAGGGACAGTGCACCCTATTACTGATAATGCACTGATCCCAGGGCAGCAGCAAACTCATGGCTGTCCTGGGGGCAGAGCACTAGTGAATGAACAAATGAGTGCTTCAAGCAGCTACTCCAGCTTTTCTTGAGCAGGCCGTACCCAGCCTGCACTTCAAATGGGGGGTCAGAGAAGATGGGTGCAGTGAGAAACTATGCCTGACTGTAGGGGAATGTTTTGGGGTCCATAGGACCTCATTTATCCCATCCAGAGAGCTCCCATTAAGGGGTGGCTCTGTGCTACTTTTTTGTGGAGCACAGTCAATGCATCTCTTGATGGCCTCTTTGCTTCTTCACCTACGTCCATAAAATGGCATGGTTGCAAAGACGCAATGATTTCATCATTTGCATGGGGCATGTGCTATCTCTATTGTAGGAGTGACGGCATAAGCATCTGCAGTTCTTTCTGTAATACTACAGAGCTCTAGGGGCAAACAACGGTAATGCGGCCCCAGCTAGATGCTCTGCTCAAAGATCTACCATGTATTGTAAGTAATAATGCCATAATCTTCTTTTCTAATTTTGTGACATTCTGTGATCTGCTTCCCCTAATCTGTTAATATACCATACTGCTGACACACTGTCCATATGTAACAGAACTGCATACTTCTCTACACATCATAGAAAACGTCTCAAAGCAAGCTCACAAACTTTAATTTCCAAGTGAGTTCTCTCCTCCAAAGTCCATTTTGCATTTGTTTCTTGCTGTCCCATGCTTGCCCCCATCCATGACAGCTTGTGTCTTACTCAAAAAAAAAAAACGTAGGCCCATATTTATACTTTTTGAGCGCTGCATTTGCGTCGTTTTTTTATGCAAAATCGGCGCAAACTTACAAAATACAGTTGTATTTTGTAAGTTTGCGCTGCTTTTGCGTAAAAAAATGACGCAAATGCAGCGCTAAAAAAGTGTAAATATGGGCATTAGAATCTCCCAAAAATTGCTTGCCCATTCGAAGATTTCAGATTTTACAACTAAGGGCTTAACTCTTCTCTTTCGCCTTCTGTCAATTACACCTTCTTTCCATACCACTGACAATCCCTCAATGCTTCGCCTTTAACTGATCTCCCTGGTAAGGGGCCTGGGAATTTAACCTTTGGAGCAGCTTCAACTATACCTAGTTGAAAACCTAAAAACTCCAAATCCGTGGTTGAAACTGTAGGTGACTACTCCTCCTTAACAGTTTTCCTCTGGTTCACTTTTGTCCAATTACTTTTTTTAAATGTCACTCAATTAAACAATTCACCTGACTCTCCTCTTGCTAAAATAACAACCATAGGATGAAGGATCTTCTTAAAACACCACCTTGCTGAAGATTGGCCAAAAAGCATACTTTCAAATCAATATAGTTGTCCATTCCATTTAATCTGTCAATATGCCTGGCTCTCCTGAGCTACCAGGAAAATGTGCATCCTTTAAATCAAATGTGACCAACCAATCTCTCTCATAAAATATCTCTGAATGGATGAATTCCCTCCATCTTGAAAAGTCTGTAAACTCTAGATCTGTTCAAACTTCTCAGGTGCCACAAGGATCTATTCTTTCTTTTTTCACCAAAAATATTGCACTCATATAAACCTTGTATTTCTCCTACACCTTCACAATGCAATACATTTGCAACATATCTGAACCCATTAACTCCTGTTGATCCTTCTGAAAACACATTCCTATTGGATTATTTGTATCTAAAAACTGAAACTTGTAACCTGGCACAGTTTACGACACCCAAGAACCAGTCGTGATTGTTACTGATTCTCGAAAAATATATGACTCTCATCTTTAAGAGGTAAGAACCAAATGTTGGGCTTCTACTCACCACGGGTATTGTTTTGCATTTGAACAAACTAACTGACCCTCTTGAGCCTCTGCATCTAAGGCTTTTTCATCTTCGAGTAAAAAATCCTATTGCTGCCTGTAATCTGCAGAACAATCTTCTATTTTGAAGGCGGGAAGTTTGATAAACCCCTTCTACCAGCTCTTACTAATACACCACTGTTTAAAACCCCTCTCCTTAAACAATTTTGAGCTTTATACAAAGCTGTAAACATACACACACTTTCCCACACTTTCAACAACCCCTCCACTTAACAGTATTTCCTTTATTCCTGAACTGGACTCCTCATTCGCTAAATTATCAAACTTTGGGCTAATTTTCATTAGAATTGGGGGGGGGGGGGTTGCTAGTGTGCTTGGCTTCAAGATGGCCAAACTGCTGTGAGGCTTCTTGTGCTAGGCTCAGAATCCTCAACCATTCACACCCTACAGGCGCCATTCAGGCACAAAACGTATAAAAATGGAAAGTTGGTGGAGTTCACCATCTGAGGAGGGCTAAAGCCTTCCTTTACCCGTGTGAAAAGTGGCCCTGTTGCCCTTTGTATCTGTCTGATCACCTCACGGGGCTCAACCAGGCCACCTTGCTGCAGAGGTTGGTGGGCCTGAGATTGCCTGTACTGCACCAGTGCCAAACCGAGGTGAGAGTGGGGGCGTGGAGGCATAGGACTGGCCCCAAAGCAGCTCAGGGGCCCGTTGCCCTCTCTTGAACTGGTGTGCAATAGTGCAGTCTCTGCCTTGCCAGAGAAATCGGGAAGTGTGGCGCAGCTCAGGAGGCACCAGCTGGAGTGTGAAATTGGTCCCTTCGCGAGTTGGCAGGATTGTGGTTGGGCTGGTGAAGCCTGGTACTAGCACACCACTGGGGCGATCTGGCTGCGGTGCCAGCATTGATCATCGATCCTAGGGCTCCTACCTTATATCACCTAAGGGACAACCATATGCCATCTTGCTCTAACCCACACAGTCACTGATTGTGAGTCCCACTCAGGCTAATGGAAGGTGAGGCCCTTTGGTGGACCTTGGAAGAGGAGCTACCGCTATTTGTCACCCATAATGGTGGAAACTGACCATAAACAAGCCAAACTGATCTTCAAGGCTAAGAAAGCTGCCAGGGCAATGTTCATTGATTGGTACGAGGCACCCACCAAGGTCATTAAACCGGATATCCATTCTTCCCTTTTACAAATGCAACCGAGCCTTTCCTCCATAGACAGTAAGATTGACACTGACACAGAGTCTCGACACAATGGCCACTGAAGCAAGACAATGCTAATAAACTGCAGCTGAATCTCAAATATCTGCAATTGAGGATGACACGTCTGATGGTAACGAAAAACTGCTTATTATGCAAAAAGTTCTCATCAGAATAGAGGCAAAGAACAAAGATGTTGAGGCCAGATCCAGGTGTAACAATTTGAGATTGGTCGGACTCCCTGAATCCACAAACACAGCTAATAAGGCTGACTACATAGAAGGTCTCCTTAAAAGCCTTTTCGGTGCTAATGCTTTTTGCTTCCAATTTGCAGTTGAACATGCTCACCGTTCACTGGGACCATAACCACCTCCAGGTGCTCCACCTAGCACTGTCATAGTCTTGCTGTTTAATTACCAGGGCAGTGACACATTCCTGTGTCTGGCCAGGGAAAGGCAGCCCCTGCTACATGAAAGTACCACAATATCTATCTATCCAGACCTTACCCAGAAAGTGCAGGAAGCCAGGCACGTCTATGTGCTGATCAAGCACAAACTGCGGCAGGAGGGCAACTTCTATGTAATACTGTACCTAGTGCACCTCAAGATCACTTACGGGAACAAGTCATATATCTTCTCTGACCCGCAGTCAGCCTCTCCATTCCTTGATAAGGTCAAGCAGGGGAGACCTGTCCCATGCAGCAGTGGATTGGACCATCTGGACGAGAAACTGATTGATGTGAATTGAGAATGAATAGCTGATACATCTTTTGATGATATGATCTCCTTGTCCATAGTGCCTGGCATACTTCGATGACAGTGACTCCATACCAGCTTCTAAGCAATATTGTCCCCTTCGGCTCTGACTGTTCTCACTCCATTAGCTCAATGTATCACAAATGCTGTATTCGGATATCCCTTCATTGGACTGTATAGACAGCTCATAAACGTTACTTGGTCCTGCTGTCTGAGATGCCCAAATGAATGCCCAGTGAGTGCCCCCTCGAAAAGAGGAATTAATGGCCAGCACTCTTGCTTCCCCTGATGGGAACTCGCCTGAAACGGTCATCCCATGGCTGACCTCAGTCATGCAGTGTTTTAGGACCATGATTTTGTGGAAAAGTTTAGGGTGGGATTACTGCACTGGCAGGGTGAGGAGGCTGGTGTAAGTGGAGGAGAGGAACATGTGATTGCACACTAAAGATCACCATTTTATATTTTGATTGTATTGAGACATATACCACTTGGGCAGAAATACATCCTAACACATGAGAGCTACAGACCACCTTCAGGCTGATGACCCTTGCACATAAGTGCACTACACCTGTAAACCTGATATTGTGGAACATATGTGGTCTTAACAAGGCCCACAAAACTAGACAACTACTTGCTTACTTAGACCGCAGTAAGATTGCCATAGAGCTCCTACAGGAGACACATATCGAGGCACCTAAAACCCCCACGTTTGCAGTACAATTATGCTGCCATAGAGCATTCTCATGTTACTCCTCCTACACCAGGAGGACAGCCATCTTGGTTCGTCAGGGCTGGCCTTTACATTCTTCACAGAAGAAAACAACCTGCAAGGCAGGTATAATGTTATAAAGGTCCACATAGCCACACAGCATCTAACACTCATAAATGCATATGCCCCTCGATTTGGATGACCCTGCGTTTAATCTGCAGATGTGGGGGTGCTGTGACTCGCTGTTGCCTAGTACAGTATTGTGGGGTGGCGACTTCAATTTGGTACTGAATAAGCATCTCAATAGTTCTGACCCGGTGACTCGCACACATAATGCTGCAGCTGTGGTACTCCGCAACATAATGAGGATGCATGATATCGTCAACCTATGGCGCAATAGACACCCAGACAAATGAGAGGGCACACATATATCAATGGTGCATGGTACTTGGGCCCGACTCGATTACTGACTAGGCACACGTGATACTTGTGATTGGATAACACAGAGTGAGCATCTTCTATGTACATATTATGACCATTCCCCCATTGAACTGACCATAAACATACGAGCCTCCAAATACCGCACCTTCATGTGGAGACTCTCTCTGGTAGTGCTCACTGAAACGGCATTTGCAGAGGAAATAAGAGTGGAAATCTTAGACTATTTTTCGAACAATAAAGCCTCTGTACATCTCTGAGGTTCTTTAGGAGGCGTTATATATGAGGGATATGCATAGCCAAGCAGCACAGACTGCATGCAACAATCGGTAATAGACTAAGGCCTTCATTATGACATTGTCGGTAAATCCCACTTACCGCCATGCTGACGGCCACCAACTTACCGCTGCGGTGGCGGATATCCATTCACCATATTATGACACACACACCAATCCGACAGAATACAGCCACATACACAAATCCGCCAAACCAAAGGTCAGTGATAAAGTGGCGGTACCAAAACCCATACAGTTACGCCAACAAAACAACGCCCATCGCATTATGACCCACGAATCACCACGGCGGACATTCAATGGCGATAAACCATAGGCGGTACATACCGCCGCGGTCAGAATGGACACCCACATACAAAACAACACTACACTGGCCAATACCAAATACACACACCTGACACCCATACATACACCACACCCACACCACTATAAAACACCCACCCACATTACACACAACCCTTTACAAACAACAATTGCCGCAAGGAGACTGAGAAGAAGAGCACAGTGACAACTAGACACACTCACTACTTACACCCATACATCCCTCATGCACTCCACATCACACACCCCACCACATTACCCAACACACCCTCAGCAACACACATCACACAGCACCCATGGCACCACAAAGGCACCCCCGTTTCACTAAGGAGGAGTTAAGGGTCATGGTGGAGGAAATTGTCAGGGTAGAGCCACAGCTCTTTGGAGCACAGGTACAGCAGATTTCCATTGCAAGTAAGCTGGAGCTATGGCAGAGAATCGTGGACAGGGTCAACGCCGTGGGACAGCACCCAAGAACAAGGGACGACATCAGGAAGAGGTAGAATGACCTATGGGGAAGGTACGTTCCATTGAAGCAAGACACCAGCTCGCCATGCAGAGGACTGGCGGTGGACCCCCACCTCCTTCCCCACAGCTCACAGCATGGGAGGAGCAGGTACTGGCAATACGGCACCCTGAGAAACCCGCTGGAGTTGCCAGAGGACTGGACACTTGTAAGACAATATTTACTACCTATCACCCCCCCCAATACCTGCATGCCATCTCACACCCACACCCTCACCCTATCACTCCAGTCCATCCCACACACTGCACCCTCACTTCTGACTAACCCCAATGCAAAGCCCTGCATGCCATACGAATGCATGGAAACCCCTCCCAGCCCTGAATGGACACCCATCACTAAAGCATGCACAGCTTTGGGAAACTAACATACCCACAATACATCACCATACACAAGCAAAAGCTGGCAGGGTGAAACCAACCATAGAGGGGAAGCTAGGGAAGTACAAATGTCAGACACATTAAGCATAATACATCGTTTACATCCCCACAGGTACCCCAGCCAATGTCAGTAGAGAGGAGGTGCCACCACCATCCAGTCCCCCAACAGAAGATGTCCCCAGTGATGACAGTAACTCTGGACTTCAGGATCTGGAGGACCTATCTGGGCCACCAGGGACCACTGGACAGTCAGTCATCCAAGCCCACTCACAGACCACCAGAGAGCCTCCCCCATTAGGATCCAACACCACAGCACCCACCCAGTGTACACCTCTGTCCCCAGGACACGTCAATCAGCAGTGTGCCCACCTGTATGGGAACACTAGGCCACACCTTGCCCACAAGACAATCTGGGACCTGGGGTCAGTAGCATTGGGCACACCGTTCAGGGCACAGAGGCACAGGCCCACAGGGACACTGGGAGGACTACTGTGCGCCAGGGGGAGGACAGGCCCAGAGAACCAACACTCCCAAGGAGGCACTCTTCGAGATCCTGGGAGCCTACCAACATTCCCAGGACACAATGAGCCAGATCCTTGACAACATGCAGGAGAACAGGCAGGTGCAAGAAGGACAGTATCAGGGGATCAGGGAGGACTTGCAGGCCATCAACAACACCCCGATCTCCATAGCAGAGCTGCTGGCAGACATGGCCAACATCATGAGGGAGGCAACAGAACACTGGCGGGCCCCTACCACTAGCCAGTCCATCGACCAGTGCTCCACTTCCGCTGCCGCTAGTGGGCAGGAGGCCCCGCCACAGGACCCAGAGGCCACCAGCACTCCTCCCCCTGCAGAAGGTGAACCACCCTGCAAACATTCCCTGCGACCCAGACGGAAGCCAGGGACACTTTGCCAAGACCACCACCAGGAAATGAGACTCTCCCAATTGTCCCCCTTGTGTCCCACACTGTCACCTTGTCCACTGTGAACTGCTATAGCTCCCCTTCCTATGTCACCCTAGGACACTGCACCTGTGTTACAGACAGACTTGAACAATACCCTGGACCTTCCTCCATCATCACCCCATTCCATTGCACTTTACCCTCTATTTCTTAGCACTACAATAAACACACTTGGACAAACTTCGATTACTAGTATTTCATGTTTGAAAATGTGTATTGATTGTAACAGCTACATCCATTGCAAATGACCTGTACATGGTAAGAGCATATAATGAATGACCTGTTTCTGGCTGTTGTGATCACATCAGGACATTGATGTCATATCACCAACATCTGTAAAATGACAATCCATAGGTAACAGTAAGTACAGGAAACAAGTGGGTAATGCCAGCATGCCAATGCCACACAGAATACAACAATAGCCACGTAAATGTGAAGTTTTACTGTCTTACCTGTGTGTCATTGGAAGTGCTGACGGATCACTAATGTTCTGTTGTCCATATCCTCATCCTATGCCTCTTCATCCTCACTGCCCTCACGGTCCACTGCTGCCACAGGGACAACTCCAGTCTTATCCTCCTGCAGAAAAGGTACATAGCATCTGATGATCAGGTTGTGCAACATGCAGCATGCCACTACTATCTGGCAGACCTTCTTGGGTGAGTAGCACAGGGATCCACCTGTCAGATGGAGGCACCTGAACCTGGCCTTCAGGAGGCCAAAGGTTCTCTCAATTATACTTCTGGTTCGCCCATGTGCCTCATTATAACGTTCTTCAGCCCTTGTCCTGGCATTCCTCACAGGAGTCAGCAGCCACAATAGGTTTGGGTAACCAGAGTCACCTGCAAATATTGAGGGACAACATTTAGCCACACACTATCCTATTTGGCCAACAGCATGGGCATACATCAACATACACTGGGTGGGGAACAAGGCTCACCTATAAGCCACACCCTGTGCCTCTGTAGTTGGGCCATCACATTTGGGATGCTGCTATTCCTCGGGACAAAGGCATCATGCACCAACCCAGGATACTTAGCATTGACGTGGGAGATGTACTGATCCGCCAGGCATACCATCTGCACATTCATGAAGTGGAAACTCTTACAATTCCTGTACACCTGTTCATTCTGGCGGGGGGAACAAACAATATGTGTACCATCAATCGCCCCAATTATATTGGGGATACATCCCATTGCATAAAACCCGGCCTTCACAGTGGCCAAATCTTCCGCCTGGGAGAAGCTATGTAGGTGCACATGAGTTTTACCAAGGCGGACAATACCCTTGCCAGCACTGTTGAGAACATTGGCTGTGGCATTCCTGCTGTCAAACCCACTGTCACTTGGAAGGAACCAGTTGCCAGGAAATGGAGCACTGATAGAACTTGCACAAGAGGGGGGATCCAAGTGGGATCGCGGATAGCTAATATCAGGTCAGGCTCCAACTGTGCACACAGCTCTGTGATTGTGGCCCTGTCCAGTCTATAGGTGCCTGTCCTCCAGTGTAGCTAAATCCACTAGGGGTCTGTACATGGGGGAATGTCTCCATCTCCTATTCATCCGCAGCTGTATTTATCTAAGGGACACAAGAGTGAGTAGGCTGTCACAATTTGAACAATGAAACCCCAACCTCAGTAAACATAGTGCATTCATGTGTTGGGACAGTGGAACTGAAAAGTATATGTCTTTTATCCTGTGACGCAGCAAGTATCGTTAGGCCTGTTTCCCACCTCCAATGGCGTCCGCCTGTCCTGTGTGGAGGGACAGATGGAAGTGAGGTAAATCCACTGACATTGTGCGCCATGGCGGCAGGCGGTTGCAAATTCTTCATTGGATATTATTGGGCCCTATGGGGAACAGTGGCTAATGGGGATGTACGCCGGAGGAGATGGTATGCACCGCCGCAGACGTGACTGCCATTTTCTATCTGATTCCTCACTCCTTTCCCAACCTTCCACAGGAGAAGACCTACACTACATGTGCTGCTGTGACCTGTGTCTGGAACCTACCATGGCCTGTGTGACCGGGGAAAGGGCCCTAGCCTTCACTTCTGAGGGGTTGGAGCGACTGGTGGATGGGGTCCTACCCCAGTACGGACTGCTCCAGACCAACAGGTGAGTACACTGTGGGCACGATGCATGTGGCATGAATTCATGGAGATGTGTGTGAAGGCATCATGTAAGAGTGGGTGGAGGGGAGGATTGTCTGTTGGCGGTGTACATGTTGCGCGCTGGGCTATGTGTGTGCCAATGGAGACGGAAACGGGTATGGTGGGCCATTTGTGTAACAGGCTAGACTGTTTGTTCAATGGTGTCCTCCTGTCTGTATTTCCTCTGCAGGTCAGCACCCGTCAAAAGAAGAGATTATGGCGTGCCATCGCCAAGGACGTGCGAACCCTGGGAGTCTATGGCAGGCAGAGCACCCACTGTTGGAAACAATGGGAGGACCTGAGATGCAGGGCACGGAAGACCGTGGAGGCCCAGCTGGGGATGGCCTCCCAACAAGGAATGGGTGCTCATCGGACCCTGACTGCCCTGATGGCCCGCATACTGGCAGTGGCCTACCCAGAGCTGGATGGGCACTTGAGGGCATCACAGCAGCCACAACGGGGTGAGTACAGTGGGTATCATTGCAACTTATGGCTGGTGGGGTGGTAGCCAGGTGGTGGTTGTGTTAGTGGGTGCCCCTAAGGGCAGGCCAGACATAGCAGCGTCGGTCCTGTGAAGGGTAATGGTTGCATGGCAAATACAGGTAACCTAGCTTGTTAGAATTTACCTCTAGACAGGGCTGCGTGTGTCCCAGGTGTGCTGCAGTTGGCAGTGTGCGCTCCTCCTCATGCCTTGGTGGTTAGCACAATCACTGGTAGTGCAGTGCATAGTGTGTAGGCCTGTTTCCTGTGTGTGAGGGTTCTGTTTACACCAACGGTAGTGTTGGGGCAGTCCTTGACCCAGTGTATCCTTTGTCTCTCTCCCCCCATTTCTAGTTTTGTCATCCTGTCCTTGTGTGCATTAGCATCATCTGGCGGAGGAGCAGAGGCACTGGTGACAGAGGGAGCTGCATCCCACAGGACCCTGGAGGCAGAGTCCATCAACGCCAAGGGAACCAGTCATGAGGGGAGCACCATGGCGGAGATTGGAGGGGGACAACACAGACTCTGATTCCTCCTCCGATGGGAGCTCTTGGTGGTGGTGGACACCTCTGTGACCACCCCAGCTGCAGGTACAGCCCTGTACCAGCACCGCCCTCCCAGTAGCTCCTCAGTGAGAGCCCCGTACCCGCACCACCCTCCCAGTAGCCCCTCAGCGAGTTGCCTGTGCCTGCTCATCTAGGAGGGTGGGCATCTCCCTCGCCCCAGGCACCTCAGGCCCTGCCCCTGTGAGACCTGCTACCCTGAGTGAGGAGGCTATTGACCTCCTGAGATCCATCTCTGTAGGGCAGTAAACCATTGTGAATGCCATCCAGGGGCTGGCATCCCAGATGCAGCAATGCAATGCATTCCTGGAGGGCATTCATGGTGTTTTGGCGGCCCAACAGAGATCGATTCAGGCTCTGGCCTCCTCCCTAATGGCATCCATTGTCCCTGTTTCAACGTTCCCCCCGCCAACTTCCACTTCCCAGTCCCATTCTCCTCAGTCCCAACCCATCCCAAGCACACAAACAGACATGCATGCACACAAGGCAACACCCAAGAGTGGCACAATCAAACACAAGCACCACACTTCATCCCACAGGCACTCACACAAACAACATCCCGTTGCAGACACGACAACATCCACAGTCTCCACTGTCTCACCCTTCTCCTCCACTCCCCTCCCAGTTATGTCCACACTCACACCTGCATGCACTACATCAACATCCACTACCAGCATCACCACACCAAGCAGAACACACACCTCACTGGCAGACACCGCCACAACATTCATGCACGCGTCCCCTGTGTCCTCTCCCACTGTGTCTAGCCCCCCTCCTAAAGGACACAAACGCAAGCACTCAGACACCCAACAGCCATCCACCTCACATCCGCATACAGCCCATGCACCTGCACACAAAACCAGCAGACATTCACCTCAGACAACACTCCCTCATCCTCCACTCTCATTACTCCTCCCGCCCAACGTCCCTAAAAGGCTTTTCCTTACCCACCTTGATCTCTTCCCTACCCCTACCCCCCATCCTGCACGTATGGACAGGGTACCACGGACACAGCCCAGCACCTCAGCCAAACAGTCCACAGGGACAGTGGTAGCAACACCTACTCGTGGTGGTAAGGATACCAGACCTACGACACTGAAGGGGAAGGAGCCAGCACCACCAGGGATGAAAGGGAAGAGTCCTGCACCAGCAGTGAGGAAGGGGAAGGGGCCTGCACCAGCTGTGAGGAAGGGGAAGGAGCCTTCACCAGCTGTGAGGAAGGGAAAGGAGCCTGCACCAGCTGTGAGGACGGGGAAGGAGTCTGCACCAGGCACAGAGGGGAAGAGCTCATCCACCCCTGCAAGGAAGGGAAAGGGATCCCCGAACCATAAACAGGAGGAGGAGAGGCACTCTATGCCAGCTGAAGCTGTCAGGCTAACACCACCATCGGCTGTCACAGGGCCCCCACCACCAGATGTGGATGTGCAGCCATCAGTGAGTGCAAGGGCTGCCCAGGAGCCTCTCCCAACCACCACCACCATGCAGCCATCACCGTTGGCAGACGCCATGTAGCCCACCCTCCAGGGGCTACTGTGCGGGCTGTCCCCTTTAGAACCAGTTGGCAAGTCACCCACTCCAGAGACTGTGGCCTTGAAGTCCCCAGGACAATGCCAAGACATGTTGCCCCTCCAGGACCATTGGGGAAGACACCCACTCCAGAGACTTTGGCCTTACACTCCCCAGGACAAAGCACTGGACATGTTGCTGACTCCA
Organism: Pleurodeles waltl; assembly: GCF_031143425.1. NCBI lineage: Eukaryota > Metazoa > Chordata > Amphibia > Caudata > Salamandridae > Pleurodeles > Pleurodeles waltl. Next base: position 449,740,068 of record NC_090445.1, on the reverse strand, counting down.
GAACCAGTGGGGAAGACACCCACTCCAGAGACTGGCCTTGCACTCCCCAGGACAAAGCACTGGGCATGTTGCCCCCTCCAGATCCAGTGGGCCTGTTCCCGCATCTGGCTGAGGTGCCCCTACATCCCCCTGAGATGCCTGCCTATTTGCAAACTTATGCCCATGCAGTGTTCTATCCGGTTGTGCTCAGGATTCGAGTTAGGCCTTAGACTGTGCCCTGTGGCCATGTGGGCCCTTTGCACATTGGACTGGGCAGTGTCCCTTTGTGTACATGTGTACGTATCTGTTTCATTGACAAATCGATAAATTATTTTAAATGTTGATTTGAAAACAATCACTTTAGTCAATTCCTGTTGTCCTTGCACTATTCTGCCGTTTTTCGGGGACAAATTGTTTTTGTGGTGCAGGTGGTTGTGTGTATGGTGTGTGTGTGTGTCGGGCGTGTGTGGTGCGTGTGTGTGTGTGTCACTCTCGTCACTCTCGTTTTCCTCCCTTGTGTTATAGTCGTCTGTACTCACCGTCGTCATCTGCATTGGTGTTCCAGGTGGAGCCTAACGCAGAAGATCATCGGGAAGACTTGCAGTTCGGGTTCCATGGCGGCGTGGTTCTTCCCTGTGTCTCCAATGGTGAGTCCTTTCACTTTTGACCTCTGTTACCGCCAGGCTTTTGTGTGTCTTAATATGATGCGTGGTACTTTGTCTTCTGCCTGGCTGTTGCTGGCTACCGCCGTGGTGGCTGTTGTTTCTGCCCAGGCAGTTGTTGTGGTACATTGGCTATCTATTGGGGTATCACCGCCCTGGTCATAATTTGGTGGTGATTACCGCCAGCATGTTGGCGGTATTACTGCCACTTTATCACCCACCACCAGGGTCATGATGAGGGCCTAAATGTCCTAGCAAAAGAACTACCATCCCAGAAGAACAATATCACAGTAACCGCTCCACAGACATACTATTAAACATCTGCACAAATCTGGATGAGTTCCATGAAGAAGCCGATAAGGAGGTCAAGCAGGTGCATAGAATTGCAACAGCCCGGGCACATGGTGAGGCTAATCGCTCAAACAGAACTCTTGCCTGACTGTTTAGACAGACGAGGGATTTCCCTGTGGTGACACAACTGCAGGGTGTGGATGGCACTATACTTCAAGAATAGGAAGCTATTTCACATGAATTTGTAAAGCACTGCACTAGCTTATATGTGAAACGCACTTCTACATATTCAGCAGACTATACAACTTACTTCGACAGAGTTGCACTGGCTTGGCTTTTACTGTGGGCTGAAAGGACACTTGATCAGGATTGCCCAATTTGTCCTAAATGATCTTACAAGGCTTCAGAAAACCTGGATGCTTGCGTCTTCAGCAGGGATTAGGGATGAATTCTAAGGATGTTTCTCTGCCTTATTCTTCACACTGTTCTGAATTTATACTTCTGAAAGGGAAGCTATTATTCTCTTCTGTCTGACATACAATTCCTGTGCTCATTGGTTGTGGTGCATCCAATAAGTACATGGACATCCATTGAGCTAATGGACGTTCTGTTCCACTTACAGCTAAGGGAATTCCAGTAGCAATTGAATCTATAGATGGAACTTTGGCTGCCTCTGGTCGTGTAACTGAAGAAACTGAAGCTTTCACTTTCCAACTTGTAACTCACCAAGAGCTTCTTAATTTTGATATTATTTTAGAGCCACATCATCCTTTATTTTTAGCTATCAGTTGGTTGACTAAAGCATTCCTTCATCAATGGGACTGCAAGGACATTTTCTTGGTTTAGAGTTTTGTGTGGATAACTGCAATGTTACCTATCGCATGATAGTCTCTAGATTTGAAGATGATTCTCCTGTTCAATACGTAGCCAAGTTGCCTTTTGTCACTGAAGCTTATCAAGTTTATCTGGATTCATTTTCAGAAAGCAAAGCCAAGGAATTGCCTCCTCATGGGTCTTTTGACTGTTTAATACCAGATGCTGTAATAAAATATTTTGTCTTTCACCTCTTGAAAAAGTTGCCCTTAAGGAATATCTTGATGACAATCAAAAGAATGGGTTCAATGTTCCTTCCAAGTCCCCTGCTGGATCATCTTTGCTTTTTGTTCCTAAAAAAAATCAAAATAGCTTAGGCATTTTATTGATTATGGAGGACTTAAGTCACTGTAAAAGGTTATTTCACTTTACCTTTAATTTCAGACATCCTAGAAGTGGTAAAAAGGGCAAAGATTTTAAAGAAAATACATCTTAGAAGGGCCTATCATCGTATCAGGACAAACTGGGGACGAACTGAACTGCCCTTGGGCATTATGAATATCGTGTAGTGCCCTTTACGCTTGGCAGTGCCCCTGCTGTCATTCAGCATTTCATGAACTTTGTATTTTCAGAATTAATGTTCCATTCCATAGTTGTTTATTTAGATGATATATTGGTATTGTTCAAAAATCCAAAATACAATTTTCAACATTTTAAAGAGGTTAAAGAAATTAAGGGAAAATACCTTGTTGGCCAAACCTGAGAAATGTGTTTTGATGCTGATTCTGTAGAATATTTGGGATATGTAATTTCTGCAGAGGGTTTGGCCATGGATATTTGAAGGTGAAAACAACTATACAGTGACCTTTTCCAACTTCAGGAAAAACTCTAAGCTTCCTGAGTTTGCCAAATTGTTACCACAAATTTATCAAGAACTTTTCCGAAATTACACCAAAAAATGATCTTTTTAAAAAGAAAAAAAAACTTTCACTGGGACCAGGAGGGCACGCAGAGCTGCAACACATTAAATGAATAATTCATAAGGGTTCCCATCCTTCAGCAACTAGGTCGTTCTAAACCTTTGATCTTGGAAACTGATGCGTCTGATCAAGCTATTAGAGAATTATTAATTCAAGAAGGCCTTGATAGGTTGGACCATCCAACAGCTTTGTTTTTTTGAAAATTGACATCTGCTGTATATACTTATTCAGTGCTAGAGAAAGAGCTGCTAGCAATTAAAAAGCCCCTGTAGAGTGGGGACACTTTCTTCCATGGTCTCAGTTCAATGTATTGGTTCATACTGGCCATTGGAATCTGCAGGTTCTTTAACAGTCTGAATGCCTGAACAGTTGTCATGCTCTCCGGGACGTTTTTCCAGACATATGATTTTTCAACCACACATGTACATGTAAAGATAAATACTGTTGCTGACAGTCACTCAAGACAATATCCAGAATGAAAAGATTTGGAACCAAAGAAATTATTCTTCCTCCTGCCACAACATCAACCACAACCTTGTTAGAGGGAATCTGTTGTGAAACTGAGGATACCAAGCAATACCAATTATACACACATCATCTTTTTTTGAAGTTAAAAAAAACAAGCTAGTCTTTTACATGAAAATATTTTTCATGCCTTTTAAGAATCTTTGTGAACTGGTACTTCAGCAATGTCATGAGTCATTCATCTCTGGCCATAGGTGAATGAAAACAACATAGAAGCAACTAAAGAGGAAATTCTAGAGGCCTCTTGTGAAACTTCCACTCAGAGTAAAACAGAACCACAGAAAAAAGCTGCTCTTCTTTTAAACTCTGATTTGCCCACAAGGCTTTGTGAGATATACTGTATATGGATTTTATTATGGACTTGCCATCTTCAATAGTTTTCTAACATTATAAAGGTTTTCGTTGATTCATTTACCAAGATGGCACACTTTTCAGCTTTGTTGAAAAATTCTTCTGATTTGGCTCCTGCTGCAGGTTGCTTACATTAATTGAAGATACATTTCAACTACATTGATCTAACTGGATTTCATCCTCTAGTTCTTGCAAAGATTTCTGATATTTATGATCTTGTTCCTGCAGTCCACGGTGTCTTGCAAACGTCTCATTTCCAAATAATTTTTCTTCAGAATCTAAAAATAGTGAAATTAAGACAAAATGTTCAGGCCTATAGACATAGATGGCTGGCCCCAAATGATAAGCTAAGTGACAATGTATGGTTATGCTAAGCCAACCTACCATCTTCTATTTCTCGGTCTAAACTTAGTCCAAAATAGTTTAGTCCATTTAGCAAATAAATCCTGTCACAGTTAGATTGAGGCTTCCTTCTTCTTAGAGAATACACCTATCTTTTCATGTTTCTTTCATGGAAGACCATCTGGCTGTCATTCTTGATGGACAAGCTGAGTATGAAGTGCAGGAAATCTGTGAGTATCAAATTTTTAGAGGGAAAATATAATTCCTTATTGTTGGACCCGATGTATATTCTTGTCTAGTTAGACACTGTTTCTAAGTGAAACCCTATACACATGGCTTAAGAGGAGCTTACAAGAGAGTAGAGTTTGGCATTTCTGGCACCATTCAGAGTGCCATTGCTTTGTATTTGGCATTGTACTGTTGCAGGATGACGTTCTGGATTGGGGGGGAGGGTTATGCAGTGTATCCTGGGCACGTTTGCTTCCTGATGAAAGCATTTCAGTAGACTCACCATGAGGTTAGTGTTTCCTCTTAGTAAATCTGCAGGCATGGAAGATTAGGGCTTAAAGATTTAGTAGTCCATGCCAGTTTTTCTTCCATTGGTTAAGCTATCATATTTAGTTTTTAGAATTGCACAAGGTAAGACGGCAGCTCACCATTTCCTGTTTCTTTCCACAGAATTACTTCCTGTATTGGGCTATGACTAGGAGACCAAACTAGTCCAACTCATGTCACAATCATGCTCGTTTTCCTGTTGCTGGCTTGCTTGAAGAGTGGTTTGGCTTAGTATACTGCTTCTTTCTTCAAGCTTCGATCCTCTGATCATCTAACTCTTGACTACCTATGACAAATCTGCAGTCTGAGGTTGTTTCAAGAAGTGGTCGGTCCTTTCTTCACCTCAAGAAGAGGCTTGAGTCATCACCTTAGAGACCTGCCCCTGACAAATCCCCAGTGTGCGTCATTAGCAACTAATTTGCCCTACAGGAATATCTTACTGAATATGGATTAAACATCCTTGTGCACCCTTTAACACATCCTTTACTCCTTATTATCATAGTAGGTCAAATTTTCCTGCTTATAATCTTCCTCTTCTAAATCAAGTATTCACAATCACCATCAAAATGTCACCAAACGTTTCCTTATCAGGATGCTGTGTAAACTCCTTGAGCTGCTATGATTACCTTTTCTTTGTGTGCCACTAAGGATACAATTTCTTTCATTTATGCAGTGATCATCTTCTCATGCTCCATTTGTAATACGTTTCCTCCTTACTTAATTTGACTCATTTTTACTTACTTGAATACATGTAGCTTTATTTACACAATAGGATACTCTGTCAAAACGTGATGGATACCCGTCCTCCATTATTACAAGTGCCACAAATTCTAATGCACTTATAATATGGCAGACAGGACATCTGCCACCTTAATGACAGACCAGTCGATCCATCAAACTTCAAATCAGGCCTTTAGTTTTGGGTTGGTTCACATACTTGCCACCTTTAATATTCTTTACATGTCTCTCCTCTTCCTCTGAAAGTGACCAATTTTCATCATCTGAGGCCTTCTCCTTTTACCTAATGCCTTTGAGCTGCTTCTCTAATTGAGTTATTTACCTCTCTATCTAGAATACTTTTTAATATAGTCTCTTTACGAAATCACTAGTTACATTACAGCTCGTCACCTTCGTCTCTGCCATTTCTAAAACACCTCCTGTACTTCAACTTCTAAGACTTAGAATATGCTTTATCTCTCGGGACTTTTCCTCTCACCTCATTTAATATTCTGAGGCACTTTTTGACAGCTGTGAAAACTCGTCACCTCGACATCTTCCTGCTACATCCTTCTTTCAATTGATGAACAGTCTTTCTTATCAAAAAATGGCTAGCTATTATGCAAAGGTGTGTGTAACATACAAAATGACATGTTATTAAGATATATTATTACTAGATAATGTAGCTCCAAAAATACCCAGTGTTAAATACTTTTTATCCAGTAGTCGGTACGTCGTAACAAAACATATAAAAGGAGTATGACAATGAATGTAAATGAGAAATTAATGGCACCCAAATTACGTTTAAGCAGTGGCATCCATTATTGTTTTGTACAACAGACATTTTAGGGACACAAATGTATCAATTGATACCACCTTCCGTTACAATGAAGAAGCAATGTTATTAAAATGGTTATGATTCAAATTTGTTTATTCCTCTTCTGTGCTCTGCCTCTTGTTCTCATTTCCTTCTTTCATAAGGTTGAAGCATCATGGTCCTGTTATATCTGGCAGTTCAAGAAGGCTTGCAATGCACTTACCCAATTGCAACTCTCACTACATAGGGGAGGGTGGTTGGTGCCTTGTCTAAAATTGTACTATTTGTCATGTTTCGTGTCCAGGCTCTCACAATTAGTAGAATATTCAACCACTGCATTGTTTTACGTAACTTATATAATGACCTATTTTCTGTGGCTCTATATCTAGCCATATTTTGGCAAGCTCTAGTCTGACAAAGATAATGCCTGCAAACATTATTGCAGCATACTTCTGAGAGGCAGCTGTGGAAGAACCTAATAGTATAAGCTTTGCAGAGGGAAGGACAGTGATACAGAGAAACTTGCAGATCTCTTGGATAACTTGTGTACAGAAATTCTGAATCAGGATCCGCTTGATAAATATGCGAGCCTTATCAGCTGAGGCAGTATGATAAAAGAAGCAGTTTGAATCACTGCAGCACCCCTAGGAATACATTCTTTTCAGGGTGAACTATATGTCTTGGACGAATTTATAATTGTATGTTTAGATTTAGGGTTTTGTAGCTCCTAACTTTCCTCTTTTTTTTCTCCTAGTGTGCTCTGTATTCTTACTGTCCATCTATCAGCAGTATTGTAAATTATTAGGCTGCACTTCTGCAATAACTGGAACACCAGGACAATTATACGTTTGTGTTTCATGAAGGCTAACAAATTTATAAAGCACGTTTCACCCAGGGTCTGAAGAAAAAGTGTCATATCACCCCCATCCTGATGGAACTCCATTGGATCCCCCTGAAAGCCTACACAATGTTAAAAACCAGCTGCATAATTTACAAATCCATCACAAACAGCACTCCTGCTTATCTGGCAGGCAAGGTCATCCTCTCTGAAGATTTCTGGTATACCTGCAGCCAGGACACCATTCAACTGTAGACTAAGGGCCTGATTTAGCATATGGCGTATGTGTTACTCTGTCACAAACATGATGACTATGGAAATTGTAATATGGCGGATGGAATATCCACCACATTTGTGACAGAGTAACCCATCTGCCAAGCTCTATATCAGGCCCTAAGAAGCATAAAAAAATAACAGACAACAGGCCTTTTTCATCTGTGCCCCCAAGAGTTGGAAGAACATCCTGTATCCATCAGGACCAGACCAAAGCTGTTCCTATTTAGGAAAGAGTTGAAGCCTCACCTCTTTAAAGAACACTGCATCTAATGTATCAACCATCCACAACTCAGCTTCCTCACCTACTACTCATTACTTTAAGCCTGCCTTTGACTATGTGCCTTTTGGCTAGGTTTGACTATAAAAATGCCATATGCATACATGCATAAAAGTAAACAAATTCATATGTAAATCTGGCCATCTTATTTTCATAAAACAATCACTTAGCTCAGTGGTTCCCAAACTTTTTCGACCCACGGCTCCCTTGACCCACTGCTTGTTGGCCATGGCTCTCCATTATCTTCCTTTTTCTGGGGGTGGGGAGGGATGTAAGCCTGGCCTCATGTACACTTTCATTTTTCTTCCTGAAAACAATTGGGACAATGCGAATGAAGGTATTATAATCATTGATATGGGGATCACTCCTGGGAACCAAGTGGAGAGGGAGATGGCTGGAGGCTGAAAGAAATAATTCCCATTGGCACCTTACGCAAGATCGCAAGGTGTAAGAGTGGAGACTTGTGTGTTTCATAATTTGGGGCAGTAAAGCATAATGGATGTGTGTGGAATGGAGTGGCGCATGACTGCACTTTACCAAACCTGGGGCAATCGAGTCATGCAGAGGACAGGGCAAAGCCGCCGTAATATGCCTTGATTGCACTGGAAGACCTGGAATGTGGACTGGGGGTTCTTTGGCATGCACTGGCTCTGATAGCTCCATGATTGGCACTGTCAGTCCTGAAATGTGCACTGGAAGCCCTCTGATATGTACTGGCAGATCTGCAATGTGCATTAGCAGCATTATGGTGTGGCCCTGGAATGTGGAACAGGCTTCTCCCTGCTGCCTTAGTACTTGAAGTTTCACTGTTCTGATTATTTCAGTGCGCCTGTCCTCCTCTCAATGTCCCACCACGCCGTGTTTACTACACTGCACAATACGCATTGCTACATAGTTTCCACTGAGTCTACAGAGCAGGCAGCTTTGGAGAGTTGAAAATCGACTCGTATATTCATGTGAACATGGCGCTTCCTGAATCGAGGCCAACAGCTGCATGACTGGAGAGGCTGATTTCGGTGCTGGAAACTATATTATGACTCAATAAGTAAACTGCACTGTATTAATTAATGTGCATTTCAATTTATGATGCTTCTGCAGCCCGTTTGTTTTGAGTCAGTCTAGTCTGGGACGCACACAAAACCTCTTGTACGAACAAGACATTCAAAGCAGTGACATATTTAGGAAAATAAAGTGTCCAAGGACTATTGGGATAACATGGTGCAAACTGTAACAACAGGGTTTGTTCAAAACAATCTGTGGTGCACATGGGGAGGGAAGGGCTGGATGTGTCTGGGTGCACAGGACTCGATGGAAGATTGAAAGGCAATCACTGTTGTTGCACAACTGCATTGTGTTTGAACTTTGCAAAAGTATAAAATTATGAAGGCAAAGACAAAGTACAACAGTCAGTGGCATGCCAGTAAACGGAGATTAGTGGGTGGTGGGCCCTACACCCAGAGGGCAGCACACACAAGCTGGTCCGTGAAAGAAGGACATGGATAAAACAAATAGCAAATGTCAAGTCAATGACGAACAGCAGCAGACATAGACAAGTATACATTGTGCTCAAGCCATAAATTAGGGAAGCAAATGCACACCATTTACACTCTAGTCTTTCCAAAATCGCAGTGACCCACAAGTTTTGCACAGCTCTTAGCAGCAGGCACATTAACCCACTGAAAGATCATTTTCCACAAGATGTGTACATTGGAGCAGCTAGTAGCCATGAGTTTTCGCCTGTCTGCTTCTACCTGCAGTACCGCTCCAGAGGTGGCTCCCAGGTACTGTAAATCCTTATGAAGAGGCTGTTGTGTGTAAAACCAGGCTGTCTGCAAATGTTTACTTTTACTTTCAGTGCTGCGCCTCTGTGTGTCATTTCAGGCTCACCTACTCAAATCCTGGCAGCCCTATCTACTGGCCTGAGCTTGTATGTCCCGCTCAGGCCCCGTCTCCCTCCCTGGAGAGGCTCTGCCTGTACTCCTCCTCAAGGTGCTGCAGCGCTTTTGCTTTTCCGTCCTTTTGTGTGAGTGTTGTGCAAGGAGGCTACCTCCTTCCTTGTTGAGTGGTCCCTGGGAACAGAGGAGTTGTGCCTTTGCAGAACATGAGGGATTTTTAAACTTTTCCTGGGACTCCAGTTTCCTCTGGCCGCCGTGCCTTTTGAACTTCAAGAATATGCAAACTGATGCCACTCATTACAAATCCCTGTCTGTAGCATCCTGCCCTCCACTCCCGGTGTTACCCTTATTGTGTGTCAGTCAGTGGTTCCCAAACTGTGTGCATCTGTTCATGGCGCTCCTGGCTAGTTTTGCTGGTGCACTGGGGTGCCACGGCGCACAGATTGGGAACCACTGCCTTATTGTGTGTCAGTCAGTGGTTCCCAAACTGTGTGCATCTGTTCATGGCGCCCCTGGCTAGTTTTGCTGGTGCACTGGGGTGCGACGGCGCACAGATTGGGAACCACTGACTTAGCTGGAAATAATGAAAGAATCCTGTATTTGGAATTGAATATGAAGAACAGAGTGCAGAGAAGGAATGGAAAACATATCCCTCAAACATCTGTCCTAGAAACTGAGGGCCAAATTCATACTTTTTGACGCAAAACTGCACCAACGCAGTTTTGCGTCAAACATTTTACCGCCGGCTATTGCCATTTCTTTGCGCCACTCGGGCGTCAAATTTATACTTTGACGCACAGCGGCGCAAACAACTGGTATGAGACATTTTATTTTACTCAAACCAATGCGTCACATCGTAAAGAAAAACGACGTTAATGTGGCGAAAATGACTGTGAGACGGTTTACAGCATCACAAACCGGATATGTGCAGTTTTTTGACGCAATTGCGCCAAAAAGCAGCGCAAACACAGCAAAATGTGCTTAGGAGAGCCAAAATGGATCCCAGATGCTTGCACAGACCCCAGGAAGATGACAACAGACCAGGAACCAGCCAGAAGGACCCACACAAGACCCAGGACAGGGAGAAGAAGAAAAGAAAGTGTCGCTTCAGTGCAGAGGAGCAAGAAATTCTGGTGAAAGAGGTGACGGAACAAACAGTGTGGCAGAAGTACGGAGAACAGTCATCGAGTGCAAGAACCGCTGGCATGACTGCAAGCGCAGGACCAAAGAAAAGACGGCCAGGAACAGGAAGGCAGCACTGCAGACTGGATGTGGGAGTCCAGCACCACAGGAGGCCCTGGACCACATGGAGGAGATGGTGGCAGCCGTCATCCCTGAGGAGATGGTCACAGGGACTCAAGGACAGGACAGTGCAGACTACCAGGAGACAATACAGATGCAGGGTAAGTCGCATGGGGAATTAAAATGCACAAATGTTAACCGTAAGCAGGGGGGTGGACAGACCTACTACACAATGCATGTAAGTCATGATATTCAGGGAGTGGCATGGGTAAAGGGGCACTGCACGGGGGCATGGCCCGTTCAGAGGAAACCTGGGGCACAGTACCACACTACACCAACAACCTTTGCATGGGGGTATGCCAGTCCAGGAGGGTAGGGTACAACGTAAAACTGGCCTGCTGTCACACGTCAGCTGGTATTCTCCCTACATGAACTAGGGCTCAATTAACACTCTCAGGGCATATCTGCAAGTGGAATTTAACATTGACAACAGTTGCCACTACCACCTCTGCTGTGTGTGCAGGTCAAGTAGCTAATGGCAGTAACGTCCCCAAGGATCAAACACACACAAATTAAAGGTTTCAGCATGAGAACTTTGTCAATCCCCTGTAATCAATAACAATGTTCCAATCCTGTCAAATGTGATTGTCCATAATTGCTACAAACATGTGCCATTGTCATAAACATTATGAGGTGCACGGCACTAATGTCATAACCATGCTGCATATGACAGGGCCCACCCTTTGCCTGGGTCACAATAGCTCCAATGACACCATGCAACATCCCAAATGTCATACCGCTCAGACAACAGCATTGAGGGGGAGGACATATGTCTCCGGCTAGTGAAATTCACCCTCACAGTCAGAAAAGGAAATGGAACACTGCTAGGACCATCAGTGCAATCCAATGTAGCACACATTCTCCAACATCAACATTACACACTACCAATGCTGACATCTGTATTGTGCCATGGCAATGCTATACATAGTTATGCTAGGTCTCAGCAACATATAGCTGGATGTGAAATATCTGAGACTGGGTCAGTTCCAGATTGTGAAGGGTGGTGGTAGTGCCAGCAGAACAACCACAGCCAGTGCAAGGCCTCACCATGAGAATGGAAGTAGACGGAGGGTTGAGTAGGACGAGAAGGTGGCAATTCACAACTTGGTCTGAACCAACACCTAGAGGATGTGATGCTGACAAGTCCCCAAACTGACCACAATACATGTGACATGCAGGTGGGGCATAGGACATGGGAGAATGCTAATATGAATGAACCGGAACCAAGTTCACAATGTGCAACAAATTGGAAGGCAGGCACGTCACATTACAAAACCCACAACACAGACGCACTCATTTTACCATATCTCATTGCAGAGGACGATGGCTCTCCTGGGGCTATGCCTGTCCTGGACTTCCCTGATGACATGGATGACGAGCTGACAAACATCAGCCAGCAGACCCTCCAAGATGTCCCTGGGACCCTCCAGACCCCACCTTCAGTTGCAAGGAGGAGCACAGATACAGCAGCCATCACAGAGGACCCACCCACCATCCCAATTGTACGACCTGCCAGCTCCAACCCAGCTGAGGACTCTGACGACACTAGCACCAGCTTTGAGAGGACTGTGGCGGTCTTCTGGCGGTCTCCGCCTGGCGGGCTGCGCCCGCCGCCCGCCGGGGTCGGAATGACCCCCTGTATGTGGAGTACAGCGGGAGCTGGCCAAGGGGGTGTCGGTGGGGATGGAAAATATGGCAGCCAGCCTAGAGGGGATGCGTTTGTGCATGATGTCAACTGCAGAATAGGCAGCAGCCATGCAAGGGCGAACATCAATCTTGCATGAACTTGAAAAAAGTGTGAAGGAAATCAGCACAGCTGTAAGAGAGTTGATACAACACCTCCAACAACAATCCTGTCAACGCGTGCACGAATGCAATATTGACCCCCCTCAGGGCCGACCTGGCTGCCTACCACAGTGATGTGGCTGCTATTCTTAAGAAGCAGCAGCTCCTCCTTGCTGCAGTACTGCCCTTAATAGCCCCACAGTTGGCAGCTACCGGGATGTCTGACTCCACGTCTTCAAACACTGAGGTGTGTGTTGCCCCTTCACAACCACCACCAAGGGCAGAGGAGACAACACACACATCAGAAGATGAAGACGTGGAACAGATCACCTTCACTCGTAAGAGTACCCAGTAGCACTAGTCCCTGCCACATGGCCACCTATAACCAAGGTCCTGTGCTTTGTAACATGCCAGTCTTGCACCAGCTGCTCACAAGTACTGTTCTCCAGACCACTGTTTATCTTGTCACCCTGCCCTGTGATTGTCTCTCACTAACTCATTGGCAAATCCTGTCCCTCTGCACTGTCTGACACTTCACCCCAGCATGTCCAATGACATGTCCTTTTGCACTTGTGTAGAATCACAATGGAAGGTGTCACACTAATGGACTCATGGACAATGTACATATAGCACTACAGCACTTTAATACAAATAGCACTTACACAACAACTTTGTCTCTGTGTAATGTGACACATCAACCGTGATGGAGATCAGTGATGTTTACCTCAGGTCAATGATTATAGAATGTCAAAACAACTGACCTGAAAGAATGTTGGCTGATAACTATGCACTGTGGTCTGGATTGTACCATCATCTGCCCTTCCTGAGGGTTAATTATGAGAGAAATAGAAACTATACAGTATAATGCTGTGTTGGACAGAATAACGTTCCTCAAGGGATGTCTAAGCCAAAAATGATTGCCTTCAACTTTTTCCTCAAGCCAATATTTACGTATGTGACATTTGACCCCAATTTTTCCTAACACACACACCATAAAGCAGGAATGGATGTGTCTGAGTGTACGTACAAATATGTAACCTGGCTGAACAATGTAATAAATGATAGGTGTGAGCTATGTATACCATACTACATGAGATCATACTACCACTCACCTTATAAGGCTTCACTTGAACATCAGGCTGCAGGCAGACTTAACACAGTGTCCTCAATAACAAATCTGGCCGCAAAGTATGTGAGATTGAAAACATACATCAACAATTAACATTACATTGGTATCCATAGTAACCTTGAGTGGTGGGTGCAATGGATGGCAGATTCTTAGCAAAGTAGCTCTGGTGAAGCTGCCAATGTAACAGCTCAATTAGGATTTGGTTGCAGTATGGGACACAAATGCAAATACTAAAGAGACACTGTTCACCCATGCCAAGGCCCTGATCCCCAAGTATGTGACACATACTGTAAAGGGTTACCTAAATATTTATTTAACAGTAAAAAAGGAAACTAAAACCTGGGGAAACACCTTACCTAACCTAACCTATCCTAACTAGACATTACCCACGACTGGCCCTAACTAACCTAACCTAAACTTACTTATCACATTGAACGAAAAGATCTAAACATCAGCCCCCCACCCGCTTATAAGACGGGACACATGGAGGACAACATATACTAACCTAAACATATACTATCTTATACTAAACAAATATATATTTTTTGGGATTATTTTTTTAAATATTTTTTTGTATTTTTTCTTTTTTTTTTAACACCAAAACCCCAACATCATCCTCCACCCACCCACCCACACACATAATAAAAAACAGATATTAAAAGTATCATACCCCCACCCCCCCACCCACCACTACTAACTAAACTAACAGCCTATTCTAACCTAACACTAAGCCCCCTAAACCCACTAATGAAAAGAACCAGGAAAGAGGTGGGAGGGGAGGGAATCATGGCTGAGGGTAAAACATTTACAAGTTCACCCTCCGCAGGGTCTTCTTTATGGCACGCACCCTCCTATTCACTTGTGCCACCTCCTGCTGCAGCCTGTTCATTTTCCTTAACAAACAGTCAATGTCACGTTGCATCCGCTGAAAATCTGCTGGGTCAATGACTGCAGCAGGGGTGGTCTGGGTGCCAGTTGAAGATGTATGTCCCCTTGTTGGTGCCATGCGTGTAGGAGGAGGTGCAGGTGGTGCTGTGATAGGTCCTGGAGCAGTGGAGGTTGACGGTCCAGTAAAGGTGCCTGATATGGTTGGTGCAACCTAGGTGGTGGTGGTGGTGCTGGTGGTGGTGGCTGTAGTGGACACGGAAGTGCCCCCTTGGGCAAATGCCCTCCACACTCCAGAGGCTCTTTCATGGTGATAACACCTTGCCATGTTGCAGATCCCAGACTCCACATCCAGAATGTGGCGGTAACGCATCGCCCAGCGCTGAAACTCCCGAATCTGGATGGGATTCATGTTGCCAGCTGTTAAAAAATATATAAAACCAAACATTAGGTACTTCTTTGTATGATATGGCTCCAGAAGTAAATCAGACAATACATCTGATGTACCAGAAACAGGCCATATCATCATACAGATCACTGATTGTCCCTGAGGAAGTACATGCCAACACAGCCTATACATGTCCTATCAAACAGCACAGCAATGCTCTAAAAGATGTGCAACAACTTAAATAACCAATGCATCATTGCTCAGCCATTTGTCAAGTAAAAAAATGCTGCAAGTCCTCCACATGTGACAGGCCAACTAGTGACTAACTTCTGGATGACAATCAAGGGCCACAAGATCTGTGAGTTGTAAATGGAATTGCCAGGATAGAATGCAGTTGCTAATCATGAGTGGGTATCCTAGTTTTGGACAACTGATTTACAGATTTACATGTCTGTGTACTAAACTTGGATCAACAATCCTAGGTACACATTTCATAACCCTCCGCCTGTGCCTGAGGGGGGGGGGGATGGACCAGCAACAAATACTTTCCAACATCTAGGACACACCAGAAGCTTTGGACAGCTGTACATGGGTTTGGGCAGTCCACCACAGGTAAGGAGGATGTCCAACTAGGGTACACCCAAACCTTGGACAATCCCATCCACATTTATGTTTTGGAAATGCAAACAATTGTCAACATAATTTCATACCAGTAATACATGACTTACAACAAGCAGATAAATGCAAGCACACATCTGGCCATGAGCTGCATGCACACCTATGACATTGTACTCAAGTCCCACATACATGTAGCACAACATGTAGAGCTACATGCTGCTAGGAAGTCAAACATACAGTCAAACATGTCCATTAGTGAACAGGGAGGCTCAAGTCTGTGGGTAAGACTTTGGCATCCCTAATCTGTGAGATTCAGGGTCTGACTTGCTGACTAAATCATAAATATGGTCTCCGCTAAATGTTCTTAATAAAAGTTTTCTCCACAAAAGTCACCCTATTCACATGGCTGTGCCTAAAGGGCTGCACTACAATCCCAAAATATGACTATATGCTAATGATTGCCCAACTCAAAGATGGAAAAAAAATGATAATCCACTCAAGGAACATATCTGATCATTTACCAGCGCATCATACCTTGCTATGTGTCCAACACACAGGAGTCAATCACACAACAGAAGCAAACATAACACAGAACAGAAATATCAACACTTACTGGAGATGTCTGGGTCCGTAAATCGAGCCACCTCTCCGATAGTGTAGGGGGGCAGGTCCACCTGTAAAGCATGGAAAGGAGAAATGTGCTCAATGTCTGTGCACTGTACAACACTTCCAGATACAATTACTGTGTGTAAGCTTAAATCAGAAAGTCAAGCCTCTCAGCCATGATGATACTGCAACCGACATACCCGGGCACTCCAGTGAGTGATACACATATATCTGCACACATGCAGTGGCCCTAACTATCACGTGGTGGCAAACATGCTCCTTCATTTGTTTGCAGACTCATTTATGGAGTGTACTCCTCTCATCATGGGTATCAATGAGAGACATGCAAAGTCACTTTCCTGGAGGACTGCAATACCAGTCACTCAGGTACTGTGGCTTGGGCATCAAAGGACAATCCTTTACTGTGTGATGCACCTGTGGGTTGAATTAAGGGCATGATTTATCATGCTTTCTATGGTCCCTTACATGTAGGGCCTGTGTTGTGTCTAGGTTACATATGCTACATTAAAAGGGTATCCTGAGCCACATATGCCCCCTATGACACCATAATGGCAGTGATCCTGTGCATTATTTGGTGACAGTTTGAGGCTAGCCATGGATTGACCAGTTTTCATATTAGGATACAACAAGGAGACATATGTTGACAGTGTATATTGTATTCATCCATGACAGACTGCATGGGCACAGGTATAGTCATTGCACCTGAAAGGTGTCTCTCATTGCCCTGTTTACCCAATATGGGTTTCGGAAATCACAGATGAGCCACATTCGTCATCTTACATTTGCCAATTTGGTTGATCAGCAGATATATAGCAAACTGACCTCGTGATATTTTCAATACATGGTTTAGCAAATGTACCAGTGTGTCAATCATGCTGATGTAGTTTTCAATTTGTATGTACCTTTGGAATGAGAGCAGTCACAGGAATGCTGGTCTAATGATCTTAGCATACACCCATGTCAGTGATAGCCTCCATACTGGGAGGTTAATTATTAAACATATGCTGCACTTGATCAGCATGGGTGTACCAAACTAAACTAGCTAAGTATTAGTCAACTTTATATTCATGATGGAATTGGTCAGTGGTCCCCTGCATGACATCATGCACTTCATCCATTCTGATCACGCATTCCCCAGCGTCACGTATCCCATAACATATGAGAAGTACATGGCAATAGAGTGACACAGATGGCAAATGTATTAGCTCGGGCCAGCTATTGTGACTAAGACCAATGTAAAACACAGGTACAATGTACAGAGAGCCATGGATAGTTGTTACCCCTCCATTTGTATCATCTGCTTCATTTTATGTGCCACAGCTATGGTAAGTTGCACCAAACATTTTGATATGAACCCGTGTGCATTACTTTTGGCATTCATCCCTAATTTAATTGCGACACAATCAAGTCCAACTATCAGCCTAAGATGTCACCTGAGGACAGATATAACTTGTTACGTATGTGTCAGAATCCAGTTCAGATATGTATCAGAAATAATTGAGGGACACATTATTTCTTGAAAATATCTGGATGAAAAACATGTCTTTCCTGGTACACTCACAGACCATGCCTAAAACATATGTTAGAGCCACATTTGCATCATCTATTGACGTGAAGGCAGCACTAATTTACAGGCTCCTGTTGTGTTTTGTATGTTAGTGCAGCTGTTGCATCAAAAAATGACGGTACTGTGTAGGAATTGTTGGATAACTCACGGCAACTGTATGTTTAACTTGCATTCCACATATCCAAAAACACTGCCTGCAGCATATGAACAAATCTGCTACTGTCACTACAGCGTATTTAAATGTGCACATTACTCTGAATTGTACTCACCAACAGGGCCACCAATCACAATCCCCAGGTGGTCCAGAAGGTCTTGCTCCCTGGCAACCAAGTCAGCCCAACGGTGTTTCAGCTTGTGGTCGTTGCGCGGTGTGTTGTAGATTATTTTAAGATGGTACAGGACCTTTGCCCAATGGAGCCTCCTTGCCTCTGTGTGATACCCCTGTATCACGGCCACCTCTTCAATCATTAATGGGAGGAAGTGGCACACCAGCCAAATAAATGCCCTCTGCTCCTCCTCTCCCATCCACCAAGACGTGGCCTACCCAACATGCTTGAAAAAAAAGATGTAATAAAGGGGTACAGAGGATAATGAAGGGAAAGTAGGAGAGATAAATGAAAACTAATTAACAGTAAAACAGCCCAACTATCCCCAAACAAACACTACCCACAACAGACTCCCAACAGTACAAAGACAAAATTAGACACCAGAAATGACAAAAGTACACTTACACAGGATATCACAGACACTTAGGAAACACCAAAAGACAATTTAAAGACCACACAGGAGACAAATTCACAATATGCACAGAGAGACAAGTCCAAACACAGCCATACAGTCAGGAAAAATCACAGACTGCAAAGTGAAAGTACACCCACTGTATCAAATCTGTAAACAGGATATCCTATTACATCACTTCCTGCCTCAAATGCGGTGCGTTTTTATTCTTATGCGTCAAAATATTGTGACTCTTACAGTCTGTGCGTCATTTTTTTTTACGCACATGCTTAGAAATTACCCAGCATCAATATTTTCAATTATTTTTCATATTTAACCAATTTCATGGGGTACAGTGTGGGAATTACCGCTCAGGGCCAATGGATGTATCATGGCAGTGAGCGTCATTTTTCCATGCATATGCGGCATTTTTTGGCGCATGTGCGTCTTTTTTTACGCATACGTCAAAATTTCTGTCTTTTAATGGGTTTGGGTCATTTCTCAATTTTAATAGTACATGACAGGTGTGACTATACAGAGATAGGCTGCTTGCACCTACATTGTGCATTCCGGTGTATGGGCACATGTGACAGATCATAGTACTGCAGACCATGATCCTCTAGTTGTTGTACCGGATTTGCACTCTTCACTGACGCAATAGATGGCCAAACGTGTGGAATACAAATTGGTATTACCCAGTTTGGGCATGTTTGGGTCAATAGAGGATAGCAAGGCTACGCAACTCAATAGAGTAACTCATTGCCTGTGTGTCAATGTGTGTGAATTGGCTAATTCAATTTTGGTTGTCCCACTGTGTGAACATCACAAGACGTGTTTGCATAAATGTGCTTGTATGCATGTGTTCTCAATGTGGCCAACCATCAGATGCTATTCAGTGTGGAAATGCGAAAGGAAATGTGTTTGTCATACACGTAGCAACAAATGCTGTGTGAACTTCCCAGGTTTTTTTGGGACATAAGCATCGCCAATGACAAACCATGCACAGGATAGTTAGAAGACGGTTGATCATGGCAATGTTCCAAGACTGGGCCATCACATGTCCTGGAATGTTGGATACCACTTCCTTGGCACTTGTTTGTATACTACCCATCAGTCAGGCATTTGAAAATGCTATGTGGGTACGGTGTTTGTGACAACGAGTCTCAAAACCAATCCACAAATGTAATGTCACGCCAGAGTTTGAGTCATATAAATGACCTATGTTTCTCTTGTGGCAGTGGAGGACCAGCAGACCAAGCAGCACGTGTGCACATATTTCCAGTGGTTAATTGCACAAAGGGGTCCAGTTCAAGTGTGTGGGGCCATGTGTAGCCTGTGTCATTATTGGGGTCCATGTTGTCACAGTTACGTGCAGGTCTACTCATGAGTCAATGGAGCCATTTCCTGCATTTACAAAGTATCATTCACAGCTGAATTGAAGAAAAGCCGAAGAGGAATTGAGAACACACATGGGGATAGTCCAGCTATGGCACTGCAGATGTTTTATGAGACTGACAACAGGGCAACCTTGGTGTGCCGACAAAGTTAATGGATCAGGAATTTTAAACCAGCAGGTTTCCTCACAACATTTGTACACAGGGTGGCCTCTAAAATTCCCACTGCAGCCGGGAACATCAGTGCCTCTGTGCTGATTAATCTTACAGCTATTCACCATGCAAGCCCATCAATATGTTGGGGCAATGTGAATCAGTGTGTGGACTGTCAGGGTACAAACATGTGTTGACATTTCATGCACATTATCTAAAGTTGTTTGTTGTGCTGGAGGCACCATACCCAATCCATGCATACAGCCATGGTACACTGTCACTATTTGTCACTCATGCATACATGATACGATAAGTAAACTGATTACGCTATACAATGTATTTGAGTATTAATTGTAGACCTACATGACACAATACCCCAGGAGGAGAGTGAGGGCATGGGAAGCAACTATGAGACAAATGTAGCCACAGGGAACCTTTATGGTGACACAAAGACAGGAACCAGTCAGGCTAACAGGATGCAGGGTCAATCAGGAACACAAATGAATAAGGCAAATACACAGTGAGCAGACTGAGACTGGTCAAAGCTGGAACAGCACTGTAGAAAATGAAAACTATTTGTCCTGTGTGTTGGAAAGTAACACAATAACCCAACGCATGTGTTACCCAGGTGATTTATTCGGCAATGCATAACAGTGTTATACATATAATGGCAGTTTCTATGCCTTCCAGGCAGCTGCAAGGGCAGTGCATGTTCAAATGGCTGGTCTGCATGAAGGTGCACACAGGGGTGTGCAGCTTCAGTCTCTCACAAGTCCTGTAAGTGAGAATCAAGTTCAAAGGGCCAACAGTACCTTTCACAAGGGAAGCAATGGACAGGTGATTACAGGTCCTACAGACTTCAAGGCAGTGCATTATTCGACCAGAAGTCCATGCAGACAGAAGAACAATGACTATGGCATACCATACTAAAGAGGGAAGCACACTGGAGTCAGAATGTGAGACTGGGTGTGTGTAGATGAGGTACAAATATACCATTTCCAGGCCCCCCTAGAGGAGGGTGGGGTGAGACAGGGAACATGGCAGTGACAGGATTTATGACCTGGGATGGCATGTGCAGGGGATGTCTTGTGAGCAATGCTAGTCATACCTGGGGCACTCGTGCTATCCATTTGCTGCCTAAATGGATTTCTTGTCACACATAGTCCTTGGAAAGATAGCTGATGTCACACTTACTGCTGTCAAGGGTCTGGCGATACCTTCTTGTTATCAATGCTATAGCACATCCACTGCCTCATGCATGAGGCATTTTTTTCCTTAGTGAATGATGGTGTCTTAGTTGTGTGCCATATGCTGCAACGAACCATATTGCCAACATGTATGTGTGAAATAGCTGTGCTTCTCTGCTATTGCCCTTCAAATGTGAAATGGACTGGATATATGTCATTTACAGTGTGTGTGAAGCTGGGTGAACATTCATACCCATCAAATGTGATGTGGATTTTTCTGTATCCTAATCTGTATTTCTGCAATGCTCCATGAGGCTACACTCTGATTATGATTCTTAGGGATAATGTGATGCAAAACTGATTACCCAGACCATGATATAGTGATTAGAATAGGTGTTTATTGACATATGGTAAGACAGTGGTGATGGTGAGTAGAGTTAAAAGAAATTTTGTGTTGTTTCCGACGCAATCCTGCAGCTGTTTTGGATGGTCCCCCTCATGTTGATGGGCAGCGCCCTCCTCTTCAGGCATTTGTGGGTCGGGTTCATGTAGGGGAATGTTCCTCCTTACACATATGTTGTGCAGGATGACACAGGTCAAAATGACCTTGCAGACCATTTCTGGTGAGTATAGGAGGCTGCCTCCGGTGATGTCGAGGCACCTGAATCTTGACTTCAGGATGCCAAAAGTCCTCTTGACTATGGTGCGTGTCCTCCGATGTGCCTCATTATAGGCACGCTCTGATTCTGTGCTTGGGTTTGCAAATGGGGTCATGATCCATGGCTGGATCCCATACCCCTGATCAGCTGAAAGAGAAAATGAGTGAGAAAATGTTGATGTTGCTTGCACCATGATTATCACTTTGCATGGCAGTTGTTCTCTTGTGTTGTCTGTGACTCATCGGTGTATGTGTTATTGTGTGGAATCCTAGGCTTCTAGGGTATTCCATCAGGATTGGGTTGTTTCATGATCTAAACTGGTGTTTGGCTGATTGACCGGATGTCAGCGGTATTTTTGTAGAGTTGCAGTACATTGTGTACTCCCTTGCATTATGTCATGTGAAAGAGGTGTCCATGTGTCTTACCTGGGGGTGACATGATACTTCCATGCACAGAATTAATTCCACAGTGATGGTAACACGGTTGCATCTATATGGCATGGACATCCATTCCAATTTAACATATGCAATAAAATTAGTTGAACATCAGTGAGGCCCTTAGATTTAGAAAGGTGACAATGTACAACACATCTTATAAGTTGTCATCACTGACTTGTTGACAATTGACTATGCACAAATATCCCATGTATGACAAGTTCTCTGCTGACCTATTTCTCTGCCCTTGCCAAGTCGACTCAGGTTCAAACGTGTACATATACTACTGAACATGTTCTAGTTCAGCTGGCTAACTTGGCTGTGAGGTTGTCATTTACAGTGTCAGAAGGTCCATATCCTTGAACATCTGTTGTGTAT
Source organism: Pleurodeles waltl (assembly GCF_031143425.1). Lineage (NCBI taxonomy): Eukaryota > Metazoa > Chordata > Amphibia > Caudata > Salamandridae > Pleurodeles > Pleurodeles waltl. The sequence continues at coordinate 449,717,527 of NC_090445.1, read as the reverse complement.
ATGTGTAATTGTCTCAAACCGTATGTGTAGGAATGTGCACTTTCAATGTTGTCACATCAATATGTGTTCTCAGCACAGTCCACTTGCTTATTGGTAGTGGGCAATGTCAGAGCAGGATTGATGTGAGATATTGGTGCTGCCTCAATAATTCCATGTCACCTTCATTGTAGTCATCATCATCATGCTATGTGTGTCATGGTGTTTGACCTCCAGCAAAATACATTACACATCCCTTACACAGTACTTATTGCTTGGAAGGGTGTTTGATTGAGTGTTATTGATGTGATATTGAAAGATTAATCTTCCAGGTTGTACTGCCAGTTGAGGCCATGTCATTTTCATTGTGTTGTTTTAAATTGTTCCCTTGTGTCTGTGGATGGCATCTGTTGTTATTTGGATCTGTCATGTGTCCATAGGTGTGTATCCAAATGGGTCAGGATATCACACATGCCTAGCAGTATCACAACCTCAGTGTCTTCCTGGCCACGTGTCAATTTAGTAGTGTATGTGTTGTTTTTCCTAGAGGGTTGCTGTGCAGTGTGTATATAAGTAGGTTTCTGTACTTACTGTTCAGGCCATTGCCATATCGTCCATCCTGGAAGTGTTGATTGATGGTGCAGTGACGGAATATGAATGAATCATGTACACTCCCAGGATACTTTGCCACGATGTTGGTGATCAATACCCGGTGATCGACAATGGCCTGCACATTGATGGAGTGTGTGTGCTTCCTGTTGCGGTATAGATGTTCGGTTGCAGCAGATGGCACAATGCGTACATGTGTGCAGTCAATGGCACCAAGCATGTGTGGGAAGCCATTGATTTGATAGAAGCCCTGTTTGGTCTCCTGCTGCTTCTGTTGTGTATTGGGGAAGCTGATGTGGTGGGGTGTGAGGGAGACAATGGCATCCAATACCTTGGGTAGGAAGGCAGAGAATGAGGGCTGTAAGTTGTCGGCAACCAGGGCACCACTTACTAACATGTGGAGTACAGCTAACAGCTTGGTTTCTGGTGGAATGTTGTGGGGTGTCTGCAAGCTGGGTGCCAACTGTGGCTCAATGTTGCGCAGCAGCTGCTGAATGGCTTGCCAGTTGAGTCTGTACCTCTGGATGATGTCTTGTTGCCGGAGTCCCAGAAGGGCTGTCCTGGTGCGGAATATCGTCTCCTGCCTTCTGAGTTGCCTTAGGGGCCCCTGCTGGTGTTGTGGAAGCTGCTGCTGTTGGTCCTGTGCTCTGCGTCTGCGTGCATGCTGGATGAAAAGCACCTCCATGTCTTCCTTTTGGAGCTCTGCTGTTGCTTCTGTGTGTTTTCCTTAAGTAGTGGTGCGTTTGCCCCATTTTAACGCCTATCATAACTCAGGCGTTATTTTTTTATGCAAACCGGGCTGTGCATCATTTTCCCGGCCGTGCGTTATTTTTACGCAGTAGCATAAATATGGCGCACGGGTGTTTAAGTCATTTTTTGGACGGGAACGTCTACCTTGCATGTCATTAACGCAAGGCGGTTTCCCGCATCCAGAAAATGACGCACACGGTGGACTTTTGGCATTCGCTGACTCGAGCGTCATTGTATAAATATGGTGCACGGTTTGCGCCGAATGTGCGTCAAACTTTTTGATGCACATTCGGCGCAAAAGGAGTATAAATATGCCCCTGAAAGTTTGTGTGTGAACATTCTGTACAGAAGAGCCATGGTAGAAGCTAGGTCAGGGTGGATTATCCCAAAGAGTGGTATAGCAGGTAAATCTAGGAACAGGTGTCTTAAAACAGATTTTCCTAAAGTGTACGGGTACAACAAAATGCATGCATATTTATTATACAAGTCACGTAAAGGCAGTGGAGTGGTGTAAAGCCCTACTAATTGTGATGGCCTGGATACGAAACAAGAGTGATAGTACACATTTAGAAAAGGCAACAAACGCCCATCCTTATGTAATGAGAATTGCAGCTGGGAAAGATTGAAATTGAAACTACAAGAAGCAGTTCACCGAAGAGAAATAGATATTTTGAAGCAAAACCATTTTTGAAAATATTACATCTTCATTGTATGCCTAAAAGGAGTCTATTCCATTTTTGCAAAATGGTAGTCATGGAAACCGGAGGCCTGCCTATTTTACCTGGAAAATGTATGTAAGGTTGGTGGATATTTTGACCCCTAGATGTGTAACTGTTGGTACCTAGAGAGGGTAAAAGCTAAATTGGATATCTTTTGATTATGCAACATTTGTGCTTCCCATATAAATTTAGGAGATACAACCCCAAACTGCAAGGTCATCATCACCGGTTGTGATATTGGGGGAGGCTCCCTTTAAAGGCAGTGGGGGTATTATGGTGTTTATATACAGTTCTAAATACAGTGAAAACAACTGCAGTGGGGCAGGCAGCCCTTGTGAGTACTTGTCAATATAGTGACATTTGTGACACTAACAATACAGACACGTTTAACATCAGGTCCTCATGTAGTGAGTTTATGTGATTGATTCTCAAATAACTAAGGCCAATGTTATTCAGGACTTGCCAAAGAAATGGTAAAGACACTCTGTTGAATACCTTTTTTAGCATCCAACAGGACCAACCTGGCTGGGCAAGTCATGAATTGATGCTATATCAAATACACTAGCAACCAGATTAGTATACATTGTGAGATCCCTTTGGGGGTGCAAATCCATGTGGCATTTTTCCACTGTTCAATACAGAAAGACATCCTGTGTGCCATAATTCTGGTGTAAATCTTTGAGGTGATGCTGAATTATTAATGAAATTGGAATGTATGACCAGTAATTTAATGTTTTAAAAACTTTTGTAAGGGATACAGCTATGTGGATTTCTTAACATGGGCAAGAATTTTAGGATTATTGCTATCATAAGAGTAAAAGAGATATAGGGGGAGAGGAGAAACATTAGTAATAAAGGTTGTGTACAATTCAAATGGAACAGATTTCGGACCAGAGGTGTATCTAGGCCCATAATTGCTTTGCTTAGCTCCTGTCCATTTATGTATGTGTTTTCATAATGATTCACAATGTCACACTTTGAGTTTGGCATTTCACTCCTGGAGAGGACATGTGATGGACCACCCAACCTCTCCTTCTCCCTTATGTATTAGTCTATTTGACACGGTTTAGATGTAATGCTGTGGGTATTGGATTCTGTAACATAGTTATGCCTCTGTAAAAACAAATGGACCATTGTTCTTCTGCCTGTAATGCCTGTAATGCATTTAGAATGTGGAGATTATTGATTCTTTCTCATTAACAATATTACCCTGGATGATCTAGCAGCAATGTGATTCTTCACAATATGTTCTTATAATTTTAGGGATAGAATATTTCCCATATTTTAACTATTCTCAAAGTGTTTAACTGGTTTTATTGAGTTTGGCACATTGCTTACCCCATAATTGTTTTTAGTTATCATTCAATAATAGACACCTGATTGAATATGCCTCTAGAGTGAGTTGATCACAATATGTTACAGGGAAAGTGCATACTCAATTTCTAATCTTTTCAAATAAATCCCCCAGATGGTTTGTGCCAAATCTATTGTATTTAGCTAAAGAAATTGTTAATATGAGAGTTGAGGCTCTTATAAAAGCTTTCAATCAATCCCATACTACATCGGCACGGGGCAGAGTGCGCATTGTTCATGATGTATTCCTCTATCAAACTGGTCCTATAAACCTGGTAATTTGAGTCGGTGAGGGGAGTTAGGGATAAATTAAAATATGTCCTGCAATATTTAACAGACGTTGGTTGTGGTCAGATACCACTGCTGGGTGTGTCTGAATTTCAATGTGGGGAATTAAGCTCTATTATATCAGGGAAACATCTATTTAGAAACACTGTTTATGTGGGTCTGAATAAAATGTGAAGCATAAGGATTTCATTATGTGCTGAATGGCAGCCCTGGAATGCTGTGTTTGATAGGCTGTGTGTGGGCCTATTTAAACTCAATACAGATAAAAATATTTTAGGCTTATTTGATTAGTTAAAGGAGTTGATGAAATATTGCTGAATTAACTATATTAGCTGCAATAACACTACATATTATTACTAACATTGATTCCTTAGAGACAATGATAAGCCATCTTCCATTGAAATCACATTTAATCCTATGAGCTTGCTAAGAATTACCTTTAGTAAATAAAGTGACCCCTGACATGAGATATATTTGATGTGCAACAATAAGAACTTTGAAATCCAACTGACTCAGGGGCTGATTCCAACCTTGGCAGAAGAGATTACTCCGTCCCAAATGTGATGGATAGCCCGTGCACTGTGTTACAAGTTCCATAGAATATAACAGAACTTGTAATATGGCGGTAGGATATCCGTCACATTTGGGCTGGAATAATCCCCTCGGCCAAGGTTGTAATCAGGCCCTCAGTCTCTCAATATTGTGAACACATGCATCTCCTAAAGGCACAGACCTTCAGATGCTAAACAGCTATGTTCCTACTTTACTGTGAACAGTTTTGATGAGATTGACACAAATTAACATTCCACATTATTATGCTTGTGATGTACAGATCCACTTCTCTAAATTGTGCCACTGACAGCATGAATATTAATTTTGGCACTAACAGTATTCATCTTGGCTTTCTTTTCTATGTGTCCCTACCACCCCCCTTTGATCTCCCCACCTGCAAGGTCAAAGTGATGTACATGTACCCCACCAGATGTTAGCAGAGATGGTCCTTCACCCCGGAACTCATAAGTACACCAGCGGGTGAGTGTTAGCCAAGGCAGCTAGTGTCATGAAAAAAGAAGAGAGGCGAAAACTAAAATGAAAAGAATGGTAGAAATCCTCCTTGCTTTTGAGATTATTAGACATTAACAGTAAGCAAAAGCAAGACAAAACCTAGGTTATTTGAGTTAGACATAGGTAAGTACATTATCTTTGATAAAACATTGTCTTGAAAGGCAACTGGGTCCATAGCTCAAACAAGGCATTTGTACATGCTTTGGAGTTACATGTATGTGTGTGAGAGCTACAAATCATTTCTTGGTATGACCTGCCATAATTGCCACTAGTGTTCAACTATCTGGTGACTGAATTCTGAGCATATGAAAAATGTGTGACCATGATTCTTCGGTGGGCAGCTATACAGAGTTAGTAGTGAAAAATAAATGTCTATCTATGTAAATAAGAATTGCCCTGGCTGTGGGCTCCTTTGATTACCCTTAGGTTTGTTAACTTGAGAGTTAATATCCAGTTCTTGTAAGTCAGGAAAGGCTTTCTGAAACAATTGGATAATAAAGCCATGTGTGTTGTCCCCTTCTGCATCCTCCTAAATGTCCAACACAGTTTTTGCATTGCATTCAGTTCTCCGTTTTTTCTAATTTGTCTATCATTTCCTGGGACTGCTGCTGGTATACATCAATGTATTGTTTGTATTGCCTTGGATACATCTTGCACCCTTTTCAACCTCACTGCTTCATGTACCAATCTTCCCTATCCAAATTGAATGCTTAGTCTTGTGATGCCTATGAGATCTTGCAAAGCATCATCATGCTTACATGTCACCCATACAGCCTAACCAGTTAAATTCTTGTGCTTACTTGCAGGTACTACAGAAACTCTGTAGGTTAGCACTCCCATCTGTCTGTGTTCGGATGTATGTAATTATTCACACCCTCACACTGCCTACATGCTTTGCTTTGTTTATCAATTATAAAAATCAAACAACAATCTTTACTTGTGCTAGTACTGCCTTTCAGATTTGAAATGTATTATACTAAATCACATTTAAAATAATCTGTATTACCAAAATAAACACCATTACTAATACACCCATCCTTTCTTATCGTACTGCGAGAGCGTAGTTTAAATATTACATATGCTAAACGTGAAATGTTTATATCAATGATCAATAATGCTACATAGAAAACGACAATAATTAGAATAATCCTTAAATATGCATTTGAAAATTTGACTATAACGTGTGGTCACAATTATATACGTGAAGCTAACAATGATAAATAAAACTGTTCATGCTATGGTTTATATTAACATTTATATTAATGCATTGTATAGAAAATCTCCTAGGCCTTAAGTTAGCGTGAGCTGTGGATTCAGCTGCTTGGCTCTCATATTAAAGCATTTTTCTCTGTTTTTCAGTGTGCTGACTCGTAAAGGGCCATGACCCTGCATTTGTTCTTTTCCTTCGTTCATGTATCTAATTCCATCCTATTCCCATCCTCATGCTAGCTGCCGTAGTATAAGTTTTATACAGATTTTGAAACAAATGTATACAAAAGAATGTTCAAGGACATTTGACCATGGACAAAGGAACTCATGACCCGAGAAACGTGCCAAGATGATGATGAAACCCCCCGGATGTGCCACCTACGAAGACGTCAATTATGAAGACCAATCAAAGTGTTATAAATTATCGTGGGGTGACAATTTGGATTACCTAATGCATAATTTGATAGGTTAAAGATAGTGGGGTATAGTGAATATCCAATAGAATTTTGGGGGAAGGTATCACGAAAAAGGGATAAAAACTCATGTCACAAAGGGACGAAGGGAACTAGGTAGGGAATGCTGTCGATTTTATCCAGAAACCTTGTCACTCTGTTTGGTGACTTTGAAACTTAATAAACTATCCTCACCCATAGACTGCCCTTTTATGCTTCTCCTCCTTATGAGGGAAGTGTCCCTTGTCCTCTAGACGAAGTTAGACTGATGGCGATTCGACTGATGTCCTGAAGACGAAGACTGATCCTGTGTGCTGACTTGATCCTTGGAGGGTAATTATGACAATGCAATTGTAATTTGTCTGTTTGCTTTTCCTTTCTAGGTACCAACTGCTGTATTTTTTTAATAGAGGCCATAGTTAGAGGTTTTCTAAATTGGTGTTCTAAATTATTTTGCATGAAGCCCAACATGCTGATGCTAATTAGTGGTTAGGATAGGTGATCACTCTGACTGACACAAATAGACAAAGACTGACGTTGCGCTATGCTGAACTGAGACTTACGTAATATTCTTTGTATTCTGATCTATGTATACACCGTGTTATGTTCTTATGTTTGTGATTCTCGCATTAATGAAATCTTATCACAGTTGCCATGTTGTGACTATGCTCTTATGCTTCTTGGTTCTGAGATTGACACTTCTGCTAGTAGATTGTAATCAATAGGGAATAAAATTCATAAAATTCTATCAAAGGGTGTGGTTATTCATGGCTGAAAGGTCATGGTTGCGTCGACAGTTTGATCAATGTCTTTATCCAAAGTAAAGTGTATTGTGGTGATAAATGTTGGTGAAATCATTGATATATTGCTTGACATATTGATCAGTTATCTCGTCCTACGGTGTCTCACCACTGGGTCAAAAGATTCATTGGCCTAAAACGAGTCCTAATGTGTATAAAATTAACATAGAAGGACGCGTTATCAGTTCTAGTAGTAGAGCGACGGTTTGGCCCTTGGGGGCCCTAGGACGGAGAATCATTGTTAATTTGTTTTTCTGTGATAATGCAAATTGGAGGTATGATGGGTTTCTAAGTTCACCATGACTTTCCCGGGATCTCGGAGCCTGCCTAAGTGAGTTGGGAATGTTCTCGGCACCATAATGTATGTGGTTTAGGGTTTTGCGCTTGCTTAGCTTATGCCTTTTTGCAGGTGATTGTGAAATTTGTGTGCATTTAGACCAAGTAAAGGTTGTTTTAGGAGGAGTGGGCGTACTCCGCAGTATGAGAGTAGGGAAGTCGGCGTACTTCATGTGAGTGTGGCGCTTAATGCTCAAAATTATCCACGCGGTTGGTTGTTATGTACGGACCTGTTGAGGTCTAAGACTCCGGAGTATGTAGACAAGTGTGGGAGACACTTGGGTTTATGTTGTAATCTGTGCGGTTTAATAGGTCAATCAGGCGTGGTTGACAAGTCAGGTTTGAATTAAAACGTATGTGTGAAACCTTCGATGGAGATTTGGCAAATTCTAAAGTGCACTAGGAGGAGCCATTGACAAGTCGAGAGTAGAATTTGCGGGTCGAATTCTACTTGCGTATGCGGGAACTGATAAGGAGAGAGTAGCGGCCGAGGGTTCAAGTGAAATCTCTGTAAAGTTCTGAAGCGAATGGTTTACCCTTCCTGTAGTAAATCGGCAGATTTGTGTTGTCCTTTAAGGTGCTCGCAGTAATTGCATTAATTTGTGTGGGTTTGTATGGGTTCAGTGAGGAGCGGACTAGCCGCAAGACTTTGTCAGCTGCAGTGTGTATGTGAGTGTGACGTCAGTGGTGCCGCGCTGAGATAGGTCAGTTGTCGAGAGGGGTCGCGCACGGATTGGCTGCCGTCCGTGAGAGGCAATAGGCTGAGGGAGGTGGGTGAAGAGTGTCCTGGGAACTAAGTCACTTCTGATTAAATACAAAAAAAAAGAGAGCATCGCAAACATGAATTTTTTTAAAGCATTCAAGAGCGCTCTGAAAGGAGACGTATACATTGTAGCAACTGATGGGGAGCCTACACCACCTGAGGGTACTCCAGCTTATATAGTCATGGAAGAGAAAGGTGTCGCGCCTTGTTTGTAGATGAAACAGTGGCGCAAATTAACAGAGAAAGAGGGATGTCTAGCGTTCCCAGAACATGGGACATTCAATCCAAAGGTACTGGAGAACTTGAGGTGGATGTTAAGTACACAGAAACCACCTCCGAGACCAGCTCAGTATGAGGCATTAGCGATTTGGGACTTGATGGCTCTTAAACATAGACAAGAAAGGTTTCAGAGGAGATTGAGAAGGGCAGAAAAATCTTATGCAGAGGCTAGGTGGGATAACGAGAACAAAATGTGGAGATGAGGAATTGTAGACGGATTAAAATTGTTCCCAGCGACAGCACAGGGAGAAGAGACACAGGGAAAGAAAGCCTCCTGTAAAACAGACTCAAACAAATCTAAAGAGAATAAAAGATCTTGGGAGGAGGAAGATGATTCAGACGATGAAGAATTTATGGACATGTTATTACCTGATCGACCGCCACCTTATGCAGTAAGCGATAGTGCTCCAAGTACTAGCATGGATCCTGAGAACCAGACGCAGGAAAAGGGAGTTGTTGATACGGTACAGACTAGTGATACGGCTTTGATACAGAATGGTGTCAGTGTACCCACTGCACCAGACATGCCAATACAGTTGCAACCTCCACCGCAGATACAGAGGATCTACCCAGATGTTCCAGTACTTGAGACTACTACAAATCTGATAGTACCGCCAGACCCAATATACACGAAACCAAAACTAATACAGATTGAGTCAACTCCGAAATTACTATCCCAACCACAACCACAACTGATACCAGTGTACAACCCGGTAGCTGGTCCACCATTAGTACCCGTTCCAGGTACATTGGAACAGACCTATGTAGTTACTGCTCCACGGAGTCTGGGACCAGGTCAGACACCTGCTGCCATATCGTTACCAATTACTGTTGGTCCACCGGTGCCGTTGTATGCACAGGGTAAAACTGGCGTATGTGATCAGGGAGTGATGACTCAAGACGTGGTATGAGGAGGGTCGATGGGAACTCCCCAGATTATGGCTCCGGGAGAGCAAAGAGTTGAACAGCCGGGGCCCTTAATGGACCTTAGTCCAGTGGGAGCACCCCTCGAAGCAATGCGTCAAGCAGGGTTAGAAGTTTGAACTCCACAGACAATGAGTACGAACACCTCGCATTCCCCAATGATGCATGCAGGGAACATTTCATTGCAGGGTTTTACAGTCCAAAAGCTAAATGAATGGCTAGAAAAGACTTATACTTCACAAAAGACTGCAGTGGTTACAGTCGAACCAGAAAAAGAAAGAAAAGATGAATACCTGAACTTTGTAAGACTAGGGCAGAAGCTGCTGAGTTAGTGGAAGGTACAATGGGAGTAAACAGATTAGAGTCATACACGGAGGCAGAACTGAGATACCTATGCCCTAAAATTACCAAAGAAGTAGGCAAGGTGCATCAGAGATTAGCGAACCTGGCAGATAAATACAACATTGATATCGGAAACACTAAACATCTGAAAAGAAGTTACAGATTAGACTTTGACTCAAAAGATTTTGAACACATGAGATCTGCAGGAATGAAAGCCCATTTGAGAGAATTGTTGCAAAGTGCGCAAATTTGGGGTGCACTGGAAAAATGGGAAGGCAGGTGGGCAAAGAAAAGAGATAAGGGAAAGAGTAACAGTCCAGGGTCTGATCAGGCTAAAGCTTCACCTGATTTGGAATCAGTAAAGATATTACCTATGAGAGAGACAGCTGGTGGTGTCCTAGTTCATGTGCCATGGACCAGAGGAGACATTCTATCTTTTACTAACGAGTATCCCAGATTGAGAGAGAAACCGATCGAGTGGTATCAGCAAACAGATAGATTTGTGAAACTTGCGAAGTGTCTCTGGGAAGACTTGAATACCTTGTTTGAGATCATTGTTCCGCCTGATTTGTGGCTCGAGTGCAAGAGAGGGGTAGATTGGCCGACGAAGGAGCCGGCAAGAGATAAGGTGACCAGGGGCACCCTCTGAAGAGGTGATGAAGTATTACTATAAGGTGATTGAGTTTTTGAAACAAAAGGTGTCGCCGAAAGTGACTGATTGGCAGAAAATCGACCGAACCTCTCAAGAGGTTAAAGAATCAATACATGCTTACTACGAAAGACTGTTAAAGGCATTTAAACACTATAATGGTACTGAGACAATTGAACCGAAGGACATGAATCATCTTGTATTTAGGTTCGTAGAAGGACTGAGACCAGAAGTTAGCCAGATGATTAAGAATCATTTGATTTGTTGGTAAGCAAAGCCGATTGATGAGGTGCTACAGTATGCGAAATACTGTAGTGATGAGATTGAACTGAAACAAAAGAAGCTGAAAGAAAAAGTGATGGTGATGCAGATAATGGCTGCACAGGCAGGAATACAGGGAAATGGAATCCAACAAATGATGCAGCAGCAACCGCAAATGAACGGTGTGTTTCAGACCCAACCGAGGGGTCGAGGTCGAGGGTTTGTGAATCGCGGTTCAGACTTGAATACAGTTGTAATTCAAAATGATGTGCAAGGGGTGAAAAAGGTGTCACCAAGTCACACGTGCGGGGGCGTGGGGCACTGGAAACGGGAGTGCCCGAATATGGTGCAGGATGGTGCTGTTCAGCAAAGTGCTAATGTCGGTACATTACAAAATGCACAGGGCCCGAAAATGAGACATCAAAACCCGACTTTTCAGAACAATCCGATACAAATGCAAGGGGTACAGCCCATGCAACAGATGCAAATGCCGCGTTTTCAGTCAGTACAAATGCAACCAGTACAGCAGCAGATTCCTATGGTGCCTAGACAGCAAATGCAATTACCAATGGCTCCGATGGGACAGCAACAGGTGATGCTTCCTCAACAGGTCACAGGCCAGGTAACGAATCAAAATAATACTGTACAACAGTTCCCATTACGAGGTGAAAATGGCATGAATGAGGATTGGTCAGATGATAGTTCAGATAATGAGGAATGCAGGCTTGCAGCGTCCTTAGAGGTGGATCAAAGAGGCCCATATGTAGAAGGAAAGGTGATGGGTTACAAGGTTTCATTCCTGGTCGACACAGGAGCCACACGCTCCACAGTTAGAAGTGCGGAAGTTCCAAGATTGCCTCTTTCAGGGCTTACCATAAGAGTGGTTGGAGTAGCAAATCAGTATCTGACCAACCCAATTACAGATCCAGTGCAGGTTGAGATTGGCAACTTCCAGGGACTACATAGGTTTGTAGTCTGTGACTCGAGTTCAGTATCCCTGTTGGGAAAGGACTTAGGGGGTCATTGCGGCCAGCGGTAAGGTGGCAGTAACACCGCCAACAGGCTGGCGGTGTTCCGCCAGCAATTATGACCGTGGCGCAAAAGCCACGGACATACCGCCGGCCCCTCCAATTTACAGCCAGGTTTCTGCCTGGCAGTCATAATCCCCAGGGCAGCGGTGCAAGCACCGCTGCCCTGGGGATTATGAGCCCCCGACCGCCAGCCTGTCTGTGGCGGTAAACACCGCCATGGAAAGCCTGGCAGAAAGGGGACTTGGGGTGCCCCTGCCCCCAGGCATAGCCCCGTTGCGCATTTCACTGCCCGAATTTCGGGCAGTGAAATGCGCGACGGGTGCTACTGCACCCGCTGCACATCAGCATTGCCGCCGGCTCTATTACTAGCCGGCAGAAATGTTGATGTGACATTTCCACTGTTACCGTCCGCTGGGCCAGCGGAAATGTCATAATAGGGAGCCAGGAATACCGCCGGCAATGGCGGTATTCTGTCTCCCGCAGCCTCGGCGGTCTTCTTGCAAGACCGCCAAGGTTGTAATGACCCCCTTACTGTGTAAGACAAAATGTTCAATTACCTGTTCCAATGACGGAATTGAAGTGCAGACAAATAGTGACGATGAAGGAGACGAAGGTCAGTTTTTAGAGGAAGAAACAGGAACAAATGAAGACTACCCTTTGATTACTTTATTCCCGATGCATACCTTGATTGATTTACCTGTCGAATTACAGGGAACGGTAACAGAGAAAGTATGGGATCTGACTGGGAAAGAAGTAGGACTGATAAAAGGGGTGGAACCAGTTAAAGTCCAGATAAAGCCAAATGCGGTGTTCCCTCAAGTGCCAAAGTACCACATGACCCAAGACGTTCTCATCGAAGTGTCACAAATAATTGAAGATTTTCTCAGACAGGGAGTTCTGAAAGAAGTTTTGAGCAGTCCATGTAACTCTCCCATAATGGGTTTAAAGAAGCCCTGTGGGAAGGTTCGAATTGTGCAGGATTTGAGAAAAATAAATGAAATTGTGATAAAATGTTGCCCTGTGGTGCCCAACCCAGCAGCAATAATGTTCCAGGTCCCCTGCGATGCTGAATGGTTTACTGTAGTAGACCTATCACAAGCCTTCTTTTCGATACCTCTTCATGAGGACAGCCAATTTTTGTTCAGTTTCAAATTCCTGGATAAGGTGTACAGTTGGTGCAGAATTCCTCAAGGGTTCTCTGAGTCACCGTCCATCTTCAATCAGATATTGAAGAAGGATTTGGAGCCACTGGTGCTGCCTTTTAATTCAACTCTTGTACAGTACATTGACGACTTGCTAATTGCTTCCAAAACTAGAGACAGTTGTAAATACGATACCATTGCATTACTAAACCATCTGGGAAAGAATGGACATAAGGTGTCAACCAGAAAGCTACAATACTGTCAGAAGGAGGTGAAATACTTAGGGCATTTGATTGAAAGAGGTTCCAGGAGAATATCAAAGGAAAGAATAACAGCTATCTTACAAATGAACCCCCCAACGTCAAAAAGGGATGTCAGGATGTTTTTGAGAATGGTGGGCTACTGTCGTCAGTGGATACCCAACTTCTCAATCATTTCAAAACCGTTGATAAAGCTGACAGGCAAAGAAATCAAGGATGAGCCATATACTATAACCTTGTCTAAGGAAGAACTTGAGTCATTTATAGAGTTAAGACAATGTATGTGCAGGGCACCAGCATTGGGAATGCCTGACTATGAGAAACCTTTTCTGTTGTTTTTTCATGAACGTGATGCTTGTTCTTTGTCTGTCTTAACACAGGTCCATGGAGATGTAAACCGCCCTGTAGCATATTTTTCGGCTACCTTGGACCCTGTCGCAGCAGCCTTACCAGGTTGTTTGCATGCAGTTGCAGCAGTTGGTCAGAGCCTTACACAGTGTGAAGGCATAGTCATGGGATATCCCCTAACAGTAATGGTTCCACATTCAGTTGAAATCCTGTTGACTCGAACTAAAACTCAACACGTGACAAATGCTCGTCTCACTAGGTATGAGACGATCATACTGGGGTCACCAAATGTCGCTCTCAAGCGTTGCAATGTATTGAACCCGGCAACTTTACTTCCTATTGAAAACACGGAGATCAAAAATGAGGAAGAATTTGAACATGATTGTCTGGAGGTAACCGAACTGTGTACCAAACCTCGTCTAGATATTCAGGACACCCAATTGAAAGAAAATGACTGCATTATGTTTGTCGATGGGTCCTGTCTAAGGGATTCTGCTGGAACACTAAGAGCTGGCTATGCGGTATGTACCATAGCTGGTATTGTTGAAGCCTCCTGGCTCGAAAGAGTGTTTTCCGCACAAGTGGCAGAATTAATTGCCCTTACTAAGGCATGTCACGCAGCTGTGAATTTGAAAGTCACTATCTATACTGACAGCAGATACGGATTCGGAATTGTACATGATTTTGGCCAACTTTGGTCACAGAGAGGTTTTATGACCTCATCTGGTTCTCCTGTGAAAAATGGTGAGCAAATAAAGGATTTGCTACATGCAATTCAGTTACCTCTTGAAATTGCCGTGGTGAAATGCAGTGCTCATGTTAGATTACAAGACTTTGTGTCCATGGGAAACGGCTATGCAGATCAAGTCGCAAGATTTTGCGCATTGAACTGTATATCGTTCAAGGAGCAATGGGAATTGTTACCACAAACTGAAAATGATACATGTTTGAACTTTGCATTGCGGGTAGTTGACACATTAGATGAGTTAAAAACATTACAGAGCCGTGCGAGCAAAGAGGAGAAACGCTCTTGGCAAAGAATGCAATGTGTACAAAGGGCTGATGATTTGTGGGTCTCAGAGGAAGGGAAACTAGTCTTGCCAAACAGTCTTCTATCTCAGTTTGCCAGACTTTACCATGGACAGGCTCACCTTGGAAGAGATGCAATGATCAGGTCATTCAAAATCGATTGGTTTAACCCAAAATTCAGACATGCTGCAGACATTACTTGTCACAGGTGCATCATCTGTCAACAGATGAATGCCGGGAAGGGAACCGTGGTAACTTTGAGCCACATTGGGAGAGCTGGGGGTCCATTCAACAAGATGCAAATGGACTTCATTGAAATGCCTATCTGTGGAGGATTGAAGTACGTGTTGGTGATTGTGTGTGTTTTCAGTCACTGGATTGAGGCATATCCCACACGTAGAAATGACAGTCTTACAGTTACAAAATTACTACTTAGGGAATTGATACCAAGGTTCGGGTTTCCGGTCTCTATAGAGTCAGATAGGGGTAGACACTTCGACAATGAGGTGATTAAACTCCTGTGTGCCGTACT
Source organism: Pleurodeles waltl (assembly GCF_031143425.1). Classification (NCBI taxonomy): domain Eukaryota; kingdom Metazoa; phylum Chordata; class Amphibia; order Caudata; family Salamandridae; genus Pleurodeles; species Pleurodeles waltl. The sequence continues at coordinate 449,702,410 of NC_090445.1, read as the reverse complement.
TAACATCGAACAAAAGCTGCCTTGTAGCTACCGCCCGAAGCATCAGGACTAGTAGAACAAATGAACGGTACCTTGAAATCGAGAATGGCAAAAACGTGCGCAGCCACTAACATGAAATGGCCAGATGCCTTACTTCTAGTGCTGATGTCAATGAGAAACACCCCAGACAAGAAAACGGGACTATCCCCACATTAAATCCTCATGGGTAGAGCTATGAGATTGCCAGCAGTACCTGCAAATGCGCTAGTGAATATTACAGATGATTTGGTGTTGGGTTACTGCAAAGGTTTGGCTGATGTGATTCGCTCTTTCTCTCACCAGGTGGAAGCTAACACATTGCCACCGATTGGCGATCCAGGCCATTCTCTACAAGCTGGTGACTGGGTGGTTGTCAAGAAGCACGTGAGAAAATCGTGTCTAGAACCACGTTGGAAAGGGCCATATCAAGTAATCTTAACAACTACTACTGCTGTAAAGTGTGCGGAGTTCCAAACTGGATTCATGCCAGTCACACGAAAAGGGTAACGTGTCCAGCTGAAGAGGAACTCAAAGTTTCCGTCACAACAGCTTCAGGAAGAGAAATCTCAGGGCCAGAAAGCAGTCAAAAAGGAACTGAGACTATTGGAGAGCCCACTGAGAACAGCCTTGTCCCTCAAGCAGTCAACGAGTTCGAGAGAAGTGACAGAGTGCCTATCTCAGCAGAAGCGGCAGGAAAACTAAATCAAGGAGAAGTTCTCCCAGAAGTAGACAAATATGGGTTTTAACTCGAACCCGGCACAGACCCAGAAGAAGAAGAAGAAGGAGAAATTGTAGAGAGAAATCAGAGCGTACCAGAGTCTCCCGAGCCAACTGCAGGTCCATCAAGTGAAAACGCCATATCACAAGAGGAGGGTGCTGTCCAGCGTCCTGAAAAAACACATCAAGAGAAGACGCATAAAGGTGATAACTGGCCAGATAGACCACTCCTCAAGATAAGAGACGTATCGAAAGACACAATAATAGAAGAGAACGACACAACTCGAGTGGAAGATCTAAGTGAAGGAGAACAACAGGGTGAACGAAGGCTGAAGAGAAAAAGAGTCGCAAACAGAAGATACACAGGTCCTGAATGGGCGTATGCTACAACATCTGAATGGCAACAAGAATTCCTAGCATTCTGTTTTGATCGAGAAGTACCAGGCCAATACTACGGTATCTGAACAAATCTGAGGAAAGCTTGGTTAAAAAAAAAAATCTGAAAATTTGAAAACTGAAGAAGAGACTTTATAAATTACCGAACGTGACACTAGAACCGGATTGACTTTTAAGACCTAATTACGACAAGCTGCTAACCTGATTTGACAAAAGGGGTCCTGGAGTGAGTGAAGACACTGTAAATACACGCAGAAAGCAAGAGAATATTCGAAATCATCCTCAAATTGATTGTCGATCTACTATCTGATTCTATACAAACATGGCTTATAATAGAAGTAGTAGCAAGGGAAGTAAAGTGTGTGGTTGGCTAGGACTTATAATAGGTGTTGTGTGTGCAGTGATAATTGTGGGAGTGATTGTAGGAATGCCATGGATAGAGAAAGAAAATATTAATGCTACTTCAAAACCTGAAATGACCACACTAACACCGTGGGAAAGATTTGAGCAGGACGCAAGACACATGCACGAGGGAACTAATGCAAAAGGGGAACTTTCTACTAATGTCTTCTATAGCTTACTAAATGAGTATGTAGAAACCATGGATGCGAAAGATTGTTATGTATGCACTAAGATTCCTTCATCTGTGCAGGAAGGAGTTACATACCATAGCCTCCCTCTTACTTACGTAATTAGTTGCAGCTTGCTACTAACAAGGTTCTATAATCAAGAGCGTGTGCAATACTTTTATTCAAACTTGGATGTTGTGTTTTCTTTGGTGCCTGTGATTGAATTTTTGAACAAGCTAGCTAAGGAACATGATATAAAAAATAGTTAGGGGATTCTTTGAGCCGACGCTTACATTCGGGACTGCTTATGCACATTGCAATGATTTGACTTGCTTATTATCACCTGTTGTGAAAAGCTTTTTAGATCACACTGATGATAGACGCAAAGCATTGAAAGAAAGATTAGAAAAAGGGTTAGAGAAACGCACATACGCAAATGATTACGGTTACACTGCAATCAAGACACAAGGCAAATTAGCTATAGATGCATTACATGTAGGTAGGCTTTGTATATATAGGCCAAAATCCTAGCAGGACAATTTGTTTGTGGGAACGAGTGAGTGCAGGCATGTGTTTTTGTTGCAGAGTAAATGGACCTTTATGCTGAATAGACAGGATCCAGCGATCCCTGGGATTTATTACATCTGTGGGCTTAATGCTTATTACCGTCTCCCTAAGGGATGGTATGGGACATGTTATTTGGGAATAGTATTCCCAAAGATTTACCAGATTGATGACTTAAGACAGATACCTAAAACGTCTGAATTACAACATCCTAGACAAAAACGAGAATCAGTGGCGGCTGTCATTGGTGATATATTCGGAGCTATAATCCCTTCAGTAGGGGTTATCTTGAATTCTATGAAGATTCAAAAGTTGTCTACTATAGTGGATAACATACTGACAAATTTCACAGGGGATATACTCCTGATGGATAATGAACTTGCTGCAGAAAGAGCTATGACTCTTCAAAATCGGCTTGCTTTAGACATTCTTTTAGTTAAGAGTGGAGGGGTCTGCAAGATGCTCAACGAGCGTCATTGTTGCTCATTTATTCCGGATAACAGTAAAAAGATTAGAAGTATGCTTACTAACCTTACTAGAGATAGTACATATTTGAAGGATTTGAAAGAACTTGGTGTTTGGGAGAAATTTGGAAAGGGAATTGCCAGAGTTGGGAGTTGGTTTACCAGCATTTGGAATGGGGTACTTGCAAAAATATTAATTATTTTGGTCTGTCTATTAGGATTATGGGGGGCATGCAAAATTAATGACAAAATAAAGAAAAAATGGACTAAAAGAACCAGGAGAAATGAAGAAAGTGAAAGAGAGAAAATGTTCAATGAAATCTGGGAAAGTTCACATAAAGGGCATGATGTTGAAATGCGTATTATGCGCAAGGTGAAAAATTAAAAGTGAAAGGACAAAGGGAAATGTTTGAGTGATGATGAGCGTCATCAGAGGAGGGACTGAGAGAGCATAGTTTAAATATTACATATGCTAAACATGAAATGTTTATATCAATGATCAATAATGCTGCATAGAAAACGACAATAATTAGAATAATGCTTAAATATGCATTTGAAAATTCGACTATAACGTGTGGTCACAATTATATACGTGAAGCTAACAATGATAAATAAAACTGTTCATGCTATGGTTTATATTAACATTTATATTAATGCATTGTATAGAAAATCTCCTAGGCCTGCCTTAAGTTAGCGTGAGCTGTGGATTCAGCTGCTTGGCTCTCATATTAAAGCATTTTTCTCTGTTTTTCAGTGTGCTGACTCGTAAAGGGCCATGACCCTGCATTTGTTCTTTTCCTTCGTTCATGTAATAAATTCCATCCTGTTCCCATCCGCATGCTAGCTGCCTTAGTATACGTTTTATACAGATTTTGAAACAAAAGTATACGAAAGAATGTTCAAGGACATTTGACCATGGACAAAGGAACTCATGACCCGAGGAACGTACCAAGATGATGATGAAACCCCCCCGGATGTGCCCCCTACAAAGGCGTCAATTATGAAGACCAATCAAAGTGTTATACATTATCGTGGGGTGACAATTTGGATTACCTAATGCCTAATTTGATAGGTTAAAGATAGTGGGGTATAGTGAATATCCAATAGAATTTTGGGGGAAGGTATTATGAAAAAGGGATAAAAACTCATGTCACAAAAGGACGAAGGGAACTAGGTAGGGAATGCTGTCGATTTTATCCAGAAACTTTGCCACTCTGTTTGGTGACTTTGAGACTTAATAAACTATCCTCACCCATAGACTGCCCTTTTATGCTTCTCCTCCTTATGAGGGAAGTGTCCCTTGTCCTCTAGACGAAGTTAGACTGATGGCGATTCGACTGATGTCCTGAAGACGAAGACTGATCCTGTGTGCTGACTTGATCCTTGGAGGGTAATTATGACGATGCAATTGTAATTTGTCTGTTTGCTTTTCCTTTCTAGGTACCAACTGCTGTATTTTTTAATAGAGGCCATAGTTAGATGTTTTCTAAATTGGTGTTCTAAATTATTTTGCATGAAGCCCAACATGCTGATGCTAATTAGTGGTTAGGATAGGTGATCACTCTGACTGACACAAATAGACAAAGACTGACGTTGCGCTATGCTGAACTGAGACTTACGTAATATTCTTTGTATTCTGATCTATGTTTACACTGTGTTATGTTCTTATGTTTGTGATTCTCGCATTAATGAAATCTTATCACAGTTGCCATGTTGTGACTATGTTCTTATGCTTCTTGGTTCTGAGATTGACACTTCTGCTAGTAGATTGTAATCAATAGGGAATAAAATTCATAAAATTCTATCAAAGGGTGTGGTTATTCATGGCTGAAAGGTCATGGTTGCGTCGACAGTTTGATCAATGTCTTTATCCAAAGTAAAGTGTATTGTGGTGATAAATGTTGGTGACATCATTGATATATTGCTTGACATATTGATCAGTTATCTCGTCCTACTGTGTCTCACCACTGGGTCAAAAGATTCATTGGCCTAAAACGAGTCCTAATGTGTATAAAATTGACATAGAAGGACGTGTTATCAGTTCCATACCACTTAACACCCATTTTTTCTACTTAAACCTCCACAATTGTGCTCCTTCCCAGATATTAGGATACTTAACTGCTGAGGAGCAGCTTTCACAGAGAGAGAACATTGGACAGCCAGGTTGCTATGCAGCCAGAAGAATGATTCTGATTTCATGGTTGATAAGATGTTATGTTTTTTTCTTGAGAGTGCTTGCAGAGGAGTAGCAATAAAGAGTTACAAATAAGGCTATCTTTTTGGCTTGCCCTAAAATGAAGAATATAAATGGAGTCAAAATGGTAATTAAGGCCACACAAAGTGTGGAGGTGAAAATATAGGGAATAAACAATATAAAGTCTGAAGATCATCTTAAAATGAGGAGACAGAATCAGGCAAGCAATAGTTTATTAGAAACAAGATAGGTCTTCTCTATGTTCATAGACGTTTCAAGGGTGCCGAACCCTGAACTCTATTATCTGGCCACCCAGTGTCACTTCACTAAGTTTTGGTATAGCCTGGATGCTCACATTCCATATCTCATCTCTGAGGGCAATCAGACTGAATGTGTACCACTACCCTCTCTTCTCCCTCTGGGTCTTCCAAGACTGCAGTAAAATATCTAACTGTATAGCTATCACTTGTTGAGCATGGAGGTCTCTCTGTTAGAAGGCCAAGGCGCTTTGTCTGTATACCACAGCTGCTCCGCTAATGTTAGATTGATTGACACTGTTAGGTCCACATTACCTAACTTTCCAGTGGAGTTGATGACTTCCCACTGCTTACCCAGCTCTTTATCTTCTCCAGCTCTATGGGGTGGATTGCGAGGCTTTATGCCATTGTGTCACAGCTTCGGCAGGGTTGGACAGGAGGGTCAGATGTCCTGGAGGTTGAACTGGATGAGCCCTTGCCCGGGGCGTGGTGGGCTTAATGATGTGTGCAGACCAGCACAACCTCAATGAACTATCTGCACACATTGGCTCATTACAAATACTTGCTTACAGTACTCCATGAAAGCAACACACGGTCGATTTATCTTCCCCCCGCAACTGCAAACATTGCAGCAAGCATAATGCAGGGTTTCTCCATCTTGCATGGGGCTGCAATTCCATATCCAGATTTTGGTGTGAAGTGCTGGTAGAGGACATAACACAAACAGCCATGGAGCCTGATCCTGGGATATGTGACGGACATCCCAACTGTGGTCCGTCGCTTGCTCGCTATGGCCCTACTTTTGGCTAAAGGTAGGGTGGCCATAAACCTTGGATGGACTGAGTTCCCCACCTGTGCTGAGTGACTGCAAGATATGGTGACCTGCAATGACCGGATTTAAAGGTACACCCAGCCCCCTACTAACCAGCAGTGAGCTATCTGGGGCCCATATCAATCTTATCTACTCTGCACTTCCTCAGACAACCCGTCTACCACCTATGTGCCAGAAGCTGCATGACTATGTCACTCACTGGGCAAATATTTGGTAAGCATTTTGCTGCTGTACAGTTCCTGTCTTTTTCCTGGAGCTTTGCTTGTGACCAATGCATGCCCATCTCTAAATCTCTATGACTTTGAACTCATACACCCAGGGAGGTGTTACGATATTCGCTTTTGTGTAGTTATTTTCACGTTTTCCTTCACGTTGTTGTGTAGCCATTTTAGTTATAGCTCCATGTACGTTATTTTAGCACACTAGACCTGCTGCTGTGCACTTTATCCAAGATATATTTTATTCAGTTTCATTTATTATTTTAACATTAGCCACATTTGCGGTCTTGTTTTATTTTCTCTCTGTCTAGCTGTTCTTTGCCTAGGCCAGCACTGTGTTCTTAAACAAGCACTCTGTGCTTTTCTCAGGGCTGCAGTAAGAAAGGTTGCTGATAAACGTGGTAACATTTTGGGCCTCATTATGACCCTGGCGGGCGGCGGAGGCCGCCCGCCAGGATCCCGCCCTCCATTATACCGCTCCGCGGTCAGAAGACCGCGGAGGGTATTATGAGTTTTTCCCTGGGCTGGCGGGCGTCTCCAAAAGACCGCCCGCCAGCCCAGGGAAAAACTCCCTTCCCACGAGGATGCCGGCTCGTAATCGAGCCGGCGGAGTGGGAAGGTGCGACGGGTGCAGTGGCACCCGTCGCGTATTTCAGTGTCTGCAAGGCAGACACTGAAATACTTTGCGGGGCCCTCTTACGGGGGCCCCTGCCGTGCCCATGCCATTGGCATGGGCACGGCAGGGGCCCCCAGGGGCCCCGCGACCCCCCCCTACCGCCATCCTGTTCATGGCGGCTTTCCCGCCATGAACAGGATGGCGGTAGGGGGGGTCAGAATCCCCTCGGCGGCGCAGCGAGCTGCGCCGCCTTGGAGGATTCTAAGGTCAGTGGAAAACCGGCGGGAGACCGCCGGTTTTCCCGTTCTGACCGCGGCCAAAGCGCCGCGGTCAGAATGACCAAGGGAGCACCGCCGGCCTGTCGGCGGTGCTCCCGCCCCCGTTGGCCCTGGCGGTAGAGAACCGCCAGGGTCAGAATGAGGGCCTTTGTCTCTGGTATTCATAGAAACACACACATCCTTACGTAGGGACATTTTCTCAGAACATCAGCTGTTTTATTGTAAAAAAAAAACACTTCCCTATCCCATACACGTTAGGGGGGATTCCAGCCGGATGACCATGACTGTATGCTGATTGCTGAACGCTTCGCTACAGCTGCTTATGCAGACTTCAGTCCTTTGCACAGTTATGGGGGATGATGTCTTCCCAGGGAGCCTGAAGGGCAGAACTAGAGCTTAAAATGCTGTGCTCTAATATAGCCTAGGTAGGAATTAGTTTATTGACTCTAGTGTCAATATGGTAGCGTTATTTCTATGCTTCACTCTCCTTGCTACAGTTTTAATCCTGTCAAGCTTTATCGTCCTGGCTATTGCAGTACATGCTTTGTTAAGATGCAGTTGCTTTATTAAAACCTTATTGAACCATATACTGCCTCTACTTGTCCTTGTATATGTGAGACTAATGTAACTGAGAGAAACGGTGAGATCTGAGTGACCACGGTTTCCCTGAGGAGTCAATTGTGTCATGCGCTCGGCTGCCCAGTCATCCCTGCTCTTGGGCAGAGATGAGGCACTGCTAGTGAGCCGGAGCAAAACCCAGATTGGGGGCGACAGTTGTCACCTTTAGTGGGTTCAGACTCAGTCCCCCACATCGCAGGCAGTTCTGCCGCTCAAATCCAGTAGTCTCATTAGAATAATGAGAGCCTATGTGACATAGCACCCAACGTTTGGTCAAACTCTAATTTACGGGTCCTCCTGAGTTTCTCTGTTTTACTACATACAAAGACACCTCAGTACTATATACGGAGACGTCTGTGGTATTGAGAATTTCCTCCTCAGCTAAGTAGGAAGTACCTAACTAATGCTGTAGGTTGTTCAAGCTTGAGCCCTAGGATATTCTCCATTTGGTGTGCCTATCTCTGAACAAAATTTACCATTCATTATGACGAATCCACTATAGGTAGCAATTGCAGTCAATATGCGACCCCCCTTTACTGCACATTTACTGGCACATGGCCTAACGGCCCAGGGCGGTCCAGTCACATTTGTTGTTGAGGCTCACCCAGCCTACAGAACAGAACTTTTTTATTCTTAGGTTAGATTTCCAGCAGTTGATGGGAACACAAATACATTTCATCATTATAGACCTGCAAACGTACCTACACAATACAGAACATATGCATATCTAGAAATACCTCCATCTTATCAAGAGCATGATAATTGGCTTGATGGCGCCCTACCCCACCTAATTTTACATGTTAGGTTAGGTCCTCTATGTAATGATGGCCCTACCTGGCCTTTATTGGCCAATTATACACCACATCCTGCTGCAGCAAACCTAACGGTAGCTGAAGTCCGTCGCTTATATGCTGACCTGACGACAATATACAGACGATTAGTACAGATGTAATGTAAACATTAAACACAAACCCAGCACGTGCTTCTCTGGCACAACCACATGCAGTAGCACCAGGTATTAATCCTGCGACTGAACATTCGATCATGGGTAAAGTACCCACCAAATGAGAAGAAATTCCGTTTTGGTTAGCTCAAAAAATAAATGCACTGGAAGCAGTATTTCCCCATACAGGACCTCAGGATAAACACAGAATATTAACAATGTGCTTGCCATTTTGGATGGTTCCCACTGTAAATAATTGTAATAAATGGGGCACGGTATTTGCTACGCTCTATGCTACCGCACATGGTACGCCGACACTTGCCAATTTACCGGAAGTGTTGAAACAAATTCAAGATGAATATGGGGCTGCCCCGGCCCTGGACTTGAGGATGCAATTAATGGGCAACTTTGCCAAAGTATCCTCAATTATATTAAGCAACCTTAAAGGGGAAGCGATCACACTAGCAGTGCGCATGCGGCTCCGGGATGTTCAACCACAGGATCAAGAACGTGAGCTGCCAAAGATTATCGCGGAGACCTATTCTAGTATTAGTCGAGATAGTCTGGGGGCCAGACCAACAAAACCACAATTCCAAGATAAATCTAATAAAATTCTACAGAGCAAGCTCCTGAGGGTACTAAGAATTGCTGTGATAAAAAGCAACAAACACCCAAAAAAGAAAGGGGAGAATCTCTGCATCCGGAGACCCCAGGGAATAGATATAATCTCGGAAATAGAGATAATATAAAAACGCCTGACAGATATCAATATATTCAATATACGTCAATCTTGTTCCTTTCAGGACTCATCGGAAAAACGCAGTGAGAGAGGTGGGCTGTCAGAGCAAAGAACTGAGTGTGTGAAACCGAGACAGGAATCACAACGCTCAACATAAGTTTCTGTTAAAAAAGAAGAGAAACTTCCCCAACAAAAACCCCAACTCAAAAAGAAAAAGGTGAGAGCAGTTGAAGTTCGACATGCCACTCAAGAAGCGAGCTCTCTTGAAGAATAAGAAGTGGGCACTAGGGCTCTTAGACAGTGCGGCAGAGGTCACAATAGTTCGCCCCAATCTTCTAGAGCATCTGGAGGTGGTAAGCAACTGATGACTTCCTACAAGTAGAAACTGCGGACATGCGTGTCTTCACGCCTGATAGGGTGTACAAAGTAATGCTACAGTTAGAAGAAGACATTGAGCACACAATCGACGCAATCTTTTGAGACCGCGTCGTAAACATATATGATATTATGCTGCCTGAAAAGGATTGGCCACCTGAATTTGTCAGTACCTGCCCATATGGGGAAGATGTTTTCAAACCTTCTTTCTCGCCTCTTGTTCCAGAGGAGCTCGCAGAATCCTACACCATCGTTTGGGCATTGGCATAGGCACCTGCGTTATATCGCAACCACGTAGGATGGGATAAAGATTCCCCCTATCATGTAATACCTAGTAAAAATCAACCCCAACCTCAACCCCAATATCCAATAAAACTTGAGGCTAAAGCACCCGTGAGGGAAATCCTCACACAACTAGAGTACCAGGGCGTAATTGAACCCTGTGTCTCACCAATGAATAATCCATTATTCTCAGTAGCTAAACCGGACCATTCGTACAGAATAGTCTTAGACTACAGACATTTGAACAGTGGTAGACGCACATATGCTATACAAAACTCACATAGCACAGCACTCATGAACAACATAGCGCGCAAAAAATACAAAACAACACTGGACATTTCCAATGGTTTCTTCTGCCAAATTATAACGCCTGAGAGTAGAGACTTAACAAGTTTCAGCACACTAGACTCCCAGAAAAAATTCTGTCGTTTACCCAGGGGTACAAGAACAGTTCAGGACTGTTCACAGCTCGTGTGACTTCAATATTACACGACATTGACCCTGAAGCATTGTCCAATGTAGATGATATCTAGCTCACGGAAGATGAATTACTGCAACATTTAAGACGGGTAGCCCGCATTGTTGTGGGATTTACAGAGTTCGGCTACAAATTCAATTTCAAAAAAATAAAAATAGCCTTCCTTAGAGTCCTGTTTCTGGGACATGAGCTATCAAGTGAAAGGAAAGAGCTTAGCGCCACAATTATTGGAAAAATGTGCACAGTTACAACCTCCAAATACCACTCAAAAACTACAATCCCTTTTAGGTTTTCTAAATTTTGGCAGAACTTAAATTCTTGATTATGCATCACTCATAAAACCTTTATATGACTCAATACGTCCAGACTTCTCAAGTAAATCTTGGTCACCAAGTAGGGTAAATTATCCCACCGCTATGCAAAACTACTTCCTATTCAGGCAAGCACTGTTGCTATAAGACACTAGTATCTACTCCTTACCAGTGTGGAACCAAGACAGAAGGCAACTCCAGAAAATGTGTTTTAAGGGTTGACAGGTTAGAAGCACAACAGCAACACTTGGATCAATAAATCACGCAGTAAACCTCAGTGTCTAGTTTAGTGAAATAAAACAATAATTTATGATTAACAAAGGTCCAAACGACAATAACTGGACTAGTCACTTCAAAATGGCATCATTTTAAAGTAATAGTTCCACTCCACATGGCTTCTCCATTCTGCATGAGCAGTCAATGAAAGTTCCTGCACAGTCATGACAAGTAGCCACTGAAGGCTTCTTCCTACTCCAGTATCACAGCATAACACCCATCTCGAGGCTGCCTCTTGCCTCACTCCAGCTAGAGGGGTTGGATGAGAGTTAGTGACCTTGCATAAAAATGCACAGTTCACAGTTTCCAAACTTCATAAAGTTCCAGTGGGTGTGTCTCAGGTCTGTGACCCATTGGCAAAGTGGGTGTCTCTTTTCTGGTGCTTCCGAGTATGCCTACACAAGTGGATAGTACCCACTCGTCCACTGGTCCCCGTTCAGTCCACGGTGTTAACACATAAGTCCTCGCCTTCCTCTAGACAGCCCTCTTTCTGGATACCAGTTCGCAGTGAGTGTAATGTGGACTCACTTCCCAGTTCCAATAAAATGTAATAGTCAAGTCCCAGGGCTACAACTGGGCAACTGGTCTGATTCACAAGAGCAGTCTTTCACGCACTCTCCTCTGGCCTGGGAACCACGAGATGATCAGTCCACCCTAATCCTTTCTCCAATAAATCACACAATTTTAGTTGGGGAGGGTTACATTCTCTCCCATAGTCTTGCAGTATTTCGCCACTTCCAAGACCTGCACCACGTAAATTTGTGGATCGGTCTGTCTCCCCTCCATGTTCAAGCTTCTGGCTGTGTTCCAATGTTTGGGAACCTCACTTTCACCTGCTTCCATCTGATCAGGGGGTTCTTCGTCCTGGACCTGCAGGCAACAGGCAGCAGAGGTATGCCTGCATAAAATCTAACGATTAAGTGTGAAACACTGTAAGATATAGTATCAGAAGTAACAGGAGTTAATGGAGGGGAAACACCTCTAAATTAAAGTTAAAACTTGGATAAGTTAGTGGTCAGTTTGAAGGTTTTGTTGCAGGGAAATTTAAGATAAAGAAAAGACAAGACTCCTCTCAGCAAGTACTTCTCTATGCAGCTGGTCTCAATTTGCTGGTTCACAGACAGCCACTTATATAGTAACATGAACAATGCTTATTACAAAAGGTCAAATAATAAGTTACTTTGCAGTTACATGTTTGTTTCAAAATGTCCCATCACTGTGTCTCTAAACATTTAACCCATTTCTTATACATTCTTTATTGTAGTTCTAACAATGCTTAACAAGCTAACTATTCACTACTCTTGAATGCATGTGTATTTGCATGCTTGTTTTATTGATCTGCTCCCAAGACCTCTTATTGGATTCCGTGTACCCCTAGTTATTTCAGTCTCCTGTCCCTATTCTTCAATCATGTTTTTAATTTATTGGGACAACAAACTATGGGGGTCATTACAACCCTGGCGGACGGTGGAAAAGGTGCGGTAATACTGCAAACAGGCCGGTGGACAAAAAAATGGAATCATGACCCTGGCGGAAACCGCCAACAAAGACAGCCACTTTAACACACCGTCCGCCACGGCGGTACAGACAAGCAGCGCGGCGGTTACCGGCAACAGACAGGCGGGAGACAATGTACCGCCCACAGTATTACAACAGGCCAATCCGCCACCTTTTCCGGGGCGGATTCACCATGGATAAAAACACGGCGGAAACAGCTTTTGTTATGGGAAAACGCTCACCTGAACACATCCCACGAGGAACGACGACTCCATGGAGCCAGAACTCCAAATGCTACCTGCCCTTGTCTTTCTGCTCGTTTACGACCAACAGCGACGTAGGCGCAGAAGATACCGGTGAGTACTGCATCTACGACACGGGGGAGGGGAGAGGCAAAAGTCAGGGGGACACCCACCAAACACCCCCACCCTCGCATATTACAACATACACACCAATGCAGTCAAAACTATCACATTAACAACCCACAATCCCCCCGGAAGAATGCAAAGACAATGCGAATTTCGGTCAAACATTGTAATGTGCCAATATACATGTCATACAAAAATATACAGATATATATCTCTAAATCACTCATAATTATATATACAATACTAGAAGTAGTGCAGATATGTACACAACAATGTCCATGTACCAACAGACTAAAAATGCATGGGCGCGGCCCACAATAGATACCTGACCAAAATCCGAGAGAACACTGCCGGGGCATCAGATAGAAATACTACAGGCACCTCAGAGGGAAGGGAAGGGGTGGCACCTCAGCCGGGTGACTGCAAAGCCACATCCACGACGGGGCTCCATGTCCATTTATGTATCCTGGGGAGTGCAAAGCCACAGTCTCACAAGTCTCTACAGTGGGTGGTTTGCCCACTGTGCCATCCTGGGGAGTGCAAAGCCACAGTCTCACAAGTCTCTACAGTGGGTGGTTTGCCCACTGTGCCATCCTGGGGAGTGCAAAGCCACAGTCTCTCAAGTAGATGCAAGTCTCCACTGGTTCTGGAGGGGGTCTGGTGCCCAGACTGGATGAGTCTCCCCGTGAAAGTTCCTGTCCTTTCACTGTCCCAGCTGCACATGGGATAAGGATGCCTGATGTGGCGGTACATTCATTCCTACACTGTGCATGCCCTGTTCAGCGGTGCTTTGACATGGCGGTTCAGGACTGTTCAGCGGTGCTTTGCCATGGCAGTCTTTGCCCTGTTCAGCTTTGCTTTGCCATGGCGGTTCAGGACTGTTCAGCGGTGCTTTGACATGGCGGTCTCTGCCCTGTTCAGCGGTGCTTTGCCATGGCGGTCTCTGCCCTGTTCAGCGGTGCTTTGACATGGCGGTCTTTGCCCTGTTCAGCGGTGCTTTCACATGGCGGTCTCTGCCCTGTTCAGCGGTGCTTTGACATGGCGGTTCAGGACTGTTCAGCGGTGCTTTGCCACGGCGGTCCCTGCCCTGTTCAGCGGTGCTTTGCCATGGCGGTCTTTGCCCTGTTCAGCGGTGCTTTGACATGGCGGTCTTTGCCCTTTTCAGCGGTGCTTTGACATGGCGGTCTCTGCCCTGTTCAGCGGTGCTTTGCCATGGCGGTCTCTGCCCTGTTCAGCGGTGCTTTGACATGGCGGTCTTTGCCCTGTTCAGCCGTGCTTTGCCATGGCGGTTCAGGACTGTTCAGCGGTGCTTTGACATGGCGGTCACTGCCCTGTTCAGCGGTGCTTTGCCATGGCGGTTCAGGACTGTTCAGCGGTGCTTTGCCATGGCGGTTCTGATACTGGACATTGGTGTGTGGCATGACGATCTCCATACTGGATATTGGTGTGTGGCATGACGATCTCCATACTGCACATTGGTGTGTGGCATGACGATCTCCACACTGGACATTGGTGTGTGGCATGACGATCTCCACACTGGACATTGGTGTGTGGCATGACGATCTCCATACTGGACATTGGTGTGTGGCATGACGATCTCCACACTGGACATTGGTGTGTGGCATGACGATCTCCATACTGGACATTAGTGTGTGGCATGACGTTCCATCATTGGCCAGCGGGGCTGTGGCATCCTGTCCCCTCCTGGGCTGTGACTCCGGCGGTGGTCTCTGGACCACTAACGATACTTGGACCCTCCTGGGCTGTGACTCCGGCAGTGGTCTCCTGACCAGTGACGATACTTGGGCCCTCCTGGGCTGTGACTCCGGCGGTGGTCTCTGGACCAGTGACGACGTTGCTGGCGGTTGTGTCTGGACTGCCGGAAATTATGGCGCACTTCTCCGCCGTGACACTCACAACAGGCTGGGGAGACTTCCTCTGGACCTTCCCCACCTTCTTTGGAGTTACAGCTGACTCACCAATCGCCTTGGATCCCATTTCACTTGTTGTTCCACCAGGAGTCTTGACACAGTCCCGTCGTCCACTCCCCAATTTCAGAGTCTTTACAGGGGGTGGGCTGCCAGTGCCTTGGCTCCGGGTCCTACTGCCTGCCCTGGTGGACGGTGCACTCCAAAAACCTGGAACACGCACCACTGGTACAGGAGGATTTTTGGCTGAGGCGCTACGACGGGACTGATGAATTGGAGGGGAGGGTGGGGGCAAAAAGGTCAATTTGACATAGGGGCAGTTTCTGACGGACACTGGGATGGGTAGCTGGAGGGGGTCTGGGAGTGGAGGAAGAGGAGGTAGTTGTAGGAGGTGTCACTTTAGGTGTTTTGGGTGCAGGTGCAGGTACTGGAGGCTGTCGTGAGGTGGATGGATGTTGGGTGAGTGATTGCGGGCGTTTGTGTACTTTGGGAGGGGGCGTCACAGACACACTGGGAGAGGACACAGGGGACGTGTAAATGGCAGTGGAGGTGGTGAGTGCAGGTGAGCGGCTTGTTGTGCTGGGTGTCCTGGTGCGAGTCCTAGTGCCTGTAGATGTGGTGCATGCAGGTGTGTGTGTAGACGAGACTGGGAGGGAGGAGGGAGAAGAGGAGGAGGGGGACACAGTGGAGACACTGGATGTTGCTGTGTCTGTATGTGGGTGAGGCTTGCGTGAGTGCCTGTGGTGTGTGTGGTGCCTATGTTTGCTTGAGCTACTTGTGTGTGTTGACTTGTGTGCATGCTGGTCTGTAGGTGTGCTTGGGATGGGCTGGGGTACAGGGGATTGGGTCGGGGTGGAGGAAGTTGGAGGGGGGAGGCTGGACACAGGGACAATGGCTGCCATCAGTGCTGAGGCCAGAGACTGCAGGGCTCGCTGAAGGGCAGCCTGACCAGAATGAATGCCCTCCATGAATGCATTACCTTGTTGCAACTCCCTTTCTACACCCTGGATGGCATTCACAATGGTAGACTGCCCAACAGTGAGTGAACTGAGGAGGCCAATGGCCTCCTCACTGAGGGCAGCAGAGGTGACTGGGGCAGGGCCTGAGGTGCCTGGGGCGAAGGTGATGCCCACCCTCCTGGGTGAGCGGGCACGGGGTGAACGCTGAGGGGCTGCTGGGAGGGTGGTGCTGGTAGGGGAGGTGGCGGCTGTACCTGTAGAAGTGGGGCGCACAGATGGTGCCGCCACCACAAGGGAGCTCCCATCTGCGGACGAGTCCGTGTCGCGGCTTGGTGATCCGGTGGCCGACATGAAGCTCCCCTCGCCCTCCGTCCCACTGGTGCATTCAGAGTCTGTGGTGTGGCCCTCCATGGCCATGTGGGATGCAGCTCCCTCGTGCTCTGGTGTCACTGTACCTCCGCCTGATGATGCTGATGTACAAAAGGACAGGGAGAGCAGGAAAAGGGGGGGAGACAGAACAAAGAGAGTTTTAGTGCATGGCATACCGCTACCGTTGGCGGACAAGACAGACGCAGTAGCCCCATGCATTACGCCGTGCTCCTGGCCTCTGTACATGCAATTTCTGGGATATGGCCTACATGGCAATGCTGGAAATCTGCGCACATGGATGCCACAGGGGCAACTATACCTCAACTTGGCACTCTTCGGAGGTGGGGTAGAGTGCCACATGGCACACATTACAGAGGGGCCTTGCCTACCTAACTCGCCCTGGCCTAGGGACACACACAGCCCACCTCCCCCACCCAGACCACTCCACTGCACGCAAAGTCCGCAGAATGAGGTTGTACTCACCCCCTTGTGTCTGCTGTGATGTCCTTAAGCGCCCATCCAACTCCGGGTAGGCCACCGCCAGGATCCTGAACATCAGGGGGGTCATGGTGCGACGGGCACCCCTCCCACGTTGGGAGGCCATCCCAAGCTGAGCCTCCGCCGTCTTCTTGCTGCAGTGGCGAATGTCCTCCCATCTCTTACGGCAGGGGGTGCCCCGTCTCTGGTGGGCCCCCAGGATCCGGACCTCCTTGGCGATGGCACGCCAAATGTCCCTCTTCTGGTGGGCGCTGACCTACATGACATGCACAAGGAAAGAGGAACAGTCATTACCAACTGCACCGTCGTTGTGAGTGGCCCCCTCCCTACTCTGGCCATGTGGGCCTTTTATTCCCATGCTTTACTGTAGTATCCCTCTTCCACCCAGCCCTGTCCACCCCGGCCTAGCCCATACAACGTGCTCCCTGTGTACTAACCTGTTGGTCTGGAGGACCGTAGAGTAGCATGTACTGGGGGAGGACACCATCCACAAGTTTCTCCAACTCCTGTGCAGTGAAGGCAGGGGCCCTTTCCCCAGACGCAGCAGCCATCGTCGCTTCCAGACAGAGGTCACAGCAGCACTAGCAGTGGAAGTTCTCTCCTGTCGAAGGTCAGGTATCTAGTGATTGAACAGATAGAAAATGGCGGTGACGTCCGCAGCGGTGACGTGCGCGGCGGTGCGCATCATCTCCGCCGGCGCGTCGGTTCATTGGCTCCTGGGACCCATAGGGTCCAATGTTAACCAATGCAGCATTGCACCGCGGTCTACGACCGCCTACCACGACGGTTTGCAACGCCAGCGCTGTTACCCCACAATCGCATTGTCCCAGTTTAGAGGTCAGGCAGCCGCCATTTCAGGGGCCCACATGGCTTCATTTACTACTGCGTCACACATACCAAGGCCTACACTCAACACACATCCAGGAAGGGTTTATTGTCTGGTGTAGTCTTGTGTGTGACTGTGGGTACATACCTAGAGGAATAGTGACTGTTTATTCGCTGTTGTCCTTCTTAGGCACCGTCAGCTGGGACATATGAGAAGATAGCGGAATCCTCCGGTGTACCGACCACTGGTGGACCTTTTGACAATGGAAGAGAGACATTTAATCGTCACCTACAGGTTTGACCGTGCCACTATCCATTAACTATGTAGCCAGTTGTAGCCAGACCTGATTTCACCAATCCGCCATCCGACTGGAATCCCCCCTGACATGCAGGTGCTGTCAGTGCTCCATTTCCTTGCAAGTGGGTCTTTTCAGACAACTGTGGCCATGGCATCAGGGATGTCCCAGCCTATGTTTTCCAACGTCTTGTCCAGAGTATTGGCTGCCCTGCTGAAACACGTAAGGAGATACATCATTTTCCCTCAGGTGGAGGATTTGCCTACAGTGAAAGGTGACTTCTATGCTCTTGGACATATCCCCAACATCATAGGTGCCATTGATGAGACCCATGTAGCTCTGGTCCCCCCCGCAGGAGTGAACAGGTGTACAGAAACCGGAAGAGTTATCATTCGATGAATATCCAGATGGTCTGTTTGGCAGACCAGTACATCTCGCAGGTAAATGCTATGTTCCCTGGCTCTGTGCATGATGCCTACATCCTGAGCAATAGCATCATCCCTGATATGATGGGTCAACTCCAGAGGCACTGTGTATGGCTATTGGGGGACTCTGGTTACCCCAACCTTTCCTGGCTACTGACCCCAGTGAGGAATCCCAGGACCAGGGAAGAGGAACGGTACAATGAGGCCCATGGGCGGACTAGGAGGGTGATCGAACGCACCTTTGGCCTCCTGAAGGCCAGGTTCAGGTGCCTCCATATGACAGGTCGGTTCCCTATTCTACTCACCGAAGAAGGTGTGCGACATCATCATCGCCTGCTCCATGCTCCATAAATTGGCATTGCGACGCCAGGTGCCTTTTCTACAGGAGGATGATCCAGATGACGGTGTTGTAGCAGCTGTGGAGCCTGTGGAGCCTGTGGACAGTGATGAGGATGAAGCTGAGGAAGAAGAAAACGACAACAGGGAGTCAGTCATACAGCAATATTTCCAGTGAAACACAGGTGAGTACATTTTCAGGTTTAACATTATATTAACTTTCACACGTCTACCTCTATCCTGTACCGACATTTCACTCACTATTTGTTAACTGAGTTGCCCCCTTCCATTTCAGTTTCACAAATGTGGTAACCTACGTGTCAACTGCTTGCATCCTTGTGATGTGTGACATTGGTATGTTAGCCTTCCAATGGGTAACCCATTATGACTCTGTCATTGATAATACAAAATTACAAATCATAGACTGACTCCATTTTATTTAGTGTTTCAAGGGTGTTTATTTAAGTGCTAAAAAATTAAGGGGGGGTTGTGAAATGGGGATGGGTGATGGTGGAGGAATGTCCATGGCAGAGTCCAGTCTATTAGTCTCACAGGTACATTGCACATCTGACCATTGGAAGTGGAGCTGGGGCAGTTCCGATTTGGACAGGGTAACAAAGTGGGACAGTGGGGTGACAATCAGGGTGGTCTTATTTCCTGGCGGGGGTCTTGCCATCTTGCTCTGTCCTGTTCCTGGATCTCAGGGCCCGCTTGCGTGGTGGTTGTCCGTCTGCAGGGGATTGGGTGCTGGTGTGGTGGTCCTGTGGCGGGGCGTCCTGTCCACTAGCGCCGGCCGAGGTGGTGGGCAGTTCGTCGTCCATGCTAGTGTCAGGGGCCCCTTGGAGTGCCACGGTGTCCCTCAAGGTCTTTTGAATGTCCGTCAGCACCCCTACGATGGTGCCCAGGGCGGAGCCGTTGGTCCTGAGCTCCTCCCTGAACCCCAACTTGTCCAGGACCGTCGCCATCGTCTCCTGGGAGTGGTGGTATGCTCCCATGATGGAGGATAGGGCCTCGTGGAGAGTTGGTTCCCTTGGCCTGTCCTTCCTCTGTCGCACAGCAGCCCTCCCAGTTCCCCTGTGTTCCTGTGCCTCCATCCCCTGGACCGTGTGCCCACTACCACTGCCCCCAGGTCCCTGTTGTTGTTGGGGTGTTGGGTTAGCCTGGGTGCCCTGTAGTGGTAGACACACCGCTGATTGACCTGTCCTGGGTAGGGAGGTTTGAGCCCGCTGGGTGGGTGCTGTGCTGGTGTTACCAGAGGGTGGAAGCTCGGTGTAGGGCTGTGGCTGGGCAAGGGGAACCAACTGTCCTGAGGCCCACGATGGTCCGGGCTGGTCATCAAGATCCAGTAGGGCAGAGCTGCTGTCGTCACTGTGGGCCTCTTCTGGGGGTGGAGTGGTGTTGTCTGGACCCTTTGGTGTGGTGACGTTCCTTCGGATTCCTGCGGGGGTATAAGTACATGATTATTGCATGTGTGTGTGTAATGGTGTGCAATGGTTGGGTGTGCGTGAACCCCAGTGCAGGCATTCCTGTGTGTGGGGTTGTGTGGTGATGGTTGGGGGGTGTTCTGGGTATGTGCAGTGGGCATGCTTTAGTGATGGGTGTCCATGCTTAGTTGTGTCATGCAGGTCTTGGGGTTGGGATGTGTAGTTGGTGTTATGGGTACATTAGTGAGGAGTTTGGGTAATAGGGGAGGGTGTGAGGGTGGGGGTGTGTGATAGCATGCAGGTAGGTTGGGGGATATGATAGTGAAGATTTGACTTACCAGTGTCCGTTCCTCCAACGACTCCTCCGAGGCCCTCAGGATGCAAGCTGGACAAGACTTGCTCCTCCCATGTTGTTAGTTGAGGGGGAGGAGGTGGGGGTCCGCCGCCAGTCCGCTGTACCGCGATGTGGTGCCTGGAGACCGTGGAAAGCACCTTCCCCCGTAGGTCGTTCCACCTCTTCCTGATGTCCTCCCTATTTCTTGGGTGCTGTCCCACTGCGTTGACCCTGTCCACTATTCTTTGCCATAGCTCCATCTTCCTGGCTATGGATGTGTGCTGTACCTGTGAGCCAAATAGCTGTGGCTCTACCCGTAGGATTTCCTCCACCATGACCCTGAGCTCCTCCTCGGAGAAGCGGGGGTGTCTTTGGCGTGATATGGGTGTTGTGTGTGATGTGTGGGGTGGTGTATGTGTTGATGAGTATGGTGAGTGTAGTTGTAGGTGGTGTTTTGTGCGTGGATGTTGTGTGGGTGATGGTGTTG